>NC_141091.1:33092538-33562225 GCF_041138505.1 Cibotium barometz
AGAAGAGGTAGAAGTTATTTAGACGTAAACCTACAAAAAAATCCAAGGTATCAAGGTTAGGACATTCAAATGATAAAATCGACGCGACGGCAAAAGAAGTGGGATTACTTTTTCCAGGGTATACTGCTGAGCAGCGTTTCATTTTTTTACAGTGTAGTAGCATTTTTTTCACTGCTAGAAAAACACTGCTGAGCAACATTTTTAGCAACGAAAAAACACAGCTGAGCAGCGAAACTTCTCCAAGGTAAATAACTCAGACTTTAAGTTTTTCAAAAGAAATACTAAAGACAAGGTGGGCCATGATTATTGTAAAAGGCCAATTGACACGACACCTACCTTTGTAGAGAATGAAGGGGCTCCCACATTTATGCACTTTGAACCCCCTAAAAGGAGACATCTCCTAATTTCTAGCACATTTGAAGTGGAAAAACTTTTGGATCACATAGAGAGGAAGTTACACAAAGCCCAAGGTGATCTACATGATGTCACAAGAGAGCAAAGATCGAGGAGAGAAGTGCGAGAAAATGAGCAAAGCTGCAAAAGCCTTCACAGAACAATTGCATTCAATGTAAGAAGAATTGAGTCAATCGGTGCAACCTAAAGGGGAGGTGGATATGCACCAAATCAAGCTTTTGCAAATGCTTTCAAATGCAAAAACAACATTAACATTGCTTGGCTATGATCTTGAACGATTAGGACATAAAGATGGAAAAAGTTATGCTGCTAGTTTGCAGAAGTGGGTGGATATTTCTTGACTCTTCTTTGTGGTATTGACAATGATGTAGCATACCCAAAGTTGACATGCCATTTGATTTTTTTTTGGTGAGCTGAAATGGTGGAGCAATCCAACCATTTGTAGGTGCTTGATGGCCATTATGAGCTTGTGTTGGAGATGCTTCATGGAGTGAGAGAATAAGCGTTTATTGTGCCTACACCTCCAAAGGCAATAGTAAGCTACAATGCACACCCTAGGCCTTTCCCATCTAACCAACCTTTGTGTTTATTCCCCCCTAAACCATAATCTCATTTTCCATTTTTTTTCAAAATTTCCCCTTCCTTAGATTTGGATTTCTTAGGCCTACCATCATTTCCTCTCCTTTAGGCTTTGTTTTTCTTTCTTATACCCATCCTAATCATACATATTGTGATCTTAGTAAGGAATCCTTAGCCCAAGAATGTCTCTCCTCCCTACTTGATCTTGGTCACCCTTCCTTCACCTGTCATTGCCATATCTTCAACCTTCTTCATACTTCTTCCTCCTTAGTTAACTCCTAACACCACATTTTCCTTTACCTTTGCAATCTATGTCTTCCTCAGGCGCATTCTATTGCTTGTGCCACACCCTTCTCTACCCATTCTACAACTTCATCTACACCTCTCTGCACAACAAAAGAAAATGCTTTTGATAGCAATATCAAAGGCCCACACATCCACTTCTTTTACTTGTCACTCTAGTAGCTTTATGAACCTCTTGCTTCAACAACTGTTAGCGTCTTCTCCTTAGGGTAATCTCCGGTGCACTTGCATGTCATCGTCACCGACTTTTCTAGCAAGCTCGGCATTTCTTCCCTCTCCCCCTCATTTTCCAAAGTGAGCACGTGTGGTTAGTGATCCTCCTCACTTACTACACATGTTTCTCCCTTCACAAAGTGCATTTGTTTCTCCCTACCCCCTTTGGCTTCACCAACTATGGTTGTTGGACCTAGTCCTTGTGCACCCTCTTCATTCCCTCACTTTAGTGCTTTCTTATGCTTTTGGTGGTTTACAGATCTTAGAGGTTTTCCTTCCTTCTTCAAGGGATGTTCCCACCCATCTTCTCTCCATTCCACCCCTATCACCCCACTTGGTGTTATCCACTTTGTAGATGTTCCTCTTCCATTTGTTGCTCCTTCTATGCCAGATACCACTCCACCCATTGTTCACCCTTGAGCTTTATCTTCTTGCCACTCTAACCTTTACATTGCCAAAGACACTATCATTCATGCTGAGTGCACCACTCTACCCTCCCTCACCCTTAGGTTTTTTCTCCTACCTCTGTTTCTCCTACTAGCCTCTCCATTGTCACATCCTTTGAGGCAACCCCTCATCTCCCTTCCACATGAGCTTTTCTCGTACCTTGTTATATATACATTTAAGTTGTTTACAAGTTTTAGCATATAATTTACAATTTAAGATTTTAGTATCCACATTTGCTCTTTCAACTTATGTAGTTTAATGTGGTTCTTCCTCTTATACTCACTAAGGATGGTGAGTTGATTAGTGGTGGGAAATTTGTAGCAACACCAATGGGCATGTGTGTAGTGGTAGATCAACCTTTGTGGGAACGACTTCCAAGAGAGACAACCACAAATAGAGATTTTAGGCATATAATGTTCTCATGGGAAGGGTACTAAGTCAAATGGGTTTCCATTTGGAGCTAAGGACAACTCATGGGTTCCCGTTTGGAGCCATGCTAATTAGACAAAGCGATGCATTTTGTAATGATATATCTACCAAAGATGCCACTTACATCAGTGCTGCTCACCCTCACTTGTGTATATTCCTTGGATCCATGCCAATTAGAGAGAGCGATGCCTTTTTTGAAGCATGTGCAGGTGGATGAGAAGCCAGTTGAAAAGCCAAGTGAGAACGTATGCTTGGGGCATGATGTGGATGTAGTCCAGGTTTCGCATGTTGATAGGTTTATTGAAAGGAAAGATATGCATGTTGGGAAGCCAAATGAAGATTTAGGATCACAGGCTGAGTCTTTTGCAGGTGAAGAGTTGTTAAGGGACTCTCCTTTGGTAATGGATGTCATGGCTACGAAAGGTAGCAATGTGGAAAGCTTGGTTGACGATCCTTCAAGTGTTGAGAGTGATAGTATGCAAGTACATGAAAGTGAAGACTTGGATGATACTTTGGAATTTGCAGATGATGAGCGGGAAGATGAGCCGGACACAAAAAGTCCTGAAGATAACTCTAGCAGGGAGGAGGATGGGGTAGAGATTGCTAGTGAGATTGTTATTGAGAATGTTGGTGATGTGGATGTTCAAAACAGGGAGGGCGACCTTGTTATCATTGATTTTCTTGGGCATTTGGATGATGATCCAGTACCTGTGATAGAAAAGGTGGATGTTCTGTCATGGGATGCTTCATGTGAAGAGGAGTCTTTAGACAGCAGTGACACCTGGGGGGTTGGCAATGCCGTAGAAGGCTATTAGCTAGAAGAGCGTGAAGATGAGAGTTCGATCGATAATGATGCGAAGCTCGATGCTGTCCTAGATGGTGTACTCCAAGACCTGGTATGCTTGGGGGAATTAGAAGCTAAGCAAATGAGTGGGTGTTCTAGGAGTTTGAAGGTTGATGAAACTGTGGAGCAATTAGCTTGCGAGCTTGGAATTCCCTGTATGGATGCAGACATGGTTGTGAGTGTATCAAAGGCTTCTATGCATGTGGCTGAGATGTTGAAGACAAAGGCCATGGTTGAAAAAGATGCTGAAAAGATTGAATTGGAGGATGATGTTGTGATGCCTGTGTTGGAGAGTACTGGGGCACCTTTGGATGCTCCGGTGGTGGAGAATGATGATATGCTTGTGTGTGAAAATGTAAAGGTTGAGACTTGGGCCTCTCAAATGTTGTTGAATTGGATGTTAGCTGTTATGATGCCGCAAGTGTTGAGAACTAAAATGTATATTGTAGGAGAAATGCTATATCAAGGTCTGTCTCGAGAGCAAGCACCTATGGATGAGGATGTATGGAGAGAGACTATGGACGCTTATGAAGAGATGGATGAAAGTGATTTTGGAGCACATGTGGTTGACGTGTGGTGTGCTTTGATGCCACTTTTTTGGAAGAATGTTATGAAGGTGGATGATGGATTGAAGCAGTTTCCTTTTGATCCAGGTGGCTGAGTTTTTTGACAGCGATTTGGAGTTTTGTACATAAGGTTGTACATACTCTGCGATGAGTGTAGATGTTTTTTGCTGCTGAGCATGAATGCTCTAGCAGATGGGGGGGTTGGCAAAGTATGTCAGGCGTTTTTCTGAGTGGTCCTTTTGGCTTGTGTACATATGTGTGCATGGTGTGAATGAAAACTTGGCCGTGGAATGCGTTGCCAAATGTACAGGGTGGATGCATTTCATTTTGAGGCTCTTGCAGGCTTGTCCGGAATGTGATCAACTGTAGATGATATCAGCTGTTCGGCCGTCTTGAAGTGTGTGGGCATCCTAGAAATACAATGGCATCGTGGGTTGCATTTGAATGTGTATGGAAGCATGGGCATTTAAGGTTGATTGGACAATGTTGCCTTGAGCTTTAGTGTGAAAAGCATTTGGTGGCCATCTCTTAGGTAAAATGAAAAATAATATAATATTATGTGGCCAATGATTAGAATAGCCATGTGGAGGCCTTATTCGCAGCGAGCAGATCTTCTGGAAAGGTGGCGAAGGCATGGAAAGTGCGAGGAGAGGTGGTAAAGGAAGAATAGGCCGCCTAGAGGGGGTGGCCCCCGCCGGGTTCTGGAGGTAGGGCAAAGCAATGTTGCATTTGAATGTGTATGTGGCCAATGTTGCCTTGAGCTTTAGTGTGAAAAGCATTTGGTGGCCATCTCTTAGGTAAAATAAAAAATAATATAATATTATGTGGCCAATGATTAGGATAGCCATGTGGAGGCCTTATTCGTAGCCAGCAGATCTTCTGGAAAGGTGGCGAAGGCATGGAAAGTGCGAGGAGAGGTGGTAAAGGAAGAATAGGCCGCCTAGAGGGGGTGGCCCCCGGGTTCTGGAGGTAGGGCGAAGCCATGAAGGACTGGTAAGCCGCCTTGGGGTAAGCTGGCGTAGCTGCAGAAAAGAAAAAAAAGAAGCGAGGCTGCCTGGTGCGCGAAGCCAAGCCTGCAGAGCAGCAGCTACTTCCACATCTCTCCACTTGAAAAGGGGTTCCCCTCTATGACGAAGTGCTCGTTACTGGTGATTCAGCAGAGATAGGCACAAGGAGTTGTCCTAGAGTGATCGTGGAGGGTCAGCGGAGAAGGTGTGGCCAGCTTGGGTCGACCAGAGGGACTCTGGGGCATGAGCAGACTAGCGCAAGGAGGGCGTAGCTGCAGGTCTGCAACGACGTGGAAGCCGTTTGGGCTGGCGACAGGGCTCTGGAGTGGTGCTACTGGGAAGTGCTGCAGCTGCGAAGGACAAAAAGAAGGCTGCCTTGGGTTCGAGGCCTGGTGAGGAAGCGTAGAGTGTTGGCTGGGGCAGCCCCTGGAGTGATCGATCGAAGGCTGCAGGCGAGAGCAAAGAAGGCCGTCAGGTAGGAACTGAGGAAGTGATGGCCGTCCGCTGACTGGTGTAGCGACGTCACAGAGGTGAGACAGAGGTCGTGTGGCTGACCAACATATGAGGATAGAACCGCTTGGGTGCAGTTGTAAACGAAGCCGATTGTGGAAGCACCGGCGGGTGCTGGCATCAAAGGGAGCTGCTAGCGAGGGACAAAAGGGGAGCAGATAAGCTGCAGGTGACAGAGGGCTGGTGTGGGCCGCATAGGTGAAGCCGACAGTGGACAGAGTGGGTGCCGAGTGAAGAGGAGAGAAAGGTTGGTGTTGCTGCTTGGTGGTGGGCCGGTAGCAGGGCAGATAAGCTGCTTGGGTTTGTTGTGAGGCTGGCAGAGGATCAGCACAGAGACAGAGAGAGTGAGAGAGAGATGATGTGTATCTCTACTGCTGGCGACACATGCAGAAGTGATGGGCTGCAGAGACTTGAGGGTTAGCTGGTGGGGCGCCCTCTGAAGAGTGAGTGGCCGGGTTCATTCTGATGTGATTGGTACAGCAGGCAGGCGAGTGGATCATGCGGTGATTGGGGATGTGGTGTATCCTCGGCAGAGACTGGCCTGAGTGTGTGTTTGTAAGTGGTGTGAGTAAGGCTTCTGTCGGGTAGAAGCTTGTATGAAGTGTTGTAACTGGAATATATTGCTGGGTGTTTGCTTTGGTCTATGGTGCCCCTGTTTTATGTTGTCTTGTTGGCGTGGGTTGGGTGGTGAAGTGTGAGAAGAGTTCCAGTCGGTGGCTGGTGGTGCCCCCGTTTTCATGTGTGTGTTTCCAAGTTTGCGAGGTGGAAGGGCTATAGAGGCAGGTCTTTCTTTCTTTTTTTCGCCTCACAGCGTATAGAGGCAGCTAATGATGAGCCACTCCAAGGTACAAAGGTAGGACCATCCCATGGACCGGAGGTACCTAGAAGAGCCAACACAAGAAGAGGATGAGGGCTAGGAAGGGGGGGAGCAATTCCTCAAAGACCAAGGATGGTTCCAACCATTGACCTCAATGTAGCCACAAGGATAGATCTGCTAAATTTTGTAGCAGAGATGGGTCGAGGAATGGTCAGAGAACTAGGCACTGTTCTAGAATCTCGACCCTCCCAGATGAAGACACATATCATTTCCAAACTCGTCCAAAAAACAACCCAACTCTTCCTATTGACCTAGGGGGATGTTCCGAGTACAAGACGCTTCACCTCTGCCACCACCACTTCTACCACCACAACCATCGTCTCGCAGGCTAAAATCAACCAAGTATTGATTGAAGAGCCATCAGAAGATGTTGAGGTAGTACGTGAAGTAGAACTTAGCAGAGTACTATGAGGAAACTATGGAGGTCACACCTAACTTCTACATCCCCTATACAGAATAACACATCAGTACATGTGTTTCAAACCACAGTACAGTGGAAGGGCAAGGACATGAACTCAAACATGAGGAGAGGACCGCTACAATGTTTTGGCTGCAGAGGGCCGCATCGAATTGCTGAGTGCCCAAATAAGAATATGGTTCATACGCACACTAACCCCAACAAGTGATTGCTATGCCTAATGACATGCGAGTACTCACTTGTACTAAATATAGTATTGATCATTTGATTGTCCATACCGCATAAGTGGTTCGACTTCTATTGCTAATCAGGCCACCATCTGAAACCATTAGTGTGTAGCTTGAAAATATCACACCACTCAATGTCCTGACATGAACCCAAGCTCAATTAGGAGACAAGGGAAAGATCTGATTAGATGTGACTATTTCCAGAATTGGCTGCAAGAGAAGAGTGAAAAAAGTGGGTAAGGGTGACACAAGGGTCACAATCTAAGATGGATCCGAAGGAGATACGATCGACACCGGATCCACCAAATCGAGAGAAGAGGGGGATCAAAGGATTAACCACAAAGGGCCAAACCTAGAGGAGCAAAGGGAGCAACCAACAACTCCTAAAGGAGTCGGTGAGTACCCCAATGCCGATATGGAAATAAGAAAGCTCGAAGACACTAGGGCCTTAGTCGAAGAATGCTAATGGCTTCATGAAGCCAAGCTAAGGACTAATTGGGTCAGGGATGCAATGTATCCTACAAAACGAGCCAACAATGGAAAGGGAATTAGACATACCTACTCTAATTCCAGAAGAAACAGAAGAGGGATCCCAAGCAAACACAATGTCCAAAATGCTTGACGAAAATGCGCTGGGTGAGTCCATCCATTCCTTCCCTATGGATGAATGCGAGAACACACCTGGGGAAACCCTTAATCTCCAAAGAACCCAGAGACATAGGAAGTCTCACGGCGGCGGTTGTACTGTCCACGCTTATACAAATGCCATTAGGGCAACTATTACACAATTCACCAACCCTATGGACGGACATAAAAGAATGGGTAGAAGGTGGGGAGGACTAAAGCCAACCGATACTATAGAGGAGGTTCTACCACCTATGGTAGAAAGAACCTTAAGACACACAAGGAAAACACGAGTTGTTAAGATACTAGTTAATCAACTGGGGCGTTATTACGAAACAACGACACAAATGCTACAATCTCGATTCATCATAGTGGGTACCAGGCATTGGCTATCTTGGTGGGGTGGGGGTTAGCATCATCACAAAACATTGGCTATCCTGGATGGTGGGGTGGGGGTTAGCATCATCACAAAACATTGCTGGGAGAACTGGGAAAAACACGATCTAAAAAAGGCAAACCTAATCGTTAAAGTGGCTGACGGAACATCTTCAAGGTCCATTGGTGGACTTCTAGAGAATGTGAAACTTAAGCTCTTTACGTTTCACTACCATCATACATTTGTGGTAATGGACTTCCTGTGCTAACCGGACTCATATGACATAATATTGGGGAGACCCTTCATGAGGGAATCCAAATTGGTGCATGATTAGGCATTAGATCACGTGTATGTGCATAGGGATTTGCAAATTTTAAAGATAGATATGAGAACATGGAAAGCACATCCCATGGAAGGACAATTGTTCGGTAATGATTCGGTCACAACGAAACGGACCACATCTATACAAATATGCCAACCCTCCGTGGAAAATTCCAAGGAAGAAGAGGAAATGGAAATGTATGCATCACTTTCTCCTCCGGACTTCAGTGAAAACTAGATGAATCCTAAGTATGCGACAATTGTAAAGGAGGAAATAGATAAGCTCATTGTTGCTACTATGGATTTCATCTATGAGATCGAACATACGGATTGGTTGTCTCACCACGTAATAGTGCCAAAAAAGAATGGAAAACTTAGGGTATGTGTTGATCTTGAAAAGGTCAACGCAGCTACTAGGAAAGACCATTATCCACTACCCTATTGGAACATGTTTCTGAGAGAGTGGTTGGTGAAGAAGCTTACAACTTCTTGGATGGATTCGCCGGCTACAATCAGGTGTCCATAGCACCAGAAGGCCAGCATAAGATAACTTTCAACATAATGTGGGGGGAACATTTGTATACAAGGTTATGCCCTTTGGTCTCACCAATGCAGTGGTCCATCAGAAATCATCACCACCACAGGCTAATGGTCAAGTAGAGAGTATAAACAAAATTTTGTGTACTATGTTGATAAAAAAAACCTTGGAAACAAGTCGAATAGACTAGGAACATAAGCTGATAGCAGCCCTATGGGCATATCGAACATCATATAAGGTAGCGACGAGATACACTCCCTTCCATCTAGCTTATGGTGTTGAGGTAGTAATGCCTATGGAATACCTAGTTTCGAGCTTAACGATTGCAGTGTGCAAGAACGTTTGACGGAGAATGCATTAACTGAAAGGCTAATTGACTTAGAGAAGCTTGATGAGGCCAGGCTAATAGCATTGCATGGAGTCATGGTCGAGAAAATACGTGTAAGAAACATTGGAGACAACATTTTGAAACAAAAAGAACTTGAAATGAGGGACCTTGTCCTCATGTATGGTGTAGGAAGCACCAGGAAAAAGAAACTCAAATACAGAGGCCTAAGACCATTCCGAGTGTTTGAGATCACACCTCAGGGGGGTCAGTTCAAATTGAGATGATTGGCGACATACAGATGGAGGGTTACGTCAATGGAAGCAAACTCAAAAAATATTTTGGACCACTGACCCAAGAGATGCTCTTGCAAGAACATCTCTTAAAAACAACAAAAACAGCTCACAAAGGAAAAAATCTAGCAAGCTCAAGAAGAGGCTAAGGCAAGGGAGGCCAAAGCTAAACAATTACTCCAGAAGAGACTGTTACATGTCAAATGGCTTTCTTGACTCTCTCGGACAAAGAGGAACTGAACATTGAGCCAGCACGAACTTAAGGTGGGACTTACTACAGCTAAAGGCCATGCAACGAGCATTGCACTAATAGATAATACGGGATCAAGTCATAACTTGATCTCGTATGAAACCTCGATGCATTAGACAGACCATGCCTTTAACCCATTGATTCACAAGTACGCAGTGTGCACTTGATAACTACGAGAGCTGAGGAATTTTTAAGTTTGAACATTTCCATCAGAAATAATTCCTTGGTTGGGAAGGTGTTTGTCATGCCTGTAGGTTCCATGGAAGAGGAAATGATTCCAGGATGATCTTGGATCTGCCCCAGTCAATATCCAATGGGAAAAGAGGACAGTGTTGTTGAACGAGGGTGACAAGGTCATGTCCATACTCTTATGGAGCCTAACAAACCGAGGAAAAGAGATCATGATTGATAAAAAAATGACACCGAATATAGTAACATCAACTCATAAAACAGAACAAGCATCAGTCCCACAAAACTTACACAAACAATACCCAAAGTCTCAGGGTACACAGAAGTGGGCGCCTAAGGTTCAACTCAAAAAACCAACCCACAAGAAGGAGAAGATGAATAATATGGGGACAACAAGAAAAATCCATAAAGAAATCAAAAGTCAGACCTGGCTTACACAAACAGATTGGCAGGACTCCAGGCATACCAATAGTCCACAAGGTTTCCATCAGCAATGGGTCCGAAAAGACTTACTACAAGCACAAGGATACTACCAAGGCAATACGGCAATATGGGTACCCAAACCCCACTCAGTTGCCACCACCACAAGCAGTTTCCAGTAACAAAGGAAAGAGTAGCAAAAGCATACAGCATCAACTCCCAACCCATGCGAGAACCTTGCGAAGCTTGGTGTGGAGGAAAAAGACAACTCAACAAAATGGGTTGGGAATTGCCAACGCAATGATAGTAGCCACTTCGATCACAGAACTGAACAGGGAATCTGAAGGTAAAAACAAAGAAGTTCAGCAAAAGGACATGGATAAAAGCCCTCAAGCACAAGTCCCAATAACAACATTGTTCAGTTGGGTGGAAGGAAGAATTAAAAATTCCCACATAGAACTAAAACGGCTGCATCAACAAATACCCAAAAGTGCCAAGGTGTCACCTTGGTTTTCGTGGTAATAAAAAATGAAGGTATCCAATTGTTGCACAATAGGTACAAGGTAAGAAGGGTATCATTCACTCATTATGTGCATGTTTGAATGCTTGAGCATGAAGAAAAAATAAAAGGTATCAACCTTGCACATCGTGAACTGGTTCAAAAAAGTTCATGTCCTCAGTCAACCAAAAAGTTCACGTTGTGAACTAGTTCACAAAGGTTCACACCGTGAAAATGGTCATTTCTCACGAGCCAATCAAAAGACACCTCGTGGTTTTCTTCATTAAGGCAGCTGCCTTGTCCGACGGCTACGTTTTATGAAATTAAATTTCTTTCCTTTCTCATCATTTTGCAGCAACATGTGACTATCACTTTCTCGCTTGCGCTCCCACTTCTGATGGTTGTGTATCATCCATCCTGGATTTTTGTGCTATAATCGACTGTCATCTATTTAGGTGGGAGCTTGGTCCATTCCCTTTTTGTATTCTTTTTTCTTTTTAATTTTTTAATTTTTTGATCTTCATGTTATGATCAATATCTTCTCGATGATAATTGTTGTACATAAATAACACCCGAATCGTAGTCATTTTGAAAATTTCTTTACGGTATCATCACTTGCATAAAGAACAATCTTTAATAATGGAAAAAAAATGAAAAACCAATACAATAACAATCTGCACCTTCAATAAGGTTTCACGGGACTACCACACTTGTAGTTTCACGGAACCTCAGTTTCATGAAACTGTAGTTTCAAGGAACCTAAGTTTCACGAAGCCTCACTTTACGAAACCTAACTTCACGGAGCCTCAGTTTCACAAAACCTCACTTCACGGAACCTCATAGGTTCATGGAACCTCACTTCATGGAGCCTCAGTTTCGTGAAACTATAGTTTCATGAAACCTCATAGGTTCATGGAACCTCACTTCACGAAACCTCACTTCATGGAACCTCACTTCATGGAACCTCACCGCTTCACGAAACCTCACTTCACGTAACTGTAACTTCATGGAACCTCACTCGTTCATGAAACCATTCACATCTCCTGTAGACCCTACCCTCCCAAAGAGTGTCCATGTGGATATTCTACCCACTTCGTTTAATGAAGGCCCTACTGAGCTACCACCTTCTGACGTGTTTCCTAAAGTAGAGGTCCCTAGAAGCCAATCCATAAGAAGTGACATTGCGTCCACTTCAAGAGAACTGTTTGGCACACCAAGTCTGGATGGGATATTTCTCAATAAAAATTGGGAATATGATCTACACACGGAGACTCTAACTGACCTATACACGGGTTACACATACCATGTAGGTTGGTTAGAAGTCATACGATCTACATCTAGCGCCACTAATCTAGAGGAGCAAAAACAACAAATGATATGTGAGGTTATTCATAGAATTATCCAAATTGAGAGGCAAAATAGGAGAGTGAACCTAGTTTCCACTGGCCCTATGAGGTTTTTGGATACAGGTAAGGCCAAACAACCAACCCTATCACAATTGGCCTCGGTGAGTCCCATAGACCTTTCGTATGTCATTTCGCCTCGAGTCTCAATGCAGGTTGAGCCCACGAGCAGTAACTTTAGCTTTCCAACCTTGGCTCAACTTTCCATTAGGGAATCCACAATGCCTACCCCAATGATGAGCATGATGGAAGGCGCACCTGTTACCACTGTAGTTAGTACGACACCGCTACCTAGTGGAACAGTACCTACAACAGTGCGTGCCAGTGCCTATCGACCATATGTACCTATCGCTATTCATGCTCATGTAGCTCCTACGCCTCTTAGTATGCCAATGGCGTATGCTCCACGACCGCCTTATCACAATCCTTTCCAAGAGGAGCTAGGCCTAGTCACATATCATATCCTATGTCATTTGCCAACATACCCAGACCAACGCCAACTCCTATCAGCCAGGCTATCCCAGAAGTGCCTCCACCAGCTATGCTTGCTCACCTAGGTGATCTCGCAGCGTTTGCTCAGACGATCGGACGATCTATTGCGGAAAACATGCGGGGCACGCCTGAGAGAGAACCTAGAAGCAAGGCTGTACAAGTGGCCAAGCTCACTCAAAACTTCAGTGGTGGTAACGAAGATGTCAGGAAGCACATTGAAGTTTTTGAACACGTGTGTGATTGCTTGGAAGAGCACAATGAGCTACATAAATGCAAAGCCTTAGGCGTAACCTTGAGTGGGAAGGCCGGAGATTGGTATCGAACCTTAAGGGTTGAAGAGCGCACTCACTATCCCACTCTCAAGAGATTGTTCTTGAAAGAATACATACGTGAGGGTGTGCTTTGGGGAGTAGCATCTCAACTCCAAAAAGCTGAACGCGAGGAAGGGGAGTCAGTGAGAGACTTTATAAGTCGATTGAAGCATCTAAATTCTCGCTGCACTCCCGATGAGCGCTTCAGTTAATAACCAACTGCTCGATAGATTCATCCGAGGATTACGCCACGAGGACATATACAATGGCCTAGTCATTAGAGGTCTTACAATGTGGGAAGCAGTCACTGCCAATGCAATCCAGTTAGAAGACAACTTGATGATTGCAGGTAAAAAGGTGTCTTCGGAGATAAAATCCGTTAGTTTGCAAGTATCTGGGCACGAGCTAATGACGGTAAAACCTATTGCCAAGGAGCCCAAGATATCCGAAATGTCTGTGAGTGATCGACCTTACTAAGGCTCTCCAAGAATACTTTAGGGGTAATCGAGCTCCTCAAAATAGCCATATGTACCCAAGAAGAGAGCAACAATGGTGTTCGGTTTGCTTAGGACCACATAGCACGAGTGAATGTCCCACATTCAGAGTCAAATTCAATGGGAATTGCAATGCATGTGGTAAGTATGGCCATCAATCTAAAGATTGCCTAGTACTTAAGCGAATGTTGGCAAATCAGGCACCACTAGCCTGGTCAAACACACCTCAAGTACCCGCATTGATGCCTACACCACCTGTTGAGCAACCGTCACAGCACATAGTTCCAAGGAACCCGAATGTAGTCTAGTCTATGCCGTTACCACCGCCAGTGCTAGGACCACAACCTCCACATCCAAGGACTACCCCTATAAACCAGATGGGTTGTGAGTCACATAGTGCGTGTGGGGATTATGAAGAGGAGATAGACCCCACTGCTCCATATTGGGATTGATATGTTTGAAATGATTCCCCAGTACTACATGGAGGATCATTTCGGGCAAGTCAAGCCTGTATATCAAGCGGCTGCACTCGCCACAAGAGGGCAAAACCTTAATACCTTGGCAAGGAGACCACCTCTTCAATGCTACGATTGTGGTGGACCACATCGTGTAGCGGAGTGCCCTAATAGGCTACAGAAGATCGCTAACTCAGATGCAACCAAATCAAGGGAGCACATCGGGAATGCCGGTACTTACATGTAATCGTTGTGGCATAGATCATTTGATTGCTCAATGTCCACATAATCGTAATGCACCCAAGATTACACCATTGAATTTGGTTGAGGTCACCAACCAGGCATAAGGAACCACACCTGTTGTACCCGCGAATGTAGTTACACGGTCAATGCTTCAAAATCAAAACTACATTCTTGAAGAGAGGGATACTGCATCAATTTGCTCGAGTAAAGAAAAAGAAAACGCGGCGGAAGAGATCGCTTAATGCCACGAGCTCCAAGCCTAGTTCAAAGACTAACATAGGAACAGGAGACGACCCCGTGTATATGAATGATCCTGAAGATGATTCTGATTCAATAGAAACCATGGGGACCAAAGCCACTACCTTAAGGGAGGAACCCACTCGGGAGCTCAACGAAGGAGAATCAAGCGAACACATAAATCAGGGGAAATAGAAGGAAACTTCCTCGGCCCCACAACCAAGTCAGTTAATGCCCTCTCGACCACCCAAACTGACTGAGACTCCCGAAGACAAGCCACGTGGGACAAAGACCCTCAAGAAAAAGATTCGAACTTACCCAAACCCAGTTGAGGAGATTGAACAAGTGCAACACTTAAGGGGTTTGGTGGAAGAAACACAAAGAGAACTGGAGCCAGTAGACCCTAGAAGAATCAAAATTCCAGACACAGTGTTTCCTACGCAAGTTCAGCCTCCCAGGAACCATAAACCGTTAGCTATACTGAGTATCATTCGGGAAGAAAGTGAGGATAGGACATCCAGAAGTGGGCAAACACCCTTCTTGCTGGAAAGAATGTTTAGTGAGGGAATGCCTGACCCCATCGAAGAGGAAGTGATTCCATCTTCACCACAGTCCCTAGTCAAGGGGTGATGTCTCAAAAAGTACCGTTGAATGTGTCTAAGCTAATGGATTTCATGTCCTCTGAAATCAGAACCACGATCATATCCAAATTATACAGAGATCCTGAGCTATTCTTAGCTCTTCGGGCATTTCTCAATGGAGAACTAAAGGCGGGGCTACTTAGCTCTTCGGGCATTTCTCAATGGAGAACTAAAGGCGGGGTTACCATAATTTGCAAATATGGATAGACCCGACACGCTTCAAGATGAGGAGGAACATTGGGATCTACAACCCAACCTAGATGAAAACTCGATCGTGGAAATACCTGTTAACAAGTTGGGACAGTACTTTGAAGGAGACGAATCTAATGCAACCCTCCCCATTACTACCAAGGGATTAACTCTAAAGGGAATCCTTGATGGTGGTGCTGGAGTGAGCATTGTGACTAAAAACTGTTGGGAATCTATGGGAAGACCTCACCTCGAAGTCACAAACATAGTGGTTAAGATGGCAAACGAGACTATTGCGCTAAATCTATTGGAATGTTAAGGGACCTTAAGATCAAAGCCCTGGGATACAAGGTAAAACATACCTTCATTGTAATGGATTTCTCCAAGCATCCTATGTCATATCAAATGATTTTAGGACGTCCTTTCATGAGGGAAGCACAAATGGTGCATGATTGGTCGAAAAACCATGTCTACCTACAATTCCAAGACTTTGTCATTCGAGTTGATCTTGAGAATGGTCGTGCACATCCTTTAGGAAGCAAGGTTATCATTGATAATCGATCGGATACCACTATTCACTCCGCCCCATTAAGGTATTGCTATACATGCAAAAAAGAGACTGATGATGGGAAAGATTCTCCTTATATGGATGATGGGAAAGATTCTCCTTATATGGATGATGGGAAAGATTCTCCTTATATGGATGTCCTACTAGGTATGACTGAGTTGGATAATGTGGATTGGGTACACTTACCGGCAACCATAGACACATGGGAAAATAGAGGCACAAGTTGGGTAACACCTGAGGGGCAAGATATGCCACCGTTAGTGCCAATAAACATGATAGGTGTTATGCACTTGACTCCTGATGGCAAGAAAGTGGCAAACTCAACTGACAGTAGCGAAGACTCTGACCAATGTAACTCTGAGTATGAATCTCAAGAACAAACTGACTCTGAGCGTGATGGGAGGGATGAATCAAATATTCACCCAAATGTGGAAGCAAAGTGCTCAAGGCCTAGGACGGTGACCTCCTGCAGTTCATCCGAAAGTGAGGGGGACACAAGTGAAAATCAACCAAGTGAGTTCGAATCTGATAGAAACAAAAATCAAAAACTTGGTAAGAAGAAAACAAGACATAAGCGCCAACGCTATCGAGCTAATGTACGAACTGCAATAAACAAAGAGAGATCCACTGCAGAATGGCTTAGTTATGTAGGAGCCATTGACGCTCATTGGAAGATAGCGGATAATTGGGGACAATACCTCCAAAGTGTCATGTGGAGTATTCCGCAACCTCATGATGTCGCCCAATTAGAAATCGAAGAGAAACCGAAACTAAGTCGTACTGCGAGAAGGCGACAAAACCAAGAGTTAGCTCAGCAACAAA
Source organism: Cibotium barometz (assembly GCF_041138505.1). Classification (NCBI taxonomy): domain Eukaryota; kingdom Viridiplantae; phylum Streptophyta; class Polypodiopsida; order Cyatheales; family Cibotiaceae; genus Cibotium; species Cibotium barometz. The sequence continues at coordinate 33,109,063 of NC_141091.1, forward strand.
AGGAGGTGGAATTAAAAGAAAAAAACCTGGCACAACAAGAACGAGTAGACTTACACCCCGCACCCGAGCATTTCAAATCGTTTTACCACAGGGGAACGTAAAGTGGTCTACACAAAAGCCCAACGAACGCCTACCAATGGGAGTAGCGGTGTCTACGATGGCCCTGCGGTAGTTAAGGAGATAGACTTAGCAGATCCGGGTGAGGAGTCTAAACCAGTTTTTATTGCTCAAGACCTCACCAAGACGGAAGAAGCTGCACTTAAGAAGCTTCTTAAAGAATTCAAGGACATATTTTCTTGGACATATCATGATATAAAGGGTGTTCCACCCTCAGTGGTGCAACACACGATTCCAATGATTAGCACTGCTAAACCAGTCCAGCAATGTCCCTACCCAATGAATCCTAAGTACGCAAAGATTGTACAAGAGGAAATTGAAAAGCTTGTAAAATGTGGATTCACATACCCTATTGAGTACTCAGAATGGGTTTCTCCGATAGTCATCGTACCAAAGAAGAATGGGAAACTCAGAGTGTGTGTTGATCTCAAAAAGGTTAATGCAGCCACCAGAAGGGATCATTACCCCTTGCCGTATTCTGAACATGTGCTTGAAAGAGTGGCAGGCAAGGAGGCATATAACTTTTTAGATGGGTACTCGGGTTACAATCAGATCACAATTACAGTCGAGGACCAAGCTAAAACAGCATTTATCACGGAGTTTGGAGTGTTTGCCTTTCGCATCATGGCCTTTGGCTTGACCAATGCACCTGCAACATTCCAACGATTGATAAACATAGCCTTTAAGGAATATCTAAGGGACTTTTGTGAAGCTTTCTTAGATAATCTTTGTGTTCATTCCTCTTGGGATGAGCACTTTGATGTGTTTACGAAAAATATTTGAAAGGTGTAGATTATATCGCATCTCATTGAATCCTTTCAAATGCCAATTCTGGGTTAAACACGGAGTTATCTTAGGGCATATAGTGTCCAAAAATGGGATTTCCACTGACGAGAGTAAAATCAAGGTCATTATGGAATTGCCCCCACCCACCAACTATAAGGGAGTCCAACGCTTTATGGGCCACGTGGGTTATTATTGAAGGTTTATTCTATTCTTCGCCGAGATAGCTCGACCATTGTATAAGCTTCTCATCGAGTTTATTTGGACCGAAGAATGTGACCGTGCCTATGAGCTATTAAAGAAGGCCTTAGCGAGTGCTCCAATCTTGCGAATGCCTAACTGGGATTTAATATTCCATGTGCATATTGATGCATCAAACTTTGCTATTGGGTGTCTGTTAACTCAACCTAGAGAACATAAATTAGACTACCCCATTAGCTTTGCCAGTCGCGCCAGTTGAACGATGCTGAGATGAACTACACCACTACGGAGCGAGAAGGGTTGGCAATGATATATGCAGTAAGCAAATTTCGTTATTACCTCCTTGCCACTAAGTTTGTTTTCTATGTGGATCATCAAGCATTGTTGTATCTGGTAAACAAACCATGCTCCACAGGAAGAATCACACGATGGCTATTGATTCTTCTTGAGTTTGATTTCACTGTTGTTGTGAGACCTGGCAAAAAACATGTTATGGCTGATTTTTTGTCTCGCATACCTAATGGTGAGGTTCCTACAGGAGTTGATGATGACTTACCTGACACTTCCCTGTTCATGGTGAAGACAATGCCTGAATGGAGTGAGAAGATTGTTAACTTTTTGGTTAATGGCTTTCCACCCAAGGAGCTTCGTAAAGATCTAGCTCGAAAGCTGATCAAAGAATGCGAACCCTATTGCTTGATAGCCGGGACTCTTTATAAAAGAGGAAAGGATGACGTTCTTAGGCGTTGTGCCCGAGAGGATGAGTATCTATACATTTTGTAAGAGGCGCATATGGGCGTAGCCGGTGGTCACTTCTCAGGAGACTTAACTGCGCAAAAGATCTTACAATTAGGGTATTGGTGGCCCACTATGTTCCAAGATGCATCAGGGATCTAAAGCTTACGACAACTTTATGGGCCTATCGTACTGCGTACAAAGTGGCTATTAATTGCACACCATTCAAAATGGTATATGGCCACCAAGAAGCAGTCATGCCATGGGAATTTGTCATTCCTAGTCTTCGTGTTGCTACTCAAGAGGGTTGGGATGGTAATCCCTTAGTAGAGTGACTGTATATCCTTGAGCGACTAAACGAAGAAAGACAATTGGCTGTGTACAATGCCCTTGTGGAGAAGGATAGAAGGAAAAAATGGTTTGATCGCCACCTAAAGGACAAGGACATCAAGGTTGGGGATAAAGTCTTGATGTATGGAGTGTGAAACGAAAAGAAGAAGCTTAAATATGCTGGTAAGGGACCGTATAGAGTATGTGAAATTACCCCGCAAGGTACCATCAGAGTGGAGACTCTCGATGGAGTTGAAACCATTGGATTCCTTAATGGGGGTAAATTCAAAAGATACTATGACCCCCTGAGCCAAGAGGAGTTACATGCAATCCATCAAAAGAAGGCAGCTAAAGAACAAGCGGAGCTTAAGAAGATACAAGCGAGAGTTGAAGCCAAAGAACGTCAATAGCGTGCTAGGCGCCAACGAGAAGCCAATTTGGGAATTACGCAAGTATTTTTTGAGGAGGCAGAGGAGGATTCACTAGAATCTGACCCACCTCTAAGATACCCAATTGAGTTACAGAGTCCTTACGGGGAGGTGCTGTATAATGCATTATTGGATACAGGAGCTCAACATAATTTGCTATCATATGGCGTGTGGTGTCAACTTAGAAAACCACCTTTATCCAAGAGTGCTATCCAAATTAAAGGTATCAACAAGAAGAAACCCCCTGTCTCAGGAATTCTGCACACTCCGGTTGCCTATGACAAGGGGACCACAACCAGACGAGTCACAACGCAAGAACTAACACTAGGTCTGACCGCTCAAAATCCCGCACCTAAGTCATCCACTCAAATATTAGATAATGAAAAATCACAAAGTCCAGTGGCAAAACCATCCTTGATTGTTTGCCACCCCTCTAACGCTTCAACGCCGCCAAGAGTGGAAACAGGCAAGGTGGTCTCTAAGGTTCCACTTACTATGCCAAAGAGTATATACAAATGGGTCCCAAAAGCTTCGTTAACAGCTACTTCCCCTACTCAATCTCGTTCAGACAAGAAGCCTCGTAGAAGAAAAGCAGCTACCCACCCGAGAAAGGGCAAAGTAACATCACGATGGATCCCTAAAAAATTATTAGTAGCCCAAGGGTACTACAAGGGGAATGACCAGATTTGGGTCCCTAAACATAAGCTGAATCCCCCTACATCACCTGTAAAACCTTGCAAACCAAATGTTGCCACCCCAAAACGACAATTCAAGACCGTGGTAAGGGAAAGGTAACAGAGTGCTCCGCACCACTTCTTCCAGAGTTAGTTTGGATTCCCAAGCAACATCGATCAATACCACCTAGCTCAGGAAGGGGGGAGCCACATGAAGCTTCTAGCTCCTCATGCCAAACACACGTTGATATAGAAGTTTCTTCATGCTCTACACCTACTCTTGTCAACACCCAACAAGAGACCAATGAGTCTACGTCTCCCTTTGTAAAAGTATCGTCGAAAACCATTTTCTCCATTCGTCAATGGGAGCATACACTAACATCTCTGCAATTGGATGTGGCCACAAGGGTCATAAAAAGCTATCTGCCCTCATCACAACCTATGACCCGCTGGACAAATTGGTTCCAAGAGGCTGCAACATCATTGCAGAAAATATGATCTACCCAAGGAAAGGGGGAGCATGTACTCACGCTCAACATTCTATTGCTTCCTCCCTAACCTTCTCCCCTGACCATGTACTCACGCTCAACATATTTTCTGCAACATCATTGCAGAAAATATGATCTACCCAAGGAAAGGGGGAGCATGTACTCACGCTCAACATTCTATTGCTTCCTCCCTAACCTTCTCCCCTGACCATGTAATTGCCAAATTCAAGGGGATGTATATATATAGCTTCATACATAAAAAAAAAACAAAGAAAAGAAAAACAAAAAATAGTAAAAAGAGCAAGAGCACAAAAAGAAAAGAAATATCCGTATACAATCAAGAACTACATTGACCTGTCATAAACCTATTGATACTATATCTGTGTTTGCAGATATGGCAGATGCACGATTATCATACACTTCATCCACTCCCACCTTTGGTGAGAGGTATCATCTGTACCTTTCTCAGATATTTCACATGTGCTATCCTGTAATTGAAACTGAATGGGATCATATAGATGTACTAGCCAAAGAGAAAAATGTTGAGGAATTAGAATGGCTTATTTGCCTATTGACCATGACTGACCCCTACTCCGTAGTAGAGGACATATCCCCGATAGCCCAATGCTTTCCTTTTCCACAAGATGACTATCCTCGCATGGTTACATTCTTGATGAGTTTATATGGATGGGAAAATGAAAAGGAAATATCTGACAATGATGAATGGACGGATGAAACTCATGGCACTACTGACGTTGTTTTTATTTATTTGGATGATGCGGATAGAGGCTTAGCCTTAGGGCTAGAACCAGGACTCTACAACATCCTCTTACCGTATCCTCAGTAGTACTGTGGTGACTGGTGATAGGTTAGTGTTTTCAAGTTTGGATTCCTTAAACGAGTCTTTACATTAGGAACTCAATGGAGTCTTTTTGGGCCCTTTAATTTGCCATGAGGTTATGGAAACGTTTAACTTTTTGACAAATAGGAGCCCGCCATGTAAGCAAAAACCAATGGTTTGTAAGAGAGGTGTAAGAGTGGTCAAAGGGTGCACTTTTTTCCCCAAAAAGGGGAGGGGGCAATTTTACAATTTTCGGACCTCCATAACTTCTACATACAAGCTCCGATTTGAGCGGAGATTACAGATCCGTGATCTACGCATCAAGAGCTTTCCATAGATATGTTACATGATATGGTTTTATCCGCTAGATTTTAAATTCCATTTTTCCCCCAAAATTCAAATTCGAATAAAGTAGCCGTTTTGAAGCTTCTAATTAGAAAACGTTTCTTCTTAAGAGAAAAGGTTTGACTCCCTTAAACTGCCAAATAAAAGGGCCCAAGAAGACTCCATTGAGTTCCTAATGATTTTTCACACTGATGTGCCTCTCGAGGTATAGTGCTTGTTAGTTGGTTGTACAGGTGGAAAAGTTTGAGGTGGGTTCGCTTTCAAGTCCTGAGATAGCCACAACGCTCATACATAAATATCTCATCAAATTGCAGGCATTTTTCTCATCGAATCAACGAGATCTCCAAAATACAGGTGTAATTCTTCCATACCCACTCTCTTTCGTTTTTACTGTTCAATTAATTGCATGAACTATAATGCATGACCACATGGAAATTGTCAATGTACTACTTAGTTTTGAAGTTGCCTGACGTGCTAGTGTGAATCATTAATGAGTTTAACCTTATTGGATATATTCTTGAGAATGCATGCAGTCTTTAGTTAACCTTGGAATACGATTGTCTTAGGTCTAGGGTCAAACCATCTTAATGTTTGACACCTGGCCATGTGTGTGTTGACCTCTAGGACATAGCTTTTACCCCTTGTCGAAAGAATACAAGAACACATTACAGTTCAGGAGCGAAGATCAAAAGAAATAAATATATTAAAAAAAAAGCCTACAATAAATGGCAATACAAGTCTATTATGTGCTCTAATGTTGGCCTATCGCCTTATTGATACTTGGTAGGCAAGGAGTATTCTACTCTAGACCGATGCCTTGGTTGGTAGGGGGTAGCCTTACCTAAGGTGAACTAATAGATTCCTGGATAATGCCTTGTGTTAAACATGGTACCAAGATCGATGTTAGTTTTGCCTTAGGAAGGTTGCCATTGTGTTTAAAAATTGTCACGTGCATAAAGAAATAAAGGCAAAAGGCTCCTGTAACTCTGATGTTTCTTGTGTCCCTAGGCTCGTGGTATTAACTTGTTCTTAGAGTAGACACAGTGTGGTCATCTGTTTATTTATTAAGCTTGGTTATTTTCCTTGACTTAGGCTAGTTTTATAAACCTTGATTAACCTTTGACACCTTGCTAACTCTTGATTTACTTTCAGTAATTTTAAACTCCTATTAATTTACTACACTAGCTCATTCGTGTGACCCTTAAAATAAGTTCTCATAGCAACATCCATTGTGGTCTAACATGCTTGAATTTATACACTTTATATCTTTTGAATTCCAGCATACTTTCACTCTCCTTCCCTGTTTTGCAGACGGTCTACCACAACAACCCTATCGAGCTTACCATACCATAGCTTTCGAGGATGGAATCTACATCAAGAAGGGGGGCATGTTAACCTATGACAGACATTGAGATGTACTATGTTTTACGTCATGTAATTAGTTTAACTATTCTGAGTCATGGGCCGGGCTTGTCGGCACCATATGCAAAGGATAAAGGGATTGGGTGATCGCCGATGAGAGGTGCACCTTGAATATCAATAGGATAAGGGTTAGGATCGACCGGCCATGTATGGGCGCCCATGTGTGAACGGCCAAGTCACCTATAAGAGTCAAATGTAACCCTAAAACCCTCATTCTCATGTGTTGAATACAAGAGTGCTCTTGCCTTATCTCCTTGGTTTCCTTCTCCTACGTGTGTGAGAGAGAGAAAGAGAGAGTGAGAGAGCGATCGAGCAGTGTGTAGCGGCACGGCGACGGAGAGGCGGTAGAGTGGCGACGGCGGCTCCTCCTTCATTGCTGCTGCGACGCGGGAATCCTTCACGGCGACGGCGGTTAGAGCGGTGAGTGACACACCTTTGCATTCTGTTGAGCTTGCTTTCCTGGTTGTATACTTGTAGCCATTCGTGGCTCGCATACGGTGTTCGGCAAGTCCCCAGCTACGACCTGTGCGGCAAAAACGCACAGAACCTAACTTCATGAAACCTGAGTTCACGTTACCACTTTTCACGGGACAAATTATCACGACCTGTATGTTCATGAAACTACTTAGACCTTACATCTTCACGCCACAACTTTCACCTATCCATTAATGCACCTTGTGATTACTCCTACACTAACACACTTCTCATTTCAACTAACCGGTTACCCATTAACCAAAAAAAAGAAGGAAAAAAAAAGAAAGAAATGGTACCTACCCCACTAGTCAGGAGACTGATGTCGGTCTCGGAATCAAAAGCTGTAGAGACCCCAGCTGCTCTGCAGGCTCCGCCAAGCAAGTCAGAAAAAGAAACTAGTGCGGGTCCCTAAGCTGAATGTTTTGGGCCCATATGCCCAAGCCTTCCATGGGGGCATCATCAGCAAAGAAGCCCTTACGGCCCATGGAAAGGTCGCACTACATTACCACTTGCCAGAGTGCCTCCAAGTTCTGGAAGAGGCAGAAGTTAAGGCAAAGCTGGAAAAGGTAGGCTTGGGAAGAATGATGCAAATACTCTTAAGAAGCATCGACACAGAGCTCTACATTGAATACATAAAGAATTATGACAAAGGCACCAAACGAGGCACTATCACGAAGGTGGATAGATTCAACAGGGTGACTTTGAACAGAATCGCTAAGGTGCATGAAGAGAAGGAGGAGGATTGGGCCTACTATATTCATAGAGAGATGGCGAACTATCTGAAGGCTCACTAGTCCAAGATTTGCAACCCGTACCTACTCCCCAAGTTCTTAATCATGTGGCAAAAAAGCCTCTCCCAAAGCCCGAACCAGCGAAGCACCTACAACTGGCACTGCTGCCAGAGCAACCAACACTAACAGCGTAACAACCTATGGGGGTGGATGCTGGTAGCAACCTATGCTGGTAGCAACCTATGGGGGTGGATGCCGGTAGCAACCTATGCATGCTAGTGTTATGGGCTACCACACCTCCAAGAGAGGGAACTCAATGCATTCACCTAAAGGATGAGCAATAATAGATCACAACCATCATAGGGCACTTACCAATGCTTCGAGCTTGAGTCCCTTGAGGCCTCCAAGCTCACTTGTTAAGCTCTAGACCTCCAAGCTCAACCTCCATGCTGTCACCGTCGTAGAGTCGCTCGCACACCCTCGCATAAGGCAATCACTCTCTCTCACTCTCCCACACAATCATGAATCATACAAGCATAGAAGAGGCACAATGCTAGAATGCTCCCTCTCTCAATCTCTCTCAAGATACAAGGAAGAGCTCTCTATGGCACAAAAGGGGGATTGTGTCTTTTCATTATTATGAGAAAATACCTTATATACATTTGGCCCTTATTCACACGGGCACCCAAAACTTACTTAACTAGGCCTTGGGTGGCCAATATCTCATAATGTACAACTTTTATAGTGCCGTTTCATGACACTTATTAATGTTCTCAATTGGAGGAGCATGTTTGTTAATCCAAGATAGGATTAACATCCCCCCATTCCTAATGTAGGTTCTATCCTCAGAACTTGTTAATGAGGTCTAAAGACATGGTCACCAAACTCACGTTGATAGAAATTTCTTCCTGATTGAAGCTTTCTGAGTGTGCATTTGAACGCTGAGTGGGAGCACCAAAATCATGTGTCCACCATGTCTTCGAACGTGACATGCATGGAACCCAGAAGACATCTTAGACAATGGTAGTAGAGCATCATGCCCCTATCAGATGGCCCTTGATTCATGGCGAACTTCATTTGCTCAACTTCATAGCCATCATAGGGTAGCAATTTCAAAAATCTAACACTTGCCACCATGATTGTTGGGTCCAAAATTCTTTGCCATGCTTGTATCCATGTAGGCATTTGTTTCCTTAACTCCCGTATGTCTAGAAATTTTGCTGGCATGAAGATCTAAATGTTGTAGCATCAGACATGAGAGTCGCACCGTTTGGCTTTCTGAAACTCCAGTGACGTCCATCTTCTCTTAATTGGCATGTATAATGGGTCAACCCGCTGTGTTGGTGGTGCACACATATAGACCTGGCTGTACTCTAAAATTATTAAGTACTCTTTTTTGCCAGTCTGGTTGTATTTCAAAATCCTCTAATTTGGGTTGTACCTCATCTGTGACAATGGTGGCATAGCCGCCTCTTGTGTGTACACAGGGTGCGCCTTCCACTACCTTTCTCTTCGGAAGCAATAGAGCTAATCATGAAGGTGATGATCCTGATTTCCAGCAGGTCAGGCAGCTAATTGGGGATTGGCCAACTTTGTGTGCTTTGCCACATTTGCCTAGCCAAGGGAAGTAATTCTTCTAAATCAAGTCAAGGTACTCATAGAGGGTTTGGCACATTGTGCTACTTTGTTGGTGTGACCTTGGAGTAGGCTTTTGGCATAATCCGTCAAGTTGGCTCAAATGGAGTGACTTTCATGAGGACCTTGAACATCAACTTTGGCTTTAAGAGAGGATTGCTAGCGTGAATGAAGCCCTCATACTCTGCACTAGACAATGATTCCAAAATTGTGTCGTCAATGAAGGCTTCAATATTATCTTGGGGAATAGGATAGCGTACCTCTTGAGGGTGCCGTTGGGGAGACGGGTGGGGTGCCAATATCTCCTCGGGGGCGAGAGGGTTAGTGGGAAAATCTATCTACGAAGGAGTGAATGATGTAGAGAATATGCAGTCGGCTTGAGATGTGTTAGTAGATGGTTTATTAGAATAGGGGTTAATTAGCTTACTATAGCGACATTAGAATAGGGGTTAAGTAGATGGTTTATTAGAATAGGGATTAAGTAGCTTACTATAGCGACATTAGAATAGATGGGGTAAGTGGACTTTGAAGATGAGGACAAGGATTCTTCTTGACCCTAACCTATGCTAGGGGGTGGGTGGCTAGGCTTGTGAGATTTTATAACTTCTTGTAAGTCAGGGATTTCCTCGGGATTTATAGTAGGATATTCAATGTGGGTAGCATCAAAATTGTACTATACATTTGTTAGCATGGCTTCTAAGTGTTTGTAGATATTAGAGTATAGCTTTAGAATTCCAAAAGGATGATACAAAGTAGACTCACATAAGTTAAGATGTTGGTGAGGATTATATACTTCGAGCCACCCATGACTTATAATCCACACTGACTCATAATCCACTGATAGCTATGTGCTACCACCTCATAGTTGGCCGGTGTCTTGGGAATGTTATATGGAACAAACAGGTCTAATTTTTTGACACTGTTGTCCAAAATTTTAAAATTTTGGAGTACCCGACACCAACTACAAAGGTTTAACACAAGAGGATGTAAAGGGTAAAAGAAGACGTCTTGTGGATTAGTTAACTCCCATAAAATTCCCATTATTATTGTAGGGTCAGCATCTCGTTCAGTATTCTACTTAATTAGGGTTAGTTCACCTAGGCAAAACAGAGTCACAGTTTCAGATTTGTAACACAAACACAAATATAAGAAACACATACATTGTAGAGAATGCAAACTTTTGAGCCCAAAAAGTTATTATATTTCAGAAATTGTTGGGCCTTTGGCTATATATACATAAAGTTTTTACAATGAAGAGATGTCTAACTGGAATCCTCATCAGATTCCAAGTGATCTTCATCATGTGATTCCTCGTCCTATTCACTTGCTTCACACTGATAATCTGGATCCACCTCTTCTTCTTCCCCTTCATCTTGCATACATGCCATCAAGCATAAGGTAAGCAAGAGTATTAAAATACATGCCATCAAGCGTAAGGTCAGCAAGAGCATTAAAATACAATTAGACATAGAAAAGAGAATGGTTTAGGCAACACATTACCTCATCAGCTTGAGTCCCCAAAACGAACTCATCCAAGCATACACCTCATGTACGCATCCACGCCCACAATTGTGGATGGGGGGTTCTATACCCATAGTCAAATTCCTCCTTTGTTGAGTCACACCCAAAAACCTTCCTCTACAAACAATAATTAATCAAATATATAATTATTTCAAGAAAATAATATAGTACAAAACAAAATGAAAAGAGAGAAGAAATGATACTTATGAAATGAGCAAGAAAGGAGGCCGGAGCCGAAGTGCGAAGCCCCTCGCTTCCGTAGTTAGGAAGCACTCGCTACCGCTTGTTGTTTTGAAAGGCACTTGGGTGGTGCTGCTTTCACGAAATTGCGTGCGTGCCTCCACTCCTCGATCGTACACACGCTAGGCTTCTCCAAATTATTTATAGTTGCTCTTTTGATATTTTCTCTCCTATTAGAGAGCAAAAGCTTGATATGCTGCTTCATCCACTCCTCGGAGAAGCACAGACCCACATGTGGTACATGGAGGTATGACTTAAGCACATCGATAACATATTTCTTAGAAATTTCATCTTGTACCTTCCACTTTTTGAAGGAGTTCATGAACTCCAGGTTCATAAGTACATGCATATGATTCATGACTTGCTTTTCTCATGCATCCATTACGAGGGCACCATCCGTATCCATGGTTTATGGTAGGAGGCGTGGATCGAACGGTGGAATGGGTCTCCTGGGGGCTGGCTCATAATGTGTAGATGAAGAGCCCCCCTGTTGGGGAGACGCATTGGGAGACCTAGTGTTGCTTTTGCCAAAGCAAAAGCAACCGGCACCTCCCTCCCCCCCGCGTTGGCATGTCTATTACCCTCCCCAGACTCCCTACTATGTCGTCATCATAGTGAAGATGGACTGAGGGAGCGGGGGTGGGCCTAATAGACGAAGGTGGTGTAGGCTCATCATAACCATATCGTGATGGGCCTGCACCACTCGGCCCTGCGCCTATCAAAGGAGTTATCTACCCTGACTGAGCAAGTGGGACAAAGAGGGCTTACCTCTACTAGCCGAATCCGTATGAACCATCATATGCGTGGCCTATGCCCTTGGAGGTCGTTCGCTTGAATAGGCCTACAAAAGATTATCTCATAATAAATCAAAACATTAGTTCATTAGTTCATACGGCCTATGTATAGGGCTTAGTTCATATGGCCTATGCATAAGCCCTATTGCATAAGGCTATGCATAAGCCCTATGCATAGGTCTATGCATAAGCCCTATTGCATAAGCAAGCTATTGCATAAAGAGGGCTATTGCATAAGAGGGCTATTGCATAAGCAAGCTATTGCATAAAGAGGGCTATTGCATAAGGCTATGCATAAGAGGGCTATGCATAATCTAGGAGGGATATGCATAAGTCCTATGTATAAGCGCTATGCCTATATAGCCCCATGCATAAGCCCTATGCATAAGGCTATGCATAAACCCTATGCATAAGGCTATGCCCAAAACCTTGCTCACTTGAATAATCCTACAAAAAAGAAACATAATAAATAAAAAATTTAGTCCTCATTAACACATTAGTAAGCAAGAAGAATAAGAGAAAAAAGAGGTGAGTGCCCTAAGCCCTACTCTTAATGCATAAGTGAATGGAAAAACTAGTTTATGTTAAGCATAAACCATAGCATAATGCATAGAATGCTTATAGAAAGATTTGATGGAGAGCTCTCCATCAAAGCTCTCTATTAGAGCTCTATGCATTAGGCTAGAGTTAGGGAAAGGGAGAGGAAAGAGAGGGGAAGGGAGAAAAGAAGAGAGGAGAAGGGAGAGAAGCTCACATATAACTATTTCCAAGGTTTCCATGAAAGCTTGGAAGAAGACATGAAACCATGAGAAAGAGGGAAGAAAGCAAGAAGTGCTTACCTTGGAGAGTGAGACTTGATTGATTCAACACCCTTGAGGCATGAGTTGAGGTGGGAGGAAAACTTGAGCTGCATAGGCATAGCTGTGCATGTGTAGCAATAGGGAAGTAGGTAGGTATTGACACCCGTTGCGGTGCGGCGATTTAGGCGAGAGTCACAGTTTTGCAGGTCACTTTGCTGAGCAACAAAATTTTGCTACTAGCTTCGCTGGTGAGCAGAGAAATTTTGCTTTTGCTGGGCAGTGTATTCTCGTTGCCCTGCAGTCTGGGTAAATATTTGTTTGCAGGATGTTGTTGTGTGTTTTGTATGAACCTTAAATCAGTTTTGGCCAAGTTAAAGATGTATGACAGTGATTCTCCCCGCTCCATCTCCTTTCCCCATTGCCCCAATGATCGATGGGTGCCTGTTGAGCTGCTTAAGTACATTCAACAATATGCCCGCCCCTACATCCAGCGCCTTGAATGCTTCATCGAACATCTGCATCCCCGTAGGAGCTTACTGTACCTTCAATAAGCAGGAGGTGAAGAGGTTGGGGAAGGGCAATTTAGGAACTAGGTTCTTGTCGTGGCTTGCCACTTTTGCGTTCCTCATCAGCACGATGAGGATTCGGATGAGGAGGTAGAGATGCTTGCATTGCAGTTGGCAGGGTATTTGAGGTTCGGATGAGGAGGTAGAGATGCATGCATTGCAGTTGGCATGGTATTTGAGGGATGACAAGGAAGTGAAGGCGGTAGGAAGAACGAGTGCTGGTGTAGAAGAGCAGATTGCATCAGAGCACTTTCCAGAGGGTGCACAATCTGTAGCAGCTGAATAGCCCACTATAGTAGAAGATGCGGGGCCATCTTCCCCACACGAGGAGAGCAAGGTGCTGCCAGAGCTTGAGATCAATCTCTTGAGCACCATTGTGGTGGAAGGTGAAAAATACTTATTTCTTCATGACCTTGAAAAGGCAGCTAGCTTGAGAATGGATGAATGCTTGGGCATTATATGCACGCGATGTGAGGTGGACCTTGATACGTCCAATCTTGGTCCTCACCTAGATAGTGCTATATTACCCCTTGGAGAATCTATCATCGCAGAGACAGTTGCTTTGGTTAGGGAAACTGTGGTTGAGACCGCGGAGCAACCCCTAGTTCCAGAGGAGAAATTCACAACCTTACAAGACAAGCTAGAGGCTGAAAAGGATACCCTTGCTGGAGTGATGGAGACCAAAGCACCAAAAAAGGATGAGGCTAAGTCCTCGATTGACCTCTCCGCCCCCACTAGCACTTTGGCAAAAGAAGACATTGAGCAAGAGGTAATAATCGACCTTTTACAACCTAGAAACATTTGTAATTATGTATAGGAAAATATTTTAAATTTTCCTTTGATTGCAGAGGGTGGTTGAAATTGACACATTTGCTGGGAGAGGCGACGGCACAGCAGAGAGACCAGGCCAAGGTCCATGGACATGATGCTGTGTTGGCGCACTATCTTGGTCGACTTCTTATGGATGGCATCGCCATTATCCACAGGGACTACACCCCTTAATCTGCCTTCACTCTCTTCTTTTTGAAAGCCCTCTCTAAGGTGCTCTGTGTAGCCTCTATGGCACAGAGCACCAAATGTATAGTTCTGATTAAAAAATCCCTTGCCTTCTCAATGTTTTTGGTTCTGGATTTAGGGATAAGCTTCTTGCTCGTATAGGTATAGCCAAAATCATAGGCATAGAGGATCCTCAAGAAATAGCCCAATCACTCCTTGAGCACACTCTGCCCAATAACAAGAGAAGGAAGCTCAATATTGTAAGAAAGCTTTTGTGTAAAGATGATGTATCACTTCTTATGAATATAATACAATTTTTGCAAACTTATTTTCATCAAGTATATTATTGTTTTTTCTAGTTTGTACCATCAATGTTTTTGTGAATGCATTAGAAATGACCTTGGGCCTGGGGGAGCAGTGCAAGCCTGCACCGCTGCTGTAGAGCCCAAATTCGCATTGTTTTGGCACAGCTTCCCCAGCCCTTCAGGAGCAATTCTGATGCATTGGATGACAAATAATGTATTTTTACACATGATTAAAGGTATTTTTATCTTATAAATTACTGTTTCTCATAATCAATGTACTCAACTTGATTATAAATGCATCAAAAATGATTCTGAGTGGCTGGGGGAGCAGTGCCAGAATAGTGCAAATTTTGAGCCTGCACCACTACTGTAGAGCCCAAATTCGCACTGTTCTGCCATAGCTTCCCCAGCCCTCCAGGAGCAATTCTGATGCATTGGATGATAAATAATGTATTTTTATACATATGTTTAAAGGTATATTTATTTTATAAATTACTATTTTTATAATTAATGTACTCAACTTCATTAAATGCATCAGAAATGATCCTGAGTGGCTGGGGGAGTAGTGCTAGAATAGTGCGAATTTTGAGCCTGCATCGTCGCTCTAAAGAGCCTAAATTTGTACTATTCTGGCATAACTTCCTTAGTCCTCCAGGAGCAATTCTGATGCATTGGATGACAAACAACGTAATTTTACACATGATTAAAGCTGTTTTTATCTTATAAACTATTGTTTCTCACAATTAGTGTACTCAACTTCATTATAAATGCATCAAAAATGATCCTGAGTGGCTGGGGGAGCAATGCCAGAACAGTGCAAATTTTGAGCTTCCACCGTCGCCGCCACCCCACTGGTAGAGCCTAAATTCGCACTGTTCTGGCATAGCTTCCCCAGTCCTCCACAAGAGCAGTTCTGATGCATTGGATGATAAACACTATATTTTTACACATGATTAAAGGTATTTTTATCTTATAAACTACTGTTTCTCACAATTAGTGTACTCAACTTCATTATAAATGCATCAAAAATGATCCCGAGTGGTTAGGGGAGAAGTGCCAGAACAGTGCAAATTTTGAGCCTACATCGCCGTTTTGCAGAGGCCAAATTCGCACTATTTTGGCACAGCTTCCTCAGTCCTCCAGGAGCATTTATGATGCCTTGGGTGACAAACTGGCACATGATAGACACTCCTTGTTAAACAAACATGATAACACCGAGACATTGTAAGAGAAACTTAAAATTTTAATTGTCAGTAGGTTACAAATGAAAGCCAGATAGGCTTGTTACAAAGGGGGGTTTGAAACAAAAGAGTTGCTTAAAAAAAAAGGTTAACATCTAAGATCTCTAGATCGTGTCTCACTCGCCCCTTGAATGCACCAAGCTAGTTGCATGTCCTTGGCAGATATGGTAATCCTCTTTGCATATATTGCAAGGAGGTTGGTGTCTTCAACAAGGTAAGCCTCGGAGGCTTCTTGCAATGCTTCAAGTGCAATCCCCTGCACCACACGAAACTCTGTTCTATATCGTTGGAGAATCTCCTTCACTGTGCGAGTGAAAGGAGCTCTTCTTATCAGCAACTCAATGTTCCTCTGATAAAACTTGATTTCTTGTAGAGTCCTATGCCCTTGGCGCATCCTTCTCCTTAGAGCTCTTTTGTGTTGTGTTAGTGCGTTGGTGAGGTTGGGACTTCCTTGGCTTGAAGTGCTTGACCTTTCTACGCTTGCACGCACTTGCAGGAACCTCCTCTTGGTCTCTCTCATAGTCTGAATCGTCCTCCTCCTGTTGCTGTGGTAGCTGTGTATCAAGTTCCTCCCACCAGGTAGGTAGGGGACCCTGTCCTGGTAGAGTAGGGTCTTGCCACCTATGGTGCTGCGCAATGTAGGAATGTTTTCACCAACCCAGTCGAACTGCTCATCATCGGTCTCTCTGTCTTGATCTCTGGGGGGTGGCTGCATTGTGGGGTCTTCTTCACACGCTTGCTCCCACTAGAAGGGCCTGCATGTGTGTGCACTAGTGTTGTTGTGTGTGGGAGGAGGGTTGGGACTCTGGTAATCCCATTGGGAGTGTCCTAGAATCCAAGGGGTCACTCTCTTCTGTGGTGTCGCCAGTATATGGTCGTTGGGTGCCTCACACTGTGTTTTGTGAAGGCATGGTAACACGTGCGGTGTTCTTGGTGCGTGCGCCATATCCATGTACAACTATGCTAACGTGGTGATGTGCTGGTGTCCTTACGTGGGTGTCTACATAGATCTTGAGCTCAAGCTCTCTAAAAAAGTGAAATGAAAATGAAGTGAGAGAAGGAACTATTAATAGTTTTTTTTAAGGGGGAAAAAAACCTAACTAAAATTATTTTCTTAGCCTTATTACATCTAGATTTATGCTGGTGCGTGCACAACCCAACCCCTCTCTTGTCTCCTCATTCAAGCACCATGCCTACTATGGGGGGAGCATTGGTCTGCAAACCATTCAAGCCGAGCATGACTTTTTGCAGCCTTGCATGCCTCTTGCGCAAGGAATATGAATGTGTAAATCAACCTTCCGTTTTCTAGCTTCACAAGGGGCTACACACACAGCTTGCAAAGGCTCCATAGCTATAAGCAGAGGAAGAAGCTAAAGCAGAGAGATCCTCATTGGGGGAGAGAGAGAGAGAGAGAGAGAGAGAGAGAGAGAGAGAGAGAGTGAGTGAGAGAGACTGTTAAAACTTTGCTGCAGGTTTAACACAAATCTATTTTTCTAAGTAGAAAATGATATTTTTGATATACAAATATACTAACATGGAGTTTTTCATCAATAAATTATATTTATGAGAAATATATATATATATATATATATATATATATATATATATATATATATATATTTTGGAGTCTCCACAATTTAGGGATCTCATGGATGTAGTGGTTCTTGACAGTTAGTTATGTTTATGGGGTTGTGGGGACCTGACAGTTAGTTATGGATGTACTGGCTTTCCTGACAGACTTCTGACGTGACCCTTGAATTACAAGCTTTTTGGAGGAAAAAAATTATTTTCATCATACATATTGGTTGGGTGGTGTTTTTTTCACCTCAAAATGTAAAATACAAAAAAATAAAAAATTTTCACTTTTTGGGGCCCACCTTAATACGAGAATGTTTTGATGATGTGGAAGGGAGATATGGTGGGAGTTAATGATGAGAAAGGAGATTTCAAACTGACAAGAAAGATTCAATTTGTAGAGAGTGAAGATAAAAAATTAAAAAAGTAAGAGAATATTTCCTTTAAAAAGTGAAACTAGGGGGTATGGCTAATGTGGCAAGGCAAAAAATAAGGGTCATCATAGCCTTTGTAGAGAGTGAAGATAAAAAATTCAAAAAGTAAGAGAGAAAGTATGAGAAAAGTCAAAAAGTAAGAGAGAGAGAGTATGAGAATATTCCCTTTAAAAAGTGAAACTAGGGAGTATGGCTAATGTGGCAAGGCAAAAAATAGGGGTCATCATGGCCTTTGTCTCCCTTAAGCCCAACTTTTTAAGCTCTAATCTCTTAAAATTAAGAATCCTTAGGAGGTCCTTTTTGGGTCCAAAAAATTCCTAATGATTTAGAGGAGTTAGTAAAGATGCAACACAATGTCTACAATGTGGGAAGAGTCACTATAGGGATGATTTGCAAGGTGATAAAGTTCCCCGAAAGGTTTTGAGACACTTCCCTATCATTCCTCACATCCAACACATGTTTAAATGTAAGGGGATTATAGAACTCATGACATGGCATGCTACTTATCTCTCGACCGATGGCATCATGAGGATCGTAGCTAATTCACCGACATGGCAACATGTGGAGCATCAATGGCCAGAGTTTAAAGATGAGCCTCGTCACTTACATCTTTGCTTGGGCATGGATGGTGTTAATCCATTTGGCTTCAATTCCACATCATGGTCTACTTGACCTATTGTATTGGTGAATTACAACCTCCCTCCATGGGTGGCAATCAAGAAAGGTCATATCATGCTTGCTCTCTTTGTACCAAGCAAGTATAAGGTGGCAAACATGGATGTGTACTTAGAGCCTTTGATTGAGGAGCTTGAGACACTATGGTGACATATCAAAGTACATGACATTTCAAGGCCAATAAATAGGTGTGAGGCAGAGGTGAAACAAGTTTTGCTTTGGATGATGCATGACTATCCCAGGTTCTCGGAGTGCTGAGGTACCTACTTGGACCTTATATGCATAAGAGTTTAGCCTTTAAACTTTAAGTTTATATCGCTATCTCAATCATCTCAATTAAAATAGGTTTGGCAACCTCCGGGCATCATGCATGTCTGATTTGTAGACCTCGGAAAGACCGTCTACACTTAAGAAGGTGGTGTATGATAAACATCATCGATTTCTCCCTCCTTCCTCCCAAGTATGTGCCACATGATGTCTCACCACTTGTGATGAGAGGTAGAGATTGGTTTGAGGCATGGAGAAGCACTCCCAATCCACCACCAAATGGGATGTTTAGATACTCAATCTTCTTTTTCGACTTCCATATTGGTGTGACATGAAGATCAATCATCTCTTAGATCCCATGCATATCTTCAAGAATGTGGCAACAAATATTTGGGACCATTTAATTGGTAAAAGAGATACAAAGGGTGCAAGAGATGACTTACAAAACATTGTGCATGGCTAATTGAAAGTGAGAGTGGCAAAGTAGTCCTACCAAAGGCACCATGGGTATTTAACGAAGAGGGAGCACAATAAGGTAAAAAGTGTGATGGCCTCTTTTCGTACACCAATGGGAGTAATGCATTCATTGAAGGGTGCCTTCAAAAAGACCAAAAATAAAGGAGAGAAAATGGAGAGATGATCACAAGAGAAGAGTATGAGTATACAAGAGGATGTGTCCCTCAAGTAAGTATATTCTTCATCTCTATCTCACGTATATACCTTGTTAATCCGCTATATATATACCTTGTTTAATGCACTATGTATACTAAATGTCTGCTTTTGTTTAATGTTAGTACAAACTATATAATGTGATATGGTCAAAGGGAAGGCACTTTCACGGAGCGTGTGGATTCTAAAAGAAACACATTTGATTGTGGTGTGATGTGGCAACTTTTGAGCAAGAAAGTTAAGCCAAAAGACATGATACCAATGTCATAGAGAACAATCTTGAGTATTGTGGAACTATTCAAGATATTCTTGAGGTTGGATTTAGAGCATTTAGTCTATTCATCTTTGATGTCAAATGGTTCAAGGTGATATATAGAGATGCTCAAGTAACTATGAAGAAACATCCAAATGAGTTCTTCCAAATTGATTCCACCAAGTTTTGGAATGATGAGAAAGATACCTTCGTACTACCTCAACACTATCAATAGGTTAGTAACCAACCAATCCCAAATTAAATCTTGATGTAGTATAATAAAAGTGTAACTCCTTTGCTTTGTGATATTAGGTTGTATTTCATGCCGATTGAATTGATCCAAAATGGTGGTATGTTATACAAGTTTCCCTACATTCAAAATATATCTTTCAAGATCAAGATGTGGAGGCCAAATATCTGGATGAGGTGCAAGTACTACCTCAAATCGGCTCATTGGAAGAAGACGATGAAGAAAACATTTTGGACGGGGCTAATGAAGAGCATGAAGATGATGAGTCACCTATCAATCATGACAATGCTTCATTGGATCATGATAGTGATATTTATATTGATATAGAACCCCATGTTTTCATCGAGCTTTCATTAGATATAGACATTGATGAAGCAACACATATGGATTTATTACAAGATGGGATAGATTCATGATCTTAACATTGTTTCGCTTCTCAAAAGTTTTCAACTATCTTTTTTTTTTTGGCTCAAAACATGGCTCTACGGGTTTTAATGGATGATTTTTTAAAACTATATATCATTTTTTGTGTGCATGTGACATGTATTTTCAGAATTCAGCATTCAACAACTCTTTGGAATTTCATGCAGCGAAAATAGCAACGTAATTTCGTTGCTATCTTCATTGTTCAGTAAACAAAATCATAGTATAGAGAAAGGTGCTACCCAATAGCAAAATTTCACGGCTATAAACGTTATGGAAGCAACGAAATTTTACTGCGGAGCAGCAAACGGAATCCTCGACATCCAAACAAAAAAAGCGCTACTAGAAAATGCTGCTATGCCCCTGACGTGTTGTAGTGATTGAGGGTGTGGATTATGAGAAAACTTTTGCTTCTAAAGTGAGTTGCATCAGGTCCGCTCCCGCCGACATTTCTTACAGTGTTAATGTTCTTAGTCAATTTTCCTTCTCTCCTCGACATTCTCATTGGCAAGCTGCTCTGAGGGTTCTTCGATACTTATTCAGTACCTTCGACTATGTCTCTCTTTCAAAGGAGGTAGTGAGCTTGTTGGATACACTGATGCGCTGATTGGGCAGGTGATCAGGACACTTGATGATCCACTTCTGGATATTGTTTCACTCTTGGTTCTGGTCTTATTTCATGGAGATCCAAGAAGTAGAATACAGTTTCATTATCTTTTACTGAGGTTGAGTATTGTGCTTATCTGGATACCTACTACTGTGAGCTATTATGGTTGTTCTAGATGTTGAGCAATCTTGATATGTTCTCGAATTCTTCGATCCGTATTCTTAACAAATATCTAGAGTGCCTTGGCATTGGCTAGAACTTCATCCTTCCATAGAAGGACCAAATATATTGAGGTCCACTTTCTTTTTGTTCATGAGCTAGTCATCACCGATCACATTATTACCCTTGAGTATTTTCCTTTTTAGGACAACCTTGCTGATCTCTTCACCAAACCTCTTCCTCAAGATACTATGATAAACTCCTTACCTTGCTGTGTATGGGAGTCAGACCCCCATGCTGGAGCTAAGATGAGGTGTTGGACATATCATCTCCAACTCTCTTTTACTCCATTTTATGCTCCTTTTTATTGAAAAATTTATCTCATGTCATTAGGGATTTGTTCCATATTTTCCACTATTTTATAGCTTATTTTTAGGCATTTATCACTTCTACTATAGCCGTGTGCATTTTACTACTGGGGCCGACTGCTCTCCATGAGATGTATATAAGCATGGCTATTGTACCTTCATAATTCATTCAATACTTTTTAGTTCTTGGCTCAAGTGTTGGATCTCTCTTGGCTGTTTACTCTCGTTTATGTGATCTATATTTGCTTCCGCTTTATATTCACATATTCTAAGAGGGTTGGCTTCATTTACGAAGCTAGGCTGTCTGCGCTCATTTTACTATGCAAGCCTTGCCCCCTGCTTAATCAAAGACCTCATTGAATTAAGGTTGGTTTGTGCTTAAGTTAAGGCACTATTGAAGGGTGCACTCATACTTTGTAATTGAGTTGGCCTTCACACCTTTGATTTGGTCCATACTTGACAACTAATCTTCATTTCTAGGGACCAAGAGAACAACCACTTTTAAAAAAGATGAGCTAGCCACTCTTATGGTGGACATTGATGTCAAGAAGAAAAACACATTGTTATTGTAAAAATATATAATTTTCTCATCCTTCTTGCTCTAAGGCTTGAAACTATCTCCTTGTAACCGCACGCATTTACTATGCTGCACAACATTATCAGGATATTCTACTCTTGAGCAAGGTTTTCTTTAGACAACATTGACTCTTTAGAGGTCACTGTTGAGGCTCTTATTAGTAGCTCTTCATTGGGATTTTGGTTGGTGCCCACATGTATGGCTGGGCAGCCACACCCTTTGAGTCCTATGTCTACACTGGCTCTAAGTGGAAAACTTGCACTGGCTGTATATTGTCCACATGCTCTCTTCCACTGTGCTGGAGAATAGTTTTTGTGTGATTTATCACCTAGTCTTTGACAAGTCTTGTTTGATTACCCTTTGATTAATGCATGGAATGCCCTACGATTGCACATTTCTCTTTTTTGGCTGTTGTAGTGGTCATACATACCCCTCTTCAGTCCAGTATCTTTGATATTCACAAAAGGTTGTTAATCTTTAACATCAAAATTTTCTCTATTATTTTGTTTTATATGAAGAGAGAAAGCACACCAGTCTGCATGTGGAACTAGTTAGAGCAACATGAAATTTTTTAATGTTTTCAATGGGGAAGATATTATATGGCTAATCACAATGGGAGATGATTACAAATGACGTCGAACATGGTGCGAGTGATTATTGAGCTCACAACTTACAATTTAACACTCTTCGCGGGTTACGACTTGTTGAAAAAGTAAAATTTTTTAAATAAATGTGGACATACTTTTGTTTGCAAAATTGACAATTTTACATTAAGATAATGTACAAGCAAGAATAATAAATGCACGAGTTTGAAATAAGGACAACGACAACTAGCATTATGATGTACAATATCATGAAACAAAAGGAGGGCTAAGGGGGGAGAGTAGTTCCAGTTTTGAGGACAGAGCATGCCAACTATTGGCTATTTTTAGAGTGCACATTTCAGGTATATGCAGTTCACAAAGGGTTTATTCTTCATAGAGCAAAGTGCGTGGTTTGGGAATTCTAATTGCAAGTAACTTTCAGATTATAGTGCAAGTGTCTCTGCATTTGTAAAATGGTTAGTGGAATGCCTATTGTCCAAACTTAACCCCACCCCAACACACACACGCACGCATGCGAATGCACACACACACAACCCCTAAAAATCCAATCCAATCCAATCAATCAATCTTTCTATTTGAGCACTACAACGGAATGAGAGTCTAACAACGAAAATAACAGCACTTTTATAACTATAAGGGCATAGAGATGCCAGCTAATCTGTTGTTGGTAGAAACACTGCTATTTTCACTGCAACACGATCGAAAAATAGTAGCAAAATTTCGTTGCTCAGCATCGATCTAGTAACTTGTTAAAAAAATGCTGGGGTATACTTGGGAGTCATTCACAGGACTCCCTAGTTTGCCCTAGATTTTTTGTTTTTGATACACATACAGTAAAACTTCTTCAATACATCAAGTTTAAGTCATACTCATTGTCATCAATAGATATAATGTAAAACTTTACAAATACAAAAAAAGAAGACAATTGCAATTCATACTTGGCAAATGTCATAATTCTATTACAATACTTGGCAAAATTACAATACTTGGCAAATGTCTTTGTCCCACGTGGCTTGTCTTCGGGAGTCTCAGTCAGTTTGGGTGGTCGAGAGGGCATTAACTGACTTGGTTGTGGGGCCGAGGAAGTTTCCTTCTATTTCCCCTGATTTATGTGTTCGCTTGATTCTCCTTCGTTGAGCTCCCGAGTGGGTTCCTCCCTTAAGGTAGTGGCTTTGGTCCCCATGGTTTCTATTGAATCAGAATCATCTTCAGGATCATTCATATACACGGGGTCGTCTCCTGTTCCTATGTTAGTCTTTGAACTAGGCTTGGAGCTCGTGGCATTAAGCGATCTCTTCCGCCGCGTTTTCTTTTTCTTTACTCGAGCAAATTGATGCAGTATCCCTCTCTTCAAGAATGTAGTTTTGATTTTGAAGCATTGACCGTGTAACTACATTCGCGGGTACAACAGGTGTGGTTCCTTGTGCCTGGTTGGTGACCTCAACCAAATTCAATGGTGTAATCTTGGGTGCATTACGATTATGTGGACATTGAGCAATCAAATGATCTATGCCACAACGATTACATGTAAGTACCGGCATTCCCGATGTGCTCCCTTGATTTGGTTGCATCTGAGTTAGCGATCTTCTGTAGCCTATTAGGGCACTCCGCTACACGATGTGGTCCACCACAATCGTAGCATTGAAGAGGTGGTCTCCTTGCCAAGGTATTAAGGTTTTGCCCTCTTGTGGCGAGTGCAGCCGCTTGATATACAGGCTTGACTTGCCCGAAATGATCCTCCATGTAGTACTGGGGAATCATTTCAAACATATCAATCCCAATATGGAGCAGTGGGGTCTATCTCCTCTTCATAATCCCCACACGCACTATGTGACTCACAACCCATCTGGTTTATAGGGGTAGTCCTTGGATGTGGAGGTTGTGGTCCTAGCACTGGCGGTGGTAACGGCATAGACTAGACTACATTCGGGTTCCTTGGAACTATGTGCTGTGACGGTTGCTCAACAGGTGGTGTAGGCATCAATGCGGGTACTTGAGGTGTGTTTGACCAGGCTAGTGGTGCCTGATTTGCCAACATTCGCTTAAGTACTAGGCAATCTTTAGATTGATGGCCATACTTACCACATGCATTGCAATTCCCATTGAATTTGACTCTGAATGTGGGACATTCACTCGTGCTATGTGGTCCTAAGCAAACCGAACACCATTGTTGCTCTCTTCTTGGGTACATATGGCTATTTTGAGGAGCTCGATTACCCCTAAAGTATTCTTGGAGAGCCTTAGTAAGGTCGATCACTCACAGACATTTCGGATATCTTGGGCTCCTTGGCAATAGGTTTTACCGTCATTAGCTCGTGCCCAGATACTTGCAAACTAACGGATTTTATCTCCGAAGACACCTTTTTACCTGCAATCATCAAGTTGTCTTCTAACTGGATTGCATTGGCAGTGACTGCTTCCCACGTTGTAAGACCTCTAATGACTAGGCCATTGTATATGTCCTCGTGGCGTAATCCTCGGATGAATCTATCGAGCAGTTGGTTATTAACTGAAGCGCTCATCGGGAGTGCAGCGAGAATTTAGATGCTTCAATCGACTTATAAAGTCTCTCACTTCAATTGGCAAGTATTGTAATAGAATTATGACATTTGCCAAGTATGAATTTCAAGAGAGAGAGAGAGAGAGAGATTTCGCATGTATCAACACTGATTTCACTAGTAGTAAGGAGCATTCAATTTTACAACATCTAACATATAAGTAGCCCTTACAAGATTCGGGCAGCTCCGGGCTTTTACCTATAATCTCAGCTTTTGCTAAACCTCAAGTAGCCATCACGCAGCTTCCCCTAGTTTTACATATGATCTGAGCTACTGCTAGACCTCATATTTAAGTTTCATGAGCTACAAGCTAAAGCAGAGCTGGTGACGAAGTTGGGAGAGGGCGAGGCAAACTGTGCGTCGGTGAGGAAGAGGTTCATCATGGCGGCGTACATGGCTTCGGTGAGGTGGATGCCGTCCCAGCTCATGTAGTTTTCCGGATTGGAACAGGCAGCGTCGTTGGGATTATCGGTTGGAAGACCGAGAAGCAAGGCAAGCCCTCCTACGTAGCAGGGGTCTTGCACATTGGTGAAGTTGTAGGCGGCAGCGTTGTCGAGGATGTGGAGGTACGCCGCGGAGGTGTCGAAGAAGACGATGTCGGCATCAGGATGCTTCTTGGCCGCATCGGCGACGGCCTCCTTGAGCACCTGGTTATGTTGGTCGCTGAGCGCTGTCACCGCCGCCACGCACCCGTGCTCGTCATGTTGCGAATTGTTGAGCACCTTGAGGTAGAGTGCGATGCAGCCCATGGGGAACTGTCCTTGCACCACCACTTTTTTCACGCCTCTGTCCAGTATCTCCTCCAGAGAGGCTGCGACCTTCTCGATGACGGTCGGGACGAGAGAGACGACCTCTTCTGGACTCTTTCTGGCACCCAGGGCGTAATTGTAGTCGTTGCCGCCGATCTCACCTAAGTACACTAGTGCATTGCTGAGATCAATGCCGGCTGTATCAGCCTGAAACCAGTCGATCTGCACTCCCAAGGAGTCGCTGGTGGTGGAAGTCACGTTGGCGAGCTGCTGAAGCGTCGCGACATCAAGAGCCGTCGCACCGGCGACGGCATAATTCTCGCTACCTCCGATGACGGTTGTGGGGTCGAGATGAGGGGGCAACAAGGGTAGCTTCAAGGCCGTGACGAGATCATCCACCATGATCCTACCGTCGCTGAAACGGCCGGTAGGCATGTTGAAGAAGGTGTTACCGTAGGGAGGCTTGGTGGCCTCGGCATAGAGATTCGCAGTGGTGCTGCGTATGGCGTTGCCCGTGTCGGTGGTGGAATCTCCGAAGGCGAAGACAGGGTTGAAGGTGGGGCAACGAGGGGACGGCGCAGCTTCTCGCAGCTTTCGACCTGCCAGAGCTGCTGTTGGAAACATACCCCACATGATCAAAGCCAAAAGGAATAGCTTGAGAGATTGACGAAGTAGAGAAGCCATCACAACGCTTAAGTGCTTCAACTGACGATGCACGACTGTATTTATAAGCGGCGCAAAAGCAAAAGCAAACAAGGAAAAGCTTACGCGCTGCTTACATTTGTGTCTTGCTTTTTCTACTAAAGCTCTGCGACTTTTTACAGCGTAATTCGACTTTTTACGGCTTACGCTGTATGCTTTTCACCACTTCCCCTCCCTAAGCCCTAAATTATAAATGACCAATGTAAGAATATATTACGATATAAATATATATGAATGATGTAGTACCAAATACAAATAAAAAGGAAAAGTCTCTTGCGAGTTGGTCTAGTGGTAGCTCGCAATCGGAAGTTTGTGGGTTCAACTATGGCCTCTTCGGGAGGGACACCTATGCTTTGTGGTTGTCCTTTCGTCAAGAGTACTCCTCTGAAGTAACTCCGCACGCCCCGTGCAAGGTTACTGTCATGGCGGGTTTTTGCTCGAGTATCATAGGTGCCTAGATCTACATGACTCTTACTCGAATGGATCTAGTGCCTGCAAATTGGCCAATATTTGGAAGGTGTGATACTCCCTTGTGGTATTTCGGTGTGTTTGTAATGGTTGGAAGGACCCACACTCTCGAAAAAAAAGAAAAAAAACGCATTAACTTCTACTTCTAAGATCTCCCACCCCTTTACAACCCACAAAATTCAATGGCTCTATCACGAGCAAGACAAAACTTATTGTCCAATGTCTAGAAATCCATCAAAAACCCTCATTAGGGGAAATTCGGGCTCCAAATGGGCCCTTTTAGAGCCCATTAAAATAATATAAGGCCATCCAATGAGAGTGCTTGGATTCTAGATCTGTGTAACATGGATCTTTTTTGTCAGAGTGGTCTCCACAATTTCGAGCTCAAAAAAGAGGAATGAAATATATTGGCATAAAACTCAAAAATAGAAGAATGTCAGTCCCGAATACCACTTACCAAAACACATGTCAGAAGGAATATCAGGAAAAGAGGCCAAACTGATCGAAAGCTAGTTTGATTGAAGACTTTCTCCATAATTTGAACTTAGTTCTCTTCGTTTTCCGCCTCTCTTACATCGTCACTTATTTCCACCATATCTGCTTCATCTCTTCTTCTTCTTCTTCTTCTTCTTCTTCTTCTTCTTCTTTCAGCCTCTTTTTTATTTCATCTTAATAGTCTGGTAAACTTCGTTAAGCTATGCTTGCTAATCATGATTTCTTTGCGATTTTATTTTTTTTGTTACATTCGTTAATCTTCTTGACCATGTTGTCATTTGTGAAACCTTACAAGGTTATTTGTCAACTCAACTACAAGGAAAATGGAGTGCAAGGTTAACAACATTTCTTTGAATTTTATTTTCGTAATGATGTTCTGTTTTCCATTTGTAGATGAGCTCTAGGAGAAAACACATATGTAGCATTGAAAGTGTGGAGTTTTTCAACAGGTAGGATGTTGATGGCAGCTGGACAATGGATTTACCAAGTAGTCAAGTGCCAATCGAGGATGATGTAGTTGAAGAAGAGGTGGCTATCGATCCAGTAGAGGCCAAAAAGGAAACATTTCCCACTAGTACATCCCTTGTCAGTGTCGATGCAACAACACCCATGAGTATAATCCCATTGGAAGCCAGTACACCTAATGAGAACGAACAGGGGGACTTGTACTTCCTTCTTTGCCTAGCTTGACTACAGCTTGACTATGATGGAAGACCAATGTGCTTATGTATTATTAGGAGACATTATGCATCATTTTAATATTCATGAAGACTATTGCTTGGCTGCTTTAGCAAATGATAGTGAAGCAGACATGGGGTGGGTAGAGCAAGGAGTTGACAAACACCTACTAGTTGATTCTGCAGTCCAGGACTCCGAGTATCTGCCTAGCAAGGATATATTAGGAGACATGTTCAATGAAGCTAGGGCATATGAAAGCCAATTGCCTTCCGAGGAGGAGGCTGTAGTAATTGGAGACCGTCTTGGTTTGGCAGATATGGGCAAATATATAGCAGCTACCATACATGAAGATAGTAAGTCTACGATCCCTTTGTGGAGAAGCAAAATGCTTGAAGGTGATGAAAACCAATAGGTAACAGTACTGAGAATTTCTTAAGCTATTAGTATTCATTTTACGTGTATTTTGTCGATTAAACATATTACATTACTTGCAAGTTTTTGTATGAAGATTTCCTTAAGAGAGCATGAGGCTCAAGATCATCCGGTGCTAGCAGTTCAAAATCAACAGGTCATCGAAAGGATGTAGACATTTGAATCATCAAAAGGTGCGTATATATTTTATGACACTTGCTTATAATTGATAGTACTAAGTTGACTTGAATCATGATGCTTACAATTTTGATGCGCAGATCATTATATTTCATCAAAAGACTGCAAAATTTCCTTTATTTATTTGCATTAAAAGTACTCTCCAGGTTTTGTGGTGGATATGATGTGCCATTGAATGTTGAGAAAGTGGTGCTGGTGGAGAAATAGTTTGCATTGCGGGTGTTTGGTTAGGGGCATGGATGTTAAGCGCTAAGATGCCCCTACTACCTGTCATACACAACCCAAGCTCTTGCGGGGCAAGAATAAATGAACCAGACTCATTGCCTCTTTATGGTAAAAGATATCTAATGAGGACAAGAAAGAGCCGGTGTGTTCCTCCAGAACTGTTGTCTCTAGAGGTGCAACTCCCAAGAATATATCTCCTAGCAGATGAAGTTCAAGAAGAAGACGAAGAAGAAGGAAGACCATCGAAGAAGATGAAGCCCACCTCCTTATCAAGCCCACTTCCTCTCCCAACGCACTGCATCAATTGTAAAGTATGCTGTATGATTATACAGTATATGCTGCAACAGTCATAAACAGAACAAAACCAGATGTATATATAAATTAAACTTGAAGAATTGAGATTCTTTTAAGTCTTCTTCTTCTTCTTGTTCTTTGTGCGTCATTTCTACTACTGTTATTGAGTATTTGAGTGTCTCCATGTGTTAATGTTGTATTAATTGGAATCCCTAATTTAGGATTAATTTTGTCATTTGCAAAGCAAGTG
Organism: Cibotium barometz; assembly: GCF_041138505.1. Lineage (NCBI taxonomy): Eukaryota > Viridiplantae > Streptophyta > Polypodiopsida > Cyatheales > Cibotiaceae > Cibotium > Cibotium barometz. The sequence continues at coordinate 33,138,620 of NC_141091.1, forward strand.
TTCTTTGCATTTGAATAGCGAGTTGAAAAGGGAATCAACGCACGATCAGTATAAGGACATTTTTTTGAACAAACCCCCACAGGTGTGAAATTCTTTTTTGGTAGATGGATCATTAAAGCTTCTATACATAACTACCTCAAATCATCAAAATCTTCATTCTGACAAGGTTTACGTGTATCTAATAAAGTATTCACGAGAATTGAATCATCGAAGCTACATAATACATAGTCCTCGAGCACTAAATTTTATGAGCACAGATAGAAACATGTCAAGTATGCACACCATTGGATGGCGTACTATTTTATACAGCTTTGTATCTAACAAGTATGCTAAAAATTGAATGGCATACTATTGTACATAGCATCATGTACCTTAGGGGATAGAACAAATAGATTTTTGTTAACTAGGTGTGGGTCCATTGGAAATTTCATTGCTTGTACAAGATGCATCGCTATATATAAGGGCCTCCGCCGACTTGTAATCCTACAACTCGTAGGTTTGCTCGTCTTTAGGTGCATAGAAGAACCTTTCACAGTAAAACAGCCTTGTGCAATGGCATTCCCCCATCTGTCCTTTGACACTTGCTTTACAAATGACAAAATTAATCCTAAATTGGGGATTCCAATTAATACAACATCGACACATGGAGACACTCAAATACTCAATAACAGTAGTAGAAATGACGCACAAAGAACAAGAAGAAGAAGAAGACTTAAAAGAATCTCAATTCTTCAAGTTTAATTTATACATACATCTGGTTTTGTTCTGTTTATGATTGTTGCAGCATATACTGTATAATCATACAGCATACTTTACAATTGATGCAGTGCGTTGGGAGGAAGTGGGCTTGATGAGGAGGTGGGCTTCATCTTCTTCGGTGGTCTTCCTTCTTCTTCATCTTCTTCTTGAACTTCATCTGCTGGGAGATATATTCTTGGCAGTTGCACCTCTAGAGACAACCTGGAGGAACACACTGGCTCTTTCTTGTCCTCATCAGATATCTTTTACCATAAAGAGGCAATGAGTCTGGTTCATTTATTCTTGCCCCGCAAGAGCTTGGGCTGTGTATGACAGGTAGTAGGGGTATTTTAGCGCTTAATATCCATCTCCCTGACCAAACACCCGCAATGCAAACTATTTCTCTACCAACACCACTTTCTCAACATTCAATGGCACATCATATCCACCACAAAACCTGGAGAGTACTTTCAATGCAAATAAAGGAAATTTTGCATTGTCTTTTGAGAACTCTTTATGAAATATAATGATCTGCGCATCAAAATTGTAAGCATCATGATTCAAGTCAACTTAGTACTATCAATTATAAGCAAGTGTCATAAAATATATACGCACCTTTTGATGATTCAAATGTCTTATATATTCAGCGAGACCAGTATCCTTTCGATGACCTGTTGATTTTGAACTGCTAGCATTGGATGATCTTGAGCCTCGTGCTCTCTTAATGTAATATGTTTAATCGACAAAATACACATAAAATGAATACTAATAGCTTAAGAAATTTTTGGTACTGTTACCTATTGGTTTTCATCACCTTCAAGCATTTTGCTTCTCCACAAAGGGATCATAGACTTACTATCTTCATGTATGGTAGCTGCTATATATTTGCCCATATCTGCCAAACCAAGACGGTCTCCAATCACTATAGCCTCCTCCTCGGAAGGCAATTGGCTGTCATATACCCTAGCTTCATTGAACATGTCTCTTAATATATCCTTGCCAGGCAGATACTCGGAGTCCTGGACTACAGAATCAACTAGTAGGTGTTTGTCAACTCCTTGCTCTACCCACCCTATGTCTGCATCACTATAATTTGCTAAAGCAACCAAGCAATAGTCTTCATGAATATTAAAATGATGCATAATGTCTCCTAATAATACATAAGCACATTGGTCTTCCATAGTCAAGCTAGGCAAAGAAGGAAGTGACAATTCCCCCTGTTCGTTCTCATTAGGTGTACTGGCTTCCAATGGGATTATACTCATGGGTGTTGTTGCATCGACACTGACAAGGGATGTACTAGTGGGAAATGTTTTCTTTTTGGCCTCTACTGGATCGATAGCCACCTCTTCTTCAACTACATCATCCTCGATTAGCACTTGACTACTTGGTAAATCCATTGTCCAGCTGCCATCAACATCCTACCTGTTGAAAAACTCCACACTTTCAATGCTATATATGTGTTTTCTCCTAGAGCTCATCTACAAATGGAAAACAGAACATCATTACGAAAATAAAATTCAAAGAAATGTTGTTAACCTTGCACTCCATTTTCCTTGTAGTTGAGTTGACAAATAACCTTGTAAGGTTTCACAAATGACAACATGGTCAAGAAGATTAACGAATGTAACAAAAAAAATAAAATCGCAAAGAAATCATGATTAGCAAGCATAGCTTAACGAAGTTTACCAGACTATTAAGATGAAATAAAAAAGAGGCTGAAAGAAGAAGAAGAAGAAGAAGAAGAAGAAGAAGAAGAAGAGATGAAGCAGATATGGTGGAAATAAGTGACGATGTAAGAGAGGCGGAAAACGAAGAGAACTAAGTTCAAATTATGGAGAAAGTCTTCAATCAAACTAGCTTTCGATCAGTTTGGCCTCTTTTCCTGATATTCCTTCTGACATGTGTTTTGGTAAGTGGTATTCGGGACTGACATTCTTCTATTTTTGAGTTTTATGCCAATATATTTCATTCCTCTTTTTTGAGCTCGAAATTGTGGAGACCACTCTGACAAAAAAGATCCATGTTACACAGATCTAGAATCCAAGCACTCTCATTGGATGGCCTTATATTATTTTAATGGGCTCTAAAAGGGCCCATTTGGAGCCCGAATTTCCCCTAATGAGGGTTTTTGATGGATTTCTAGACATTGGACAATAAGTTTTGTCTTGCTCGTGATAGAGCCATTGAATTTTGTGGGTTGTAAAGGGGTGGGAGATCTTAGAAGTAGAAGTTAATGCGTTTTTTTTCTTTTTTTTCGAGAGTGTGGGTCCTTCCAACCATTACAAACACACCGAAATACCACAAGGGAGTATCACACCTTCCAAATATTGGCCAATTTGCAGGCACTAGATCCATTCGAGTAAGAGTCATGTAGATCTAGGCACCTATGATACTCGAGCAAAAACCCGCCATGACAGTAACCTTGCACGGGGCGTGCGGAGTTACTTCAGAGGAGTACTCTTGACGAAAGGACAACCACAAAGCATAGGTGTCCCTCCCGAAGAGGCCATAGTTGAACCCACAAACTTCCGATTGCGAGCTACCACTAGACCAACTCGCAAGAGACTTTTCCTTTTTATTTGTATTTGGTACTACATCATTCATATATATTTATATCGTAATATATTCTTACATTGGTCATTTATAATTTAGGGCTTAGGGAGGGGAAGTGGTGAAAAGCATACAGCGTAAGCCGTAAAAAGTCGAATTACGCTGTAAAAAGTCGCAGAGCTTTAGTAGAAAAAGCAAGACACAAATGTAAGCAGCGCGTAAGCTTTTCCTTGTTTGCTTTTGCTTTTGCGCCGCTTATAAATACAGTCGTGCATCGTCAGTTGAAGCACTTAAGCGTTGTGATGGCTTCTCTACTTCGTCAATCTCTCAAGCTATTCCTTTTGGCTTTGATCATGTGGGGTATGTTTCCAACAGCAGCTCTGGCAGGTCGAAAGCTGCGAGAAGCTGCGCCGTCCCCTCGTTGCCCCACCTTCAACCCTGTCTTCGCCTTCGGAGATTCCACCACCGACACGGGCAACGCCATACGCAGCACCACTGCGAATCTCTATGCCGAGGCCACCAAGCCTCCCTACGGTAACACCTTCTTCAACATGCCTACCGGCCGTTTCAGCGACGGTAGGATCATGGTGGATGATCTCGTCACGGCCTTGAAATTACCCTTGTTGCCCCCTCATCTCGACCCCACAACCGTCATCGGAGGTAGCGAGAATTATGCCGTCGCCGGTGCGACGGCTCTTGATGTCGCGACGCTTCAGCAGCTCGCCAACGTGACTTCCACCACCAGCGACTCCTTGGGAGTGCAGATCGACTGGTTTCAGGCTGATACAGCCGGCATTGATCTCAGCAATGCACTACTGTACTTAGGTGAGATCGGCGGCAACGACTACAATTACGCCCTGGGTGCCAGAAAGAGTCCAGAAGAGGTCGTCTCTCTCGTCCCGACCGTCATCGAGAAGGTCGCAGCCTCTCTGGAGGAGATACTGGACAGAGGCGTGAAAAAAGTGGTGGTGCAAGGACAGTTCCCCATGGGCTGCATCGCACTCTACCTCAAGGTGCTCAACAATTCGCAACATGACGAGCACGGGTGCGTGGCGGCGGTGACAGCGCTCAGCGACCAACATAACCAGGTGCTCAAGGAGGCCGTCGCCGATGCGGCCAAGAAGCATCCTGATGCCGACATCGTCTTCTTCGACACCTCCGCGGCGTACCTCCACATCCTCGACAACGCTGCCGCCTACAACTTCACCAATGTGCAAGACCCCTGCTACGTAGGAGGGCTTGCCTTGCTTCTCGGTCTTCCAACCGATAATCCCAACGACGCTGCCTGTTCCAATCCGGAAAACTACATGAGCTGGGACGGCATCCACCTCACCGAAGCCATGTACGCCGCCATGATGAACCTCTTCCTCACCGACGCACAGTTTGCCTCGCCCTCTCCCAACTTCGTCACCAGCTCTGCTTTAGCTTGTAGCTCATGAAACTTAAATATGAGGTCTAGCAGTAGCTCAGATCATATGTAAAACTAGGGGAAGCTGCGTGATGGCTACTTGAGGTTTAGCAAAAGCTGAGATTATGGGTAAAAGCCCGGAGCTGCCCGAATCTTGTAAGGGCTACTTATATGTTAGATGTTGTAAAATTGAATGCTCCTTACTACTAGTGAAATCAGTGTTGATACATGCGAAATCTCTCTCTCTCTCTCTCTCTCTCTCTCTCTCTCTCTCTCTCACACACACACACACACACACACGTCGCTTACGCACAGGATGACAGACAGGTACAATACATACTTGAAGTCAAAGATGTATGTTTATCTTGGCATTGAGCTTGTTCTGCACAGCATCTCAACAGATTGAAGTAATAATGTGGTATATTGTTGCATCTTTGTATGCATCTCGATTTGGACAAAATTAGCATTTGTACATGATAAGTGAAAGACTTGTAGTGGGTTGATAAATTTTGTTGAGTTGATGAATCTCTCCTAGTATAAACAAGGTTTCAAATGTTCCTGGAAACCTTATAGATCTTTATCTGAAGTGTGGGTCCTTCCCTCGTAGCCATACACACACGTGCGGATGCCAAGGTCTGAACCTAGCTCCTAACGTTTGAGAAGGGTAGTTTGGGAGCTGGCCTCACACACACGCGTGGATGCCAAGGTTTGAACCTATTTTTAAGCTACAATACGACCAACGTATTTAAACAATTGCAAATTTTCTCTCTAAAGATGCAAAGAAAACTCCATAGGTCAGAAAATGCCTATAATTAAACCATACATAAACTTGAGTTTAATCAAGTGATTACGCTAGTTATGCACAAAAAGAAGGTGTTTATGAGAGCAAGTAAGAGAGAGAGAGAGAGAGAGAGAGAGAGAGAGAGAGAGAGAGAGAGAGAGAAGCTTTGCATATACAAAGCAAGGTATGATTATGTATAGCAAAACATCCATCTCCACTACAACACATTGGGGGCACCGCAGCATTTTTTAGCAACGTTTCTACAACATTTTGGAAAGGAAAATGTCAAGGCTTTTAATGCTCCTCAGCAGCGCTTTTTTGCTGCTAAGCAACTTTTTTAGCAGCCAAAAAACATTGTTCAGCAGCTGCTCAACAGCGTTTCTAGCAGCAAAAAAACACTGCTACACTTTAGAAAAATGTTGCTTAGTAGCCTCGCCGACAAAAAGTTAATATCATTTTTCTAAAGTGTAGCAGTGTTTTTTTTGCTGCTAGAAACGCTACTCAACAGCGTTTCTAGCAGCAAAAAAACACTGCTACACTTTAGAAAAATGTTGCTTAGTAGCCTCGCCAACAAAAAGTAATATCATTTCTTTTGCCGTCGAGCCGATTTTAACTTTTGAATGTCCTAAACTTGATACTTTTAGTTATTTGCAGGTTTATGACCTCTACCTCTCCTACCCTATCCTCGTCAAGCTCAAGCATGATATGTTTTCTCTTTTCTTTCATCTCCTATGCAAACAAGCTTTCTATGAAAGCTTTCTTGTGAGTATTTCCCTTCTCTTCCCTCTCCTTTAAGTTTTTCTTTTCTTCTTTTTCCCTTCTCATTGAAGCTTAACCCTAACCCTAGATTCTACATAGAAACCCTAATAAAGAGCTTTGATGGAAAGCTCTCCATCAAAGCTCTTTACTAGGGTTTCTATGTAGAATCTAGGGCTGGGGTTAAGCTTCAATAAGAAGGGAAAAAAAGATTTAATAAGTTTTCTATGTTATGCAAAAGCTCTCATTAAGATTTCTATTAAGATTAGGGTTTGTATATGCTTTCTATTAGGGCTAGGATTGGCGTTACTAATACTTTTTTTTTCTTTATTTGGTTTGATTTTGTAGGTTATCGACACATACAAGCCTCATAAAGTAAGAGATCTCTTTTTTTTATGTTTAGGCTTTCTTATGCTTTTACATATTATAGAGTTTGTAAGTTTTATGACTTTTAAAATGAGGGTTTGTTAATTTTTCTTCCCTCTATGGATAGTATTTTGAGACCTATGCTTCTATCAAGAGTTGGCCATATGCCTTAGCCTCATGCATGAGAGTAGGGCATAAAGCTTATGCATGAAGCTAGTGTATACGCCTCATGCATGAGACTTATGCATTATCTATATATATAAGGCCATATATATAAGCCTCATGAGGCTTATACATAAGGTTTATGCATGAGGCTTATGAATAAGCCACATGCATGAGACTTGTGCACAAAGCCTCATGCATAAACCTCATGTATAAATCTTATGCATTAGCCATAAGCCTCTATGCATTTGCCAAAGCCTCTATGCATAGCCTTTAGAGAGCTATGCATTTCTCAAGAGATGGCCATATGCCTCATGCATTTACATTTATATGAGGTTAATGCATTAGCCATATACATAACCTCGTGCATGAGGCTTATGCATTAGCCATATGCAAGCATAAGCCTCATGCATGAGGATAATGCATAAGCCTCATATAAATGGGGCCTCATGCATGAGGCCTATACATATTAGCCATATGCATAAGCCTCATGTATGTAGCTTATGCATAAGTTTTATACATATAAGGCTTATGTAAAAGCCTCATGCATGAGGCTTATGCATTAGCCATACGCAATATACCTCGCATGCATAAGGCTTATGCATTACACAGGTGCTACCTACATGCCTAGGTAGCTTCCAAGGCATATTGTTGTAATTACCTAGGCATGCCGAAAGTTACTTATATGCACTGGTAGCTCCTATTGCATGTTGAGTGCTACTGGCATACACTAGGAGCTTCCAATGCATATCGATAGCTCCTAATGCATGCCCCACATGTGCTACCCAATGCATGCCAATAGCTACTTGATGCATGTTGGGTGCACGTCGGGCGGGTGCTATCGGTATACACTAGGAGATTCCAATGCATGTTGGTAGCTACCTAGGCATGCTGATAGCTTCCAATGCATGCCGGGTGCTACCTAGGCATGTTTATAGCTTCCAATGCATGTACTGAGTGCTACCTAGGCATGCCAATAGCTACCGTTATACACCGGTAGCTCCTAATACATAGGAGGTGCTACCGACATGCACTAGGAGCTTCCAATGCATGTTGGGTGTGGTGCTACCTAGGAGCTTTTAATGCTTGCCAATGGCTACCTAGGCATGTCGGTAGCTATCGATATGCATTAGTAGCTCCTAATGTATGTCGGCGGGTGCTACTGGAATAATGAAATAGGAGCTTCCAATGCATGCCGAGTGTTACCTAAGAGCTTTCAATGCATGATGGTAGCTACCTAAGCATACCAGTAGCACTAGGACATTCGATTTAGAGAGAACTTGTGTATGTGATGTGAGCGAACGTGTGTGACAGCAATGCATGTTGGGTGCTACCTTTTGGCGGTAGCTTCCAATGCAGGCTAGTAGCTACCTAGGCATACCGATAGTTACTAATCTGTACCAATATCTCCTAATGCATGTCGAGTGCTATGGGCATACACTAGAAGCTTCCAATGCACGCTGCCTAGGTATGCCTTAGCCATAGAAGATCTTCCCCATTGAAAACATTTTTAAAAATTTTGATGTTCCTCTCTAACTAGTTCCACATGCAAATTGGTGTGCTTTATCTCTTCATATAAAACAAAATAACAGAGAGAATTTTGATGTTGAAGATTAAAAACCTTTTGTGAACTTTAAAATTCATTGAACTGTTATTAAATCAATGTACTGAAAATGTGAGCTAGAGATTGTCTTTCACAACTTTAAATCATCTTGTCACACACTTTCATGTTCATACCCTATGCATGATCTGTTCATACCCTGTACATGCTCTATTGATACCCTATGCATGATCTGTTAATACCATGTACATGCTCTATTGATCAAAAATTTCATGCAGAGTCCTCTTACCAGTAATCCATATCTTCCCCTTCTTTGTAAATCCATCTGAATATATGAATATTATAATGTAGCACCTTCAAAATGTACTCTCTATGTTACACATAACTTGAGGGCTAGGGCTAAGATCATAAGGGCATAATTAACACCATAGTGACGCTAAATTGATCAGAATACAAGAACCTGTTTAGTGGCCTTGAGAAATTCCTAGCCTGGACTTCCAAACAGTGTAGAAGAAGGTAATGTTAGCCTTATCCTGTAGCTCTACCTAGTATCTATATATAAGCTCTTGCACAAGTTGGAACCTTACTTCTCCATCCTATCCCAAGAAAAGAGCATTATATCTTCACATTCAATAAAGAAAGTGGACATATATCCTTATGAGGATACTGAACTTTGTTGCTTACCATGGAGTAACCGATATCTCTTTAGCAAACAAAACAGCATATGGTTGCCAGCTCGATTACAAGAGATGTCGCAAGCAGGGCCAGTCCAATAAGGCACCCAACTCTATTACCAATGGTGTAGCTAAAAGTGCCTACAAGAAGTGTTGGCTTTACCTGCCAGAAATTGTTAGGATCCAATTCAGATTTTAAATCAAAAAGCTAGCTCTTGAAGGAAAAACTTTGAAACGACAGAAGAGAGTCAAAAAACTATGGTTGCTACAATGATCTCATTCTATTTCAAGATTGTGGTGACAACCAACAATCTCATTCTATTTCAAGATTGTTGGTGATGACCAACTCTATGAAAACCAGAATTCAAAAACAGACATGGTCTAAGATCCCACTCAGTTTTTTCTCCACGAGACACTACCTCGTAAATTGGCCATTATGATGGGTATGAGATAAATTGTTTTTTTTAAAGGGGGGGATGCGAAAATCATGAGGTAGAAAATGAGCCCAAAACATGAAAAAAATTGTTTCTTAATATATTTTTGACTTTAGTACCTTCTCTTTTCACTCCTTTCTTTCCTCCCCATCTTCCAATATCTCAAAGTTCTCTCCAATTTCCATAGACCAGATCTCTCCCTATTTTCTTCTCTACCATATGTCTCATGTATGACATGGAATGGTCGCTAAATTAAAGATTATAGTGCAAACTTCTTTTTCAAGCTTTTGAATATACCCTGTAATGTAATAGTGAAAACACTGCTCGTGTTGGCATCTTTCTATAGCCTAAAAACATAGGTAGATCCATGGTGATCAAAACTTCCCATTTTAGGCATCCCAAGCTTGTTTTAGGCATCTGTTTCCAACCCCATAAGCGAAATAAGTACAACTCCACTATTTCTTTGGAGCCCAAGTCAGGAAATCAGAATACCCCCTTAATTTTTGAAAGTCCTATGAGACTTTTGACACTATCTACTAGACAATATTCAAATTAAAGATCCTACACACTACTGAAGAGGGTATGACCACTACAACAGCCAAAAAAGCGAAATGTGAAATCGTAGGGCATTCCATGCATTAATCAAACTTGGTTAATCAAGCAAGACTTGTCAAAGACCAGGTGATAAAACACACAAAAACTATTCTCTAGCACAGTGGAAGAGAGCATGTGGACAATATACAGCCAATGCAAGTTTTCCACTTATAGCCAGTGTAGGCTGCCCATGGACATGGAATGCAAAGGGTGTGGCTACCCAAACATACATGTGGGCACCAGCCAAAGGAAAATGCCAATCTCATCAAAAGAGGAAAGCATACCAAGATAGGAACTGCCAATTGAGATATCATAAGGATGAAAGGTTATGGAAGAAGCAACTCTTAAATAATAACATAAAGATGGATGCATGGTAAGGTGGACTCGAAACCTATGTCCTAAACATGGCTTTAAAACTGGTTTTTAAACATTTGAAAAAGTCATTTTTCCCACATTTTGTACGTTTAAGAAGCCTGAAAATAAAAAATAGTTACAAGTAGCTCGTGGTGCACTCATTTCATCACCTCTCCCACATCTCTCTCTCTCTCTCTCTCTCTCTCTCTCTCTCTTTCTCTCTCTTTCTCTGCCTATTGTAGGCCCCTTACTGTTGTTTCACTAACACACACACATACGTATGAACCTTTCACCCATCATATATTCCCAAGCATTTAGAGGCAAATGTCAAAGTTCAACTTGTGTAGAGGGTTGCGAGTCATGCATAAAGTTTTCTGCCCATGCAATCAAGGATTATTATGCAGAGAGGAAGTAAGAACAACGTGCAAGGATGAAGTCTAAGGTACAAGAAGAACAGGAGCACAATGCACTAGACTTGACTGATCCAAACCTAGCTTTCTGATAGAAATAGAGTAAACTAATTCAGTAGGCTCAAAATTCTTCCACTAGTGTCCTTTGAAAACTCTATACTCTCAAAACACACAAACCCAACCAGGATTCATCATAACCAACCATAAGCTGAAAGAAGCTAACTCACAGATGCCACAGAAACACCTCTAGATCACTAGTCCTTCTAACTCCTGCTGACAACTCAAACTGAAAACCGACTATACTCACTCAATTGATGCTTACTAAAAACTGACTCAGAAACAAATTCCCAATCATCAGACTGACACCCTCAAGGATTCAACCTTCATTATCTCAATCAAGACAACACAAGCCCTTGGCACTATGGTACAAAATCTCATCAATTCTCAAAGATATGTGGTTCCACGCTGTGTGGACAAAAACAGAGGCTGATAATGTGTACATACTGTACATAGTACTGAGAGTGTCACGAAATATGTAACTAGTTTGGGACAGCTTGAGTTTTATTTGAGATAAAATCTACTGAGTAAAAGAAGTGGAGGCATAACCATCAGTATTAACGGATGCAGGTGCTTGAAACTTGAAGTTTTTTTTTTGCAGCACTGCATATGGCCATAGAGAGTAAATAGTAAGGAGGTTGGTAGCATATGGAAATTCACGAGTTTGGTAATTATAATATAGCTGATTGAGAATATGTAGCAGACCTTTAGGAGTTGTGGAATGGCCCTCTTGGCATCGTGGCCATCTTCCAGAGATTTCGACACACTAAGGTGGCTGGCGAAGACCATATCCACCTGGCCGCCCACAATTCTGACGGCGGTTAGGCAAAGGGAAACGATGGAGAGCAAAGAAAAAAAAAGGGGAGGAGGGTCGTAGGAAGAGAGAGAGCATGCTGCTTGCTGCAGAAGACCTGGCAGTGAAGGGAAGGAAAAAGAGCACATTGAGCTTGCTACAGACGGGGCCAGTGCAATTGCTGGCGAGGAGGAGATTTTTTTCGAAAAGATGGCAGCCTCTGGGGGGTGCGCAGGAGGAGGCCGGTTGCTTTTTTTTGTCTGGGTCGCCTACAATGTGTGTGGCTGGTGGCGACTGAGAGAGGAGGAGGTACTTTGGCGACTGGAGGGTGCTGCTCTCAGTGGTGGACGGTGTTTGAAGAGATTGGCGGGTTCTTCCAGAAGACCTCCAAGGCGCAGTGGCTTGGAGCGCAAGGGACAATTACCTGGAGTTGAGTTCATTGCAGCGGATATTTTAGAGGATGGCTACAGTGTGTGGGGCTGCAGCTGGCGACTAGCGACCGTGGGGGAGCCGCTTGGTGCTGTAGCTGATTGGCTAGGGGATGCTGGTGTCGAAGACCTCAGAAGGCAACGTCGAGGTGGAGGGCACCGACTGACTGAATAGAGCAAGGCGGGCTGTTGGGGAGGCTGGTCGACGACAGAGAGTTTGGGTTCTAGTGTTGTGGTTGCCGTCTCAGAGAGGCAGGGAGGTTCAGAGGTGTGGCTGAGTTTTGTTTTTTTGGAGCTGACAGTATGCTGGTGACGAGGGAGGAGAGGTTGCCGTCTTTGATATGCGGAGATTTTTAAAGTGTTGCTTTGGTTTTTGTTGCTGGCCGCTTGGGGGCTGAAGAAGTGTGGGGGGGGCACCCACAGCAAGAAGGGAGGCTGCAGAGGTGTCGACATGTGGGAGTTGCTGCCTTGCAGCAGTAGGTACTTCTTTGTTAGCATGCAGAGCTGGCTGAGCGGCTAGCGTAGGAGAGGTTTTGCATATTTTTTGCTACTTCGAAGGTTGGCGGCAACTGAGGGACCTGCAGAGAGCCGCCTAGGACGTTGACATGCTAGCGGCGGCTGGTGACTGGATGCGTCAACTAAGGAGGTTGCCTATGGTGCCTGGCGTGGGGGGCATGAAGGTAAAAGAGGGAGAGTTTGGGAGTGGGGCCTTGGTTTGTTTCTGGCCGCCGGAAATGGCTACTGTGGCAAGGTGAGCTGCCTTGGTGTTGTGTTTTGGGCTGGCTGTTGTGCTGGTGGCGACAGAGAGTGCCTTGCTTTGTATTGGACACGGCTGGTGGCTGGTGAGGACAAAGAGGTTGCTTTGGGTTTTTGTTTTGAGAACTGGCAGTGTGCTGGTGGTGTAGGAGAGAGTGGTTTCTCTGGTGATTTCTACCTCTTCTGGAGACTCAAGCCAGAGTTGTAAATTCTCTTGATTAGCTGTGGCTGGTGTCTGGTGATACCAGAGAGTTCTTTTTGTTTCTTTGTTTGTTTGGGTACAACTTGTGACAGCCAGATGTGGAATATTAATCTTGTTCATGCTCTTGGGCCTGGTTTTCTGGTGTGTTTATATGTGTGTGTGGAAGTGTGGCACCCTATAAGGGCGTAAACAGCTTTACTGCTTCTGTGCCATCACTTTTTGGTGCCTCCACACAGAGGAAGAAAATCTTCTCTGGTTTGTGAAAGAAAACAAGGGTTTGTGTGAAGAAAATTTTGGAAATGGCTCAGGATTTTTCGGAGTATTGGGGATTGCACAGGAGAGTGTAGTCAGGTTTCTGAAGAAGATGGAGTTTACAGCTTTGATGAAAGACAAGGCAACCCCAGAGATCCTTTCTCAGATTTTGGCTTATTGCTTGTAGGGTGATGCAAAAACATGGCTACAGATGTTTGTGACTACACACAGGAATATTCATCAACAGGATCTTGAGTACCGTGTAGTCAGAGCTGCATTTTTGGCACAGTTTGCCCGTGTGAGGAGTCCGAATGAAGTGTGGAAGGAGTTGTGTAACATTCAGCAGAAGGACGGTCAGGATGTGGATCAGTATCTGATAGAGTTTGGTAGACTGTGGAGTCTATGGTGTGAAGCTTTGATTCCTGAAGTACCCCCGCAGATGATAAAGAGAGACCGGTTTGTGGCTGGTCTGGAGCCAACCCTCCGTCTGAAGGTGGAGCTGAAGAACCTGGATAGCTTTGAGGAGGCTGTCAGAGTAGCTCGAGAGAAGGAGTGGAAGGTGAAGCGTCTGAGGCTGATGGGAATACAGGAAGAGCCGAAGAAGTTTGTGAAGATGCCAGAGATTGAGAGTATACATCCTGAAAGGGAAGCTGCTGTTGTTCCTGAATAGGAGGACACTTTGAAGAGGGACATACATGATGTAGTGGAGCTCATGAAGTCTCTAAGTTTGAATTGGATGGAAGCAGGTGGAAAGGGAAGAAGCCGAGGTGCACCAAATAATAAAAGAGACAATATGTCAACAGGTGAAGGGAATATGGGAGGAACAGGGAGAGGACGGGGCTATTATTTAAGCAATGTCCAATACTGGAACTATGGGGAGCGGGGACATATCAGCCCTCAATGTGACAAACCGCCCAGAGCAGGTGGTGGAATGTATCCTGTAATGCCGAGGACTAATGATAGATCGGGGGATCATAGTGTTGAAGTAAAAGATCCAAATCAACCCTCTACCAGTGGAGTTAAATGAGAGGATAAAGGAAAGGGACCGGCTCTCAGCCTGATAGGAGTAGAGGCCATTCCAGAGATTATGCCTGCGGCGGCGGCAAAGAGGACGAGAAGTACAATGGCAGAACCTAAACCATCTTCTAAGAAAGGTAAACATGTCCAATTTGATATAAGCCCTCAACCAGAGAAGAAGAAGAGGAAGCCAAGAAGACATTATAAAACTTCAGATTTGCATATTGGTCAAGATCAGGAGGAGTATACATTGATGGGATATTTAAAGGGGAGGGTAGCCAATATAACTTTTGCCCAATTGCTTGGATTGTGTCCGAAGCTTAAGAGAGATTGGAAGAAGTTGGCAAATCCGAGGAAAGTAAATGAGCAGGAGCCCACACAAGGCGAAATGGAGCTGATGTCTGTGGAAGACCTTCCTGATATTTGTCCATCAGTTGATGCTTGGTGTGGAAGTGTGAGTGTTGGAGAAGCATATGTTGATGGTGGCGGTGCACAAATCAGTGTAATGACTCAGTCCTGTATCGAGAGATTGGGGTTAAAGCTGAATGCTAGTTCCGATTTTAGACTCCGTTTGGCAAATCATGCAAAAGTGAAGTGTCTGGGTATATGTACAGAAGTGCCAGTGTGACTGCTTTTGGTGTGGTTTGCAACATAAATTGCCATATTATGCCAGCTGGTTTGGGAGCTTATCCACTGATTTTGGGCAGACCTTGGCTCAGACAGGTGGGTGCCATCCAAAATTGGAGAAGGGGAACTATAACAGTACATAATAAGAGAGGAAGAGCCAGGAAGTTCAATATGAGTAGTAAGCGGGAAATAAAGAGTGAGCCTGAAGAAACAAGTGCTGATGAGTATACAGATAGTGAAACTGAAGAAGAGAGTTCTACTTCTGATGATGAGAGCCAGGTATCATTTATAATGAAGGAAGAAAATGAGTATGTGATGCAAGCTGAAGAGGAGTTAAAGAAGGAAGAAGAGAGCAGACTTGAAGATATGGACAGTCTGATGCAGCCTCCATCACCCAGTACAGAGAAAGAGAAGATGTTATAGGGCATGCTGAATCCTAAATTGCAGCCAGTGGAAAAAGAAGAGTATATGAAGGTAATACATAAATTCCCTTATTTGTTCATTACTTCATATATAGAGATCCGAGGATTCAAATGTGAACCAATGCCTATAGTATTGAAAGAGGGTGTGAAGCCAGTGTTTCAGAAACTGAGAAGGATAAATAGAGAGCTATTGCCTGTATTAAGAGAGGAGTTGAGTAAGTTGTTAAAAGCAGGGTTAATTTATCTAGTAGATCACTCAGATTGGGCAAATCCAGTGGTCTTTACTCCAAAGCATACAGGTGGGTGGAGAGTCTGTATTGATTACAAGCCTCTGAATGCCGCAACAAAAAGCAATCACTATCCTCTGCCATTCATTGATGATATTTTGGACAGGGTAGCTGGATATGAGAGATATAGTGTATGTGATGGCTTCTCTGGGTATTTTTAGATCTCAATTGCTGAGGAAGACCAGGCTAAAACCACTATCATTACACCGTGGGGTTGCTTCTGTTACCAAGTAGTAGTACCATTTGGTTTGAAAAATGCACCCTCGTGGTATCAGAGAAACACTGACAGAGTACTTGCACCTCTTACAGATCATTTTGTGAGAGCTTTTTTGGATGATATATGTGTATATAGTTCTCAAAAGGAGCATGGTAATAAATTGGAGCAAGTATTTTCTAAAATGGATGATGCAAGTGGACAACTGAATCCAAAGAAGTGTCATTTAAGATATTCAAAGGTGAAGCTGTTGGGACATATGATATCTCAGAATGGAATTGAACCTCATCCAGAGAAGATAAAAGCTCTTGTCTTATTATCTGCACCATCAACATCCAGGCAGCTGTCTTTTGTCCAAAAGGTAAAATATATGGCAAGATTTGTTCCTTTAATGTCTCAACTGCTTTACCCTCTTCAGTAGGCTATGAAGAAGGAACCATTGCAATGGAATGAAGAATGCGAGGAAGTGTTTGAGAAAGTAAAAGAGGTATTGGGAGGTATTTCCAGTGTAAAAGCTCCGGATTTCTCTCAGGTCTTTTATGTGAATCCATCTTTTGGTCCGGATGTAGTTAGAGCAATCTTAATGCTGCAGAGAGGAGATGAATCCAGATATATGAAGCCTGTGTATTATGCAAGTAGAGTGAAGACAGAAGCAGAGAGGAAATATACCAAGGCTGAATTAGTTTTGTTAAGTCTGGTGTATGCATGCAGAAAGTTCAGGTCATATCTTCTGATGAAACCATTTGTGGTTCTAACAAAGTATACCTTACTCCCTCAGCTGGTGAATGGTACTTCACTCTCAAAAGGTATGATGCGATGGTTAGTGGAGCTTCAAGAATATGATTTCTCATTTTTTATTGAAGATACTTGCAAGGCAACTCTGGTAGATCTTCTAACATACAAGGACGGTCCGATACTGGTGAAGGAAGTGGATTTAAAGATAGAAAAAGAGGAACAAATTATCATTCCTGGAGCTCATATTTTATTCTTTGATGGTTCGTATAAGAGGAGTATACATCAGGCCACCGGGGGTTATATAATCCAGGATTCAGAAGGCGGGCTGATTCTAAAGAATGGGATACATCTGGAAGCTGAAAGTAACAATGAGGCTGAATACACAGCATTGTTTCAAGGGCTGCAGGCTGCTTTAAAACAAAAAATTCAAAAGCTAATCATAAAGGGAGATTCTCTATTAGTAGTAAAGCAGGTCTTGGGTAGTTGGCGAGCAAAGAATCCGAGATTAAAAGAATGTTTGGCTGATGTTAGAAGGTTGCTACATCAATTTACAGCATGGAGTATTCAACATGTGCGGCGGGAGGACAATCATATAGCACATGAGTTGGCTCAGGAGGCAATTAATCAGGATCCAGTAATTGCAAAAATTGAAGAGCCATTATACAGAGGGAGGGAATACCTGTCCAGAGTGGTGGATTACTTACTCTCAGGTCACTTGCCTGAAGAGCTCAAAAAGGCCAAAAATATCATTTTATCAGGAGAAGTAAGCATTATGTCATGATTGGAGATGAATTATACATGCAAGGAGCTGATCAGGTATTGAGAAGAATTCCCTGGAGGGAAGAAATTTATTATATTCTATCTTCAAATCATGAGGGAGCATGTGGGGGTCATTATGCATTTAAGATCACCTTGCAGAAGATATTACTGGAGGGTTATGTATGGCCTTCCATCCAAAAGGATATTCAACACTGGTGCAGGTCTTGCCATGAGTGCTAGAGAATGGGGAAGAGAATCTTAAAAATGGAGCCGAGAAATATCATGCTGGTATATGACATTTTTGAAAGATGGGGAGTGGATGCAGTTGGGACCACTTCCCAGGACGGCCAGAGGAAAGTGTTATGTGCTTACTGCGGTGGATTACCTATCAAAATGGGCAGAAGTGAAGGCAGTGAAGAGAGTAGATAGTAAAGAGGTGGCTGATTTTGTGTATGAACATATATGCTGCAGATTTGGTAGATATTATCAGATAATGGTCTTGAATTTCGAGGAGAGGTAGTTGACCATTTATGCAAAAGATTGAATATCAACCATAAGTATTCTACTCCTTATCACCCTCAATGCAATGTCTTGAATGAAAGATTCAATGGTGAATTTAAGCTGATGATAACCAAAATGACAGAAGGCCATATCAAGAATTGGGATATAGAGATGAATCGTGTATTATGGGCATACAGGGTTGCAGTAAAATTTGGTACACAATTCTCACCCTTTCATTTAGTCTATGGGAAAGAAGCACTCATGCCTATTGATGTGGAAATTCCAGCTTTGAAATTCCTGATTGAAGAAGGGCATGAGCCTATTAATTGTTACAGAGAAAGATTACTGACCTTGCAAATAGTCCAGTTGGATAGAGAGCTAGCATTTGATCATTATGTAGCTATGCAATTGAAAAGATAAGAGAGAGAGAATGAGAAGGTGGAGCAGAAAGAAATTGAAGAGGGTAATCTGGTTCTTCTCAGGTATAATAGCAAGCTGAATAGTACTTTTCATACTGCATTCCAGACAAAGTGGGAAGGTCCGTATAAAGTTGAGAGAAAATTTGATAATGGGAGTTATCAGCTGGCTGATTTGAATGGAAAGAAGCATAAAAGGAGAGTGAATGGTTTACGACGACTGAAGAAATATTTTGCTCGATTGATGTTAGCCGTGAAAGAAGAAGATCAGGAAGCTTGTGATGCATGTCAGGAGGTTGTGAAAGATACAGAGGAAAATCTGAATATTTCATCCTTGTTTGTACAGCTGCTGGACATGAATGTCTCAGCAGAAGTAGGGGGTTGCTAAATATGTGTGGACAAAAACAGAGGCTGATAATGTGTACATACTGTACAGAGTACTGAGAGTATCACGAAATATGTAACTAGTTTGGGACAGCTTGAGTTTTATTTGAGATAAAATCTGCTGAGTAAAAGAAGTGGAGGCATAACCATCAGTATTAATGAAATAACGGATGCAGGTGCTTGAAACTTGAAGTTTTTTTTTTTGTAGCACTGCATATGGCCATAGAGAGTAAATAGTAAGGAGGTTGGTAGCATATGGAAATTCACGAGTTTGGTAATTATAATATAGCTGATTGAGAATATGTAGCATACCTTTAGGAGTTGTGGAATGGCCCTCTTGGCATCATGGCCATCTTCCAGAGATTTCGACACACTAAGGTGGCTGGCGAAGACCCTATCCACCTGGCCGCCCACAATTCTGACGGTGGTTTCGCAAAGGGAAACGATGGAGAGCAAAGAAAAAAAAGGGGAGGAGGGTCGTAGGAAGAGAGAGAGCATGCTGCTTGCTGTGCACAAGACCTGGCAGTGAAGGGAAGGAAAAAGAGCACGTTGAGATTGCTCTACAGACGGGGCTGGTGTAGTTGCTGGCAAGGAGGAGATTTTTTTCGAAAAGGTGGCATCCAGGAGAAGGCCGGTTGCTTTTTTTTGTCTGGGTCGCCTACAATGTGTGTGGCTGGTGGCGACTGAGAGAGGAGGAGGTACTTTGGCGACTGGAGGTGCTACTCTCAGTGGATGGTGTTTGAAGAGATTGGCGGGTTCTTCCAGAAGACCTCCAAGGCGCAGTGGCTAGGAGCGCAAGGGACGATTACTTGGAGTTGAGTTCATTGCAGCGGATATTTTAGAGGATGGCTACAGTGTGTGGGGCTGCAGCTGGGGCGACTAGCGACCGTGGTGGGGGAGCCGCTTGGTGCTGTAGCTGATTGGCTAGGGGATGCTGGTGTCGAAGACCTCAGAAGGCAACGTCAAGGTGGAGGGCGCCGACTGACTGAATAGAGCAAGGCGGGCTGTTGGGGAGGTTGGTCGACGACAGAGAGTTTGGGTTCTAGTGTTGTGGTTGCCGTCTCAGAGAGGCAGGGAGGTTCAGAGGTGTGGCTGAGTTTTGTTTTTTTGGAGCTGACAATATGCTGGTGACGAGGGAGGAGGTTGCCGTCTTTGATATGCGGTGATTTTTTAGGTGTTGCTTTGGTTTTTGTTGCTGGGCTGAAGAAGTGTGGGGGGGCACCCACAACAAGAAGGGAGGCTGCAGAGGTGTCGACGTGTGGGAGTTTCTGGGCTGAAGAAGTGGGGGGGGCACCCACAGCAAGAAGGGAGGCTGTAGAGGTGTCGACGTGTGGGAGTTGTTGCCTTCCAGCAGTAGGTACTTCTTTGTTAGCATGCAGAGCTGGCTGAGCGGCTAGCGTAAGAGAGGTGTTGCGTATTTTTTGCTGCTTCGAAGGTTGGCGACAACTGAGGGACCGCGTGCAGAGAGAGCCGCCTAGGACGTCGACACGCTAGCGGCTGGTGACTGGATGCGTCAACTAAGGAGGCTGCCTATGGTGCCTGGTGTGGGGGGCATGAAGGTAAAAGAGGGAGAGTTTGGGAGTGGGGCCTTGGTTTGTTTCTGGCCGCCGGAAATGGCTACTGTGGCAAGCTGTGGTTCCGACTGGTAGGGGAGCTGCCTTGGTGTTGTGTTTTGGGCTGGCTATTTTGCTAGCGACAGAGAGTGCCTTGCTTTGTATTGGACACAGTTGGTGGCTGGTGAGGACAAAGAGGTTGCTTTGGGTTTTTGTTTTGAGAAAGAACTGGCAGTGTGTTGGTGGTGTAGGAGAGAGTGGTTTCTCTGGTGATTTCTACCTCTTCTGGAGACTCAGGCCAGTGTTGTAAATTCTCTTGATTAGTTGTGGCTGGTGTCTGGTGATACTACCAGAGAGTTCTTTTTGTTTCTTTGTTTGTTTGGGTACAACTTGTGACAGCCAGATCTGGAATATTAATCTTGTTCATGCTCTTGGGCCTGGTTTTCTGGTGTGTTTATATGTGTGTGTGGAAGTGTGGCACCCTATAAGGGCATAAACAGCTTTACCGCTTCTATGCCATCAACGCACTCTATCTTCATTAAAACAAAAACACACAGTCTCAACATCCCTGAGACTTGGGATTTCAAGGGAAAAAAAAGAACACAAAAAATTATCAGGGTCCTCCACTGATAGACTTCAGCAAGACAATAACTTCAAAGCTTCATCTTCATTCACAGCAAAACAACATTTAACTAATTGACAATAGCTACAGATGAGGAGTTCTGTTCGGGGCCAAGTCTTTAACGAAGCGCGCACATAGACCTCTGGGGACTCACCACCTAACAGGTCCTCTCTGTCTTCAGCTTTCCCTTTGCTCTGGCGGCTTAAACAAACCTTCTCCCACCGCTCTGTCCTTCTGTCTACAAACCTTCAATAGTTTGCAAGAACTCTAACTTGCAATCTTCAACAAAAACAAATCAACTTGCAGGAGCCCACTCTATTACAGATTGCGCTCTCCACTCACTCTTGTGGTAACACGAACCACTACTCTTGGAGAGTCACGAAATCTTCACAATTTTCCCTCCTTAACCCCATTGTTGTCTTTGTTCTTCCAGAAAGATGCATTGCCCGTCTTCTTTGGATCACCTCGTGCTTTCCATTTTGATTTCACACACCTACATCTTTTCCCTTGGCTACCACACATCTCTTGACACCTTGGATTCACCATACATCATCATTTGTACACTTCTCCCATCCATTCATCATGTTTGGGAGGGGCTTAGGATTCACCTCACGTGTTGGGCATCCCTACTCCTCTACCTTGAGAACGTCCAGATTTCAACATTAAGCCATAATAGGCTATTATTTACATACATTTGAATTCTACATATAGGTACCGTGGAGAACAAAAGGAACATTTCATGTAAAGACATCACCCCATAAAGCAAGTTTTCTTAGAGATCATCATTACAACATGGAGATACAAAAATGACTTATTAACATTTAACATGACAAAATTTTGTACATGTCGAGAGTAGTTAATAAAAAGATCAATGCCTTCTTACAAATTCAATTATATTCAATTTACACATTGCATCAACAAAGGTGAATGGGCTGATGCAGAATATCGTTAACATGATACACTTTCTATGTTAGTAAATATACATGCTGTTAGTTTTTTGGTTTTAATTTCAAGTGTTCAGTTGCCTGCATGTTCAAAATTTTCAATTTTGACTGGTTCTAATTTTCTCTAGTTGCTAGTTAGATGACCATTAATGCTAGCATCCTTTTCTTAGAAATAGCCCTAGCCTTGTTTATCCCTAGATTGACATTAAGATAAGTCGAGGGGGTATGCCAAATACTCAAACTTTACTTTTGGTGGACCAATCTAGCTTTATTCTCACTTTCTAGGTAGGTTGAGAGTGAGTAGATAGTTTAAAAGAAAACAAAAATATAAAAAATAGAGATCAAGAAGATAACTATCGCTATGCAGGATCCTAGTAGGTCTCTTGGATGCGAGTGATGGTGCCTTGGAACCAATGCCTCGGTCTTCATGAGGTGGGATCTTGGATCTCAAATAAGTCTAATAAAAGGAAGAGGCTAAGCCATCGCCGTAATCAGGAGATTTGGTGGTTTTTAGATTACTCTTGGTGGAGGTCTTTGGGCCATTGCCCTGGTCTCCACCACGGGGTGGTGCCTTTTTTCTACTTATACTTCTTTATTTTTTTAAAAACACAACCACTAAAAAAGAGAGAGCTACAAAAATAAAATCTTTTCACTTAGCAATTTTACCTCTAGAGTTAGAATATATTTTGAGATGGTTTCAAAAAAGTTATCATGTATCAAGACTAAGGTCATAATCATAGGCATATTCTTAAAGCAAGTTCATGTGTAGATATGAATAATACTGATTTCTAAGTTAGATTAGATTTAATATTTATCTTTGTAGCAACTATGTGGAGTTTGATAGTTATATACAATGTTCAAGACTGCATGTTTCTTGTTAAATCCAATGTTAAAGCTTTAATGTTTCCTTTGGAACACTTTACTTGCTTGGTATTGTCTTGGAGATCTTGTCAGACTTTTCCTTGGTGGTGGCATGTTGTAGTCTCAACACATCCTCACAAGCTTTCATGGTGCAAACCTGCAACCATAACCCACACACCTTTCCTACATGTGGCATCGACTTGCTCTTCATCAACATATTTCAAGGATGGAATCTGGATCAAGAAGGGGGGCATGTTAACCCTCTTTGAAAACCTCTTAGACGCCACACCAATTTTCACCTCCTATGGCCCATGGGCATCAAGATTGCCATCTTTCACAGTTATAAGCCCTATTTCGTATTTTTGGCATGTGCAATAGTCGATTGTCTATGAAAGGCATGCCAGAGATTAGTTAGTGAGAGTACATGCTTTAGACTAGGTGTTGGCACAAGCCTAGGCGACCTTGGATACTTGAGAGCCTATTTTTTTTAACTATGGCCGGCCATGTATGAACACTATGGGCTAGGTATAAAGGCTAATTTGTAACTCTCACACCTTTTTCTCTTGTATACTCTTATGTGACTATATTGTGTGCTCTCTCCTCTTTCACCCTTTTGCCTATTGCTTGCCTAGTGTAGGCTTGAGCTCTCGTGTGATTATCTATGCATGTTTGTGAGTGTGTGTGTGAGAGGTGAGATCAAGCGATGAATGCAATCAAGCTATGAGGTGTTTGTGGCAACACAGAGGTCGTACTCTTTGTGTGCTATCGATGGTATCCCGATTGGAGCTCTTGTGTGATCTCGGGATCGATATGCAAGTTCCCCACACACTTGGATTGAGCCTCCGGGTGGTTCAATGTCTCTAAAATTAGGACATCGACGCAACTCGGGCATAGTACCTCGATCATGATATCGCCATCAATTAAAACACAACACGTGCCTCCCGAGCCTAAAGCGCCATATCTTGAACGAGATACCAACTAATACCACGTTAGCAGGTCCGAGTTTCAAGTCATCATCCATGTCACCAGTACATGTTTTGATCGAGATATGCATGCCACTCGGATCCATGTCAATGCCACGGTGGATCCCCTCGACATGCCTACTCAGATGTACATTCAACATATTCAATGATGCCATGTCCATTGTCCACATATCTCAAACGAGATAAGGAAATATAATCTCGACCATTGACAAATCTCATTCGAGGTATAGAGATGTGATCTCATCCATCCACATATCACATTCGAGATACCAAGATGAAATCGAAGCCGTGAAAAACCTCGAACGAGATACATCTACACAATCCAACCCATCCATTCGTGCACATTTGAAGACGCAATCCCCGCCGTTTATATATCTCGATCGAGGTATGAAGTCAAACATACCTTGATCGTGGTAATCACCCAAAATCTAAGCCGTCCATGTATCTCGAATGAGGTACTTAATTCAAATCGTAGTCGTCGATCCCTCACCAACCCCAAAATCAAATGCATATCTTGGTTGTTTGTCTCACAACCATAAAACTGCGCGTACATCCGGAGAGTACATCTTGCAAACCCTAAAATGCATGCCACCGAACCTCGATCGAGGTTATAAAACCGGAAAATTTTTTTTTGCCTCATTGTCACATGTCGTTTTCACTCTCCTTGCTCTCTTGATTTGGATTAGCAATTAGTGGGATCATTAGTATTGTTTTATAGCTTCATTAGTGCTACTTATAGATCTAAGCATTGGACCTTTCACATTGACCTACCCATTTGTGTAAGGCTTAGGTTCTAGCATGGAGTCACGGAAGGAGGGCTGCTCGTGTATTATGGATCTCATCGGAGATAGACTGCGAGTTAGCAGCTATTCGTAGCAGGACAGCTAGAGTGTGAGATTCCTCCTCAGCCTGAATAACTAATAAGCCTCTACTTCAATCCCTTGTAATCATTCTATGTTTCTGAATATAAGAAAATATTATTTTCCCTTGTTTGGCCCAGTGAGATAAAAATTTCGAGAGAGTGGTAAATCAATATTGGGATATTTTTGGATAAATAAATTCTACAAATATCAAAAAAATATTTCCTTGAAACAAAAAATCAAAATAGATTTTCCAAGGTGCAATTGGAACTAATTAAAAATGATCTAAAAGACCTTAGCCTAAGGGTCAAGATTTTTTGAAAATTTTAGATTATGGTCCAATTATTAAGGTTCTTTTATGGACCAATAAGATTAATCCAAGCGTTGGGATAAATCCAAAGAATAAAAGAAAATACCCAAAAATGAGTAAATGCCCACATAAGATGAAGAGTTGACTGAGTACTAGATTTATTAGTTAAAAATTATGAAGTATTAATAAAAAATGGAGTAATCGTTCATTTTTGACACATTGGTAAGAAGGGGGCCCTTCAAGGAGGTGCCTATTTCACATGTGTGGATGAGTTTTAAACTCAAAAATAATAGGATATTTTTATCTCTCCTCTCTCCTCGATCAAATCAAATCAAAAAGGGAGCCAAACTGGTCCAAATCTTGTCCAAATTCAGCCAAACTGAAGCTAGAAAATTCTAGAACTCACTTGGACTCAGTTAGTGGCCTCCCTCACCTATAAATAGACCCTCATTATTTTGTATTCTCATATGTGAACTAAACTATGCTGGTATTACTGTAAGATAAGCTTATTTTCTATTATCCTCTAAAAATCCTCTACAAATTGAAGAGATTGGAGCTTCTCTCTCTCTTCAATCTTCCTTGGAGTCTTCATCAACATACCAAACAAATTGATTGGTTGGGGGCCTCTACTTTGATTAAAGAATCAAACAATCTAGGAGGTAAAGTGTGGTTTATGGTCTTTTTTAAAAAAAAATCTCCAAATGTTTCTCTCTTCTCAACCCCTCTCAAGCTTGAGAAGCATTCAATTGAATGGATTTTTAATGCAATTGAAGTTCTTTAATGAATTGTAGTGATAAAACACATAAATTTCTATTTATGCTTAAATTATAATGTTTTTTTAAGCATTTCTCTCTCTTTCCCAAAGAATGGTCATTCCTATGACCTATTCTATATTCAAATGAAGCTCCTCATGAAGTAATTCTCTAATCTAAAAGTTATTTCTATGATTGTCAAATTGAGGCCAAATAAGTGACTTTTTAATACTTCCATGCTATTTAATTCATGGAAAATTAAGATACAAGTCCATAATTGGATATTGATCCAATTAATGGCTATTCTATCATATGATATTACTAAACTTTATGTTTTTAAAATTATTGAGAATTATCAGTAATAGCAACGGAGCTATGGCAAAATTTCTGAAAAATTAACACATAAATCATTTTCATTCATAATATGAAAAGAGGACTTCCTATCATATTCTAGGATTAATCATCCTAGATTAATTGAATGATTCTCATTATAATCATGAAAAATTTGATTTTTATGTTTATGCATAAATACTTAATTAGAAAAAAATTAATTTTTTATGTTTATGCATAAATAGTTAATTAGGAAAAAGAGGAATTCCTAGTAATCCATTTTTATGTTAAAAGAGTAATCCCCATGAAAATGGAAATCCATGTATTCCAATGAAGTAAGAGAAAAATTGGGATGCTAAAATAATGTATATTTTATTTAAAAATTAAAGAAGGATTTTAGTTAAATTTATCTTTTTACATAGATAAATTTAAATGATGAAAGAAGAATTCCCACCATATTGGAATTCAAATATTTAAATGAGAAAAGTGTAATTCCTAGTGTAGGAATTAATGAAAATTTTTATTTAAATTTTAAGAGAAATTTAGTTAAATTTATCTTTTTGCATAGATAAGTTTAAATGATGAAAGAAAAATTCCCACCATATTGGAATTCAAATATTTAAATGAGGAAAGTGTAATTCCTAGTGTAAAGGAATTAATGAAAATTTTTATTTAAATTTTAAGAGAAAATTTAGTTAAATTTATCTTTTTGCATAGATAAGTTTAAATGATGAAAGAGGAATTCCCACCATATTGGAATTCAATTATTTAAATGAGAAAAATGGAATTCTTAGCTTAATGGAATTAATGGATATTTTTATGTAATTTTTAAGAAGAATTTTAAATAGATTTAATTTATGTGGTAAAAGAGAAATTTCCATGATAATTGGATTGCACTCATTAAAATGAGAAAAAGAGGGATTTCAAGTTTATTTAAAAAAAAGGTATGATATTTAGTTAAAAAGAAATTTTTTTATGATAATTAAGAAAAGATGGATTTGAATTAAATTTTAGTGTCAAAAGATGAATTTCCACCATAATTCTACCTAATGAATTAAGGTTGAGAAATTATGTGATAGAAGGAATATCTTTGGATATTTTAATTGGTAAAATCACTAAATGGATATTTACCCAAAACTAGATGTTTATCTGAAGGGAATCCTTATAGAACTTAGTCGAATGAATTTGGTTAGACTACGAGAGGGACGGACAGTAAACCTACTTGTCCATCTCTCGATCTGAATCAAGTAAAAACTTCGTGACCAATTCTAGTTCTAATCACAAAGAATAGATTACCGAAACTAAACTAGTTTTCCTGACCGAACTCACCAAGAATCTAGTTGGACAATCAGACCGAATGATGGGTAGATTACCCTGATGAGAGATCAAGGATCCTCATTATGAAACTCGGAATTATGGAAAAAGGGTTTTTGGAACCAATCTCAAATTAGAATTTTACTTGCATTGAAACCTCTGTTTTTTTAAATTTATTCAAAGGACTGTTTTATGCCAGAATGCTGGAGGAAGCATTTGGCTTATGTTTTTCTAAGAGGAGGTTCGTTGGAACAGCTGGCGGGGAGTCATCAAGGGATGTCACTCGCGCAGCAAAGCCTATCAAGGTCTTGACCAGCCTCGGTACAGTTAAAATGGTGTGCTTCCGGTACGATGGGCAAGGACCGACGAAGTGGTCCCTGAGTGAAGTGCTAGGACACCTAAGGAGGATCCTAGAGGGTCCTGACTAGGCGATGCACGGGCTCGCGGTTGCTAGGATACCCATGCATACGTTGAGGAAGATTTCGAATGGACTAAAAGGAAAGATTTTTGGGAACCAAATTTTGATACTGGATCTCGTTGGTTGGCCAGCTGGTCTTCAACGGAGAGTCCAGAGGATATTATTGTAATACAATGGACTCGGAATTTTGGGAGCAGAAATATTATGATTTCTATTGAAGGATTGTTTTAAAGCCAGTCGAATCTGTTATAAATGGTTATTTCATATTGGGTGTGTAGGTGGTATGCCTACCTTAATTTTTGCATGAATCGCCGGCTAGGGGGCCTGGGAACTCTTTTCCTCGATAGCTGGGCAAAAACACAACCAAATTTTTATAAAGGAATCCCACCAATACAGTGGTCGGGTGGTTGGCTAACCCATGGGCCGGATGGGGTTGGCTAACCCATGGGCCGGATGGGGTTAGGTTGGATCAGAGGATTCCTGTGAAACAACTAGATACGATTAGTTACATTAATTAGTTTAAATCCTGAGAAGACCTTGTTCTGTGGGAGGGCATCAGCGGCGGCTGTGCCTCGTAAATGAGAAAAAAAGCGGTGATTCCATGGACCAAGTGCAAGTCTCTTCTTGATCTGACTATGTGACTTCAGGTTCGGCGGTCAGATTAGTTTAACTAGTTAAGACTTTGACTTGTTAGAGAAATTCCCCCATTAGAAGATATTTCCCATGGTGGAATTGCCCGGGCCTTCCGGGCGAGGGGAGTCTTCCGGGCCCGATCTCAGAGGGACCACTTGGGCTAACCTCTCATCCCGGACATCTGCAGGTGAGGCCCTGAGTGTGGATCCCCACCCCGCATGGGAGGCCGACGTCGCTTCTTCCACCAGCACGGCACCGCGCAGGGGGCAGGCACCTCACATAGAGACACACTGTCTATATTACATATCGTGTCGGACTAGGAGGCGATGCTATTGTCGCTTCGTTGCCTTCACGATATTGTTTATGTAGATGAGTGGATAGCCCACCATCGCACTGCTCCTGTGTCACATGGCCTAACATATCGTCAGGTCTGTGATCTTGGTCCCCGATTAGGGATGGAGCCTAATTAGTCCTTTTCCTTGATAGCCATGGGATGCGGCTTAGGGTGGGAAATCCCCTTACTATTTCGTGGTGTTTGCATACTCGTATGGCGGCACATATCTATAGTCGATATGTTGCCGCATATGGGAGGATGCCGAACAATTGCCAGATTTCCATATACTTCACAAAGAAATTATACGCGGAGTTTGTATTAGGGGAGGAGGTGGATTACACTAGCCATTGGCTTGGTGGCAGTGCTGGCCAAGGCCGTCTCTAGGACCAAGGTAGGTGGCCTCCACCAGCCCTTCGTGTAGTTGCTACAGATCCTACCTTTGTGTCTTTGTGTGTCGACGATCGAGGCTCTTGGCACCAGGTGGGTATCGACGTATGGAGTACCACGAAGAGCATCCAGCATGCGGTGCGCTTGTTCTCACGATCGATACCAATGATAGATTCTTAAGTTTTTTCATAGTCATTTGTTTATATGTAAACATATCTACTTTTCTATATTTTTAAAACGAGCAGCATGGTTGATTGTGACACGTAGGGTCCCACACCTACCAGTGAGAGACTCACTCAGGAGTTGATAGAGGTGAGGGAGGAGATTGAACGCCTTAGAGCAGCATTACGGATAGCAGAGGCATGCCATGCGAGAGAGTCTGAAATCCAGCAGGTAGGTTTCTCTTGTACGTAAAAGGGTTATAATTAAGGTCTAAATTTATAAATTTCTTTAAGTAATATCCCGCTCTTCCCCATACCATCATACCCAAACACGCTCCGATGGTGACCAAACTTTGCAAGCATGTGGGGGGCCCACCCCCATATCCTTGCAGAGTTTGGTTCCCATATCGAAGCATGTTTGGGTTAGCAATTAGCACCCAGTAGTGCGGATTTTTCAAGACTCTTGGTGCTTAAGAGGCCATGGAGAATCCCACTCTTCCCCATGACATTACTAACCCAAACATGCTCCAATGGGGACCAAACTTTGCAAGCATGTGGGGGTGGTCCCCCCCACATGCTTGCAAAGTTTGGTCCCTATCATCGGAACATGTTTGGTTTAGCAATTAGCGCCCAGTGCGGATTTTTCAAGTCTCTTGAAGCTTAAGAGGCCATGGAAAATCCCGCTCTTCACCATACCATCGTACCCAAACATGCTCCGATAGGGACCACCCCACATGCTTGCAAAGTTTGGTCACCATTGGATCATGTTTGGGTACTTTGGTATGGGGAAGAGCAAGATTTTCCTCAGCACCAAGAGACTTGAAAAATCCGCACTGGGTGCTAAGTGCTAACCCAAACATTCTTTGATGGGGGGACAAAACTTTGCAAGCATGTGGGGGTGGGTCCTCCCCACATGCTTGTTGCAAGGTTTGGTCACCATCGAAGCATGTTTGGGTACGATGGTATGGGGAAGAGCAGGATTTTCCATGGCCTCTCAAGCACCAAGAGACTTGAAAAATCCGCACTGGGCGCTAATGGCTAACCCAAACATGCTCCGATGGTGACCAAACTTTGCAAGCATATGGGGGTGGATCCCCCCCCACATGCTTGTTGTAAAGTTTGGTAACCATCGAAGCATGTTTGGGTACCATGGTATGGGAAGGGCGAGATTTTTCATGGCCTGTGAAGCGCCAAGAGACTTGAAAAATCCACACTGGGTGCTAATTGCTAACCTAAACATGCTCTGATGGTGACCAAACTTTGCAAGAATGTGGAGAGAACCCACCCCCACATGCTTGCAAAGTTTCGTCACCATCGGAGCATGTTTGGGTATGATGGTATGGGGAAGCATAGGATTTTCCATGGCCTCTTACGCACCAAGAGACTTGAAAAATCCGCAATGGGTGCTAATTTCTAACCCAAACATGCTCCAATTGGGGACCAAACTTTGTAAGCATATGATGGGAGTGGGTCCCCTTTACATGCTTGCAAATTTTAGTCGCCTTCTAAGAATGTTTCGGGATGATGGACTGAGGAAGAGCGGGATTCTCCATGGCCTCTTAAGCACCAAGAGACTTGAAAAATCCACACTAGGTGCTAATTGCAACCCAAACATGTTTTGATGGTGGGGACCAAACTTTTCAAGCATGTGGGGGTGGGTCCCCCCCACATGCTTGCAAAGTTTGGTCCCCATCGGAGCATTTTTGGGTACGATGGTATAAGAAAGAGCGGGATTTTCCATGGCCTCTTAAGTACCAAGAGACTTGAAAAATATGCACTAGGTGTTAATTGCTAACCCAAACATGCTCTGATGGTGACCAAACTTTGCAAGAATGTGGGGGTGGGTCCCCCCCAAATGCTTGCAAAGTTTGGTCACCATTGAAGCATGTTTGGGTACTATGATATAGGCAAGAGCGGGATTTTCCATGGGCTCTCAAGCACCAATAGACTTGAAAAATCCGCATTGGGTGCTAATTGCTAACTCAAACTTGCTCTGATGGGGACCAAACTTTGTAAGCATGTGGGGTGGATCCCCCCCCCACAGGCTTGGAAAGTTTGGTCCCCATCATTGGAGCATGTTTGGTACGATGGTAGGGGGAAGAGCGGGATTTCCCATGGCCTCTTAAGCACCAAGAGACTTAAAAAATCTACACTGGGTATGAATTGCTAACCCAAACATCCTCCGATGGTGACCAAACTTTGCAAGCATGTGGGAGGGACCCACCCCCAAGTGCTCGCACAGTTTCATCACCATCAGAGCATGTTTGGGTACAATGGCATGGGGATTTTCAATAAACAATATGATAGCCAAAGTGTTAAAAAAATAAAAAAAAGCATGAATATAAACTAAAATGTAATGATCCTCAATGACCCACCCCCATATGCTCGCAAAGTTTCGTCAACCATTGGAGCATGTTTAGGTACGATAGCATGGGGAGTTTCAATAAACAATATGATAGCCAAAGTGTTAAAAAATTTAAAAAACCATGAATATCTAAAATGTAATGATTCTCAATAATAAAAAAGCTCATAATGATATAAACATCAACTAAGTACATCAGAATGTGAGCTAACCCAGCTACTCTAGGTTTAGCCACTAACTCAAAAGATCAAGGCATACTGAAAATGAGCTACCCCAGCTAGTGTGAGGTTAGTTGCCCACCACCCACCAATAAATCTAAGTACAATGGAAGTGAGCTAACCCAGCTAGTCTGAGTTTTGTCACTATCAACGGGAACCCAATCAATATTGTCATCTCTGATTGGTGGTCGACGTGCATGTTGAGGCTGCTGTGCACATCAAGGAGGCTCTACCTGCCGGGGTCGTCGAATATCTGTGGGGAGGTCTGCTAGATCAAACTTTGCAAGAATGTGGGGGTGGGTCCCCCCCATATGCTTGCAAAGTTTGGTTCCCATCGAAGCATGTTTGGGTACGATGATATAGGGAAGAGCGGGATTTTCCATGGCAAGAGACTTGAAAAATCCGCACACTGGGTGCTAATTGCTAACCTAAACATGCTCCAATGGGGACTAAACTTTGCAAGAATGTGGGGGTGGGTCCTGCCCACATGCTTGCAAATTTTGCTCCCAATCGGAGCATGTTTGGGTATGATAGTATGGGAAAGAGCGGGATTTTCCATGGGCTCTCAAGCACCAAGACACTTGAAAAATATGCAATGGGTGATATTTCTAACCCAAACATGATCCGATGGGGACCAAACTTTGCAAGCATGTGGGGGTGGTCCTCCCCACATGCTTGCAAAGTTTGGTCACCATCAGAGCATGTTTGGGTACGATGGTATGGGGAAGAGCGAGATTTTCCATGGCCTCTCAAGCACCAAGAGACTTGAAAAATCCGCATTGGGCGCTAATTGCTAACCCAAACATGCTCTGATGAGAGGATCAAACTTTGCGAGCATGTGGGGTGGGTCCCCTCCGCATGCTCGCAAAGTTTGGTCAGCATCGGAGCATGTTTGGGTATAATGGCATGGGGATTTTCAACAAACAATATGATAGGCAAAGTGTTAAGAAAATACAAAATCCATGAACATTAACTAAAATGCAAAGATCCTCAATAGTGAAAAAAGTTATAATGATAAAAACATCAACTAAGTACATCAGAATGTGAGCTAACCTAGCCACTCTAGGTTTATCCACTAACTCAAAAGATCAAGGCATAATGAAAATGAGCTACTCCAGCTATTCTGAGGTTAGTCACTGCCAATAAATCTAAGTACAATGTAAGTGAGCTAACCTAGCTAGTTTGAGTTTAGTCACTCTATCAAGATACAGATCTAGTTAGTAGCACTCTCTCTAGCTCTCAAATACACTAGAATGCTCTCATGTTCATCCACTCGAAGGGGAAAACGAGGGCAAGAACTTTGTTTTCAGCTCTGTACTCGATCAAGAGTGAGCTTGGTAGTAGCAACCACTAGATGAGAGAACTGAAATGCCTCTAACTCCCACTTCCACTGCTGGAACTCGACTCCCCCGATGAAGTCGAATCTGCTGGTAGAACCAACCTGCCACAATCATGCTAATGGGTGTCAAAAGAAAAACCATGATCATCAACTGTATCCTGGTCAAGGATGCACTTTGGCCTAGTGCAACTCATCAGATAGTAGTCTACTCCCTCGCTATTTCCCTCACTGGCAATAACAGAAAATACATCACCCTCCTGTAGCAAATCTATCAGGTCATCATAGCTGGCCATGAACACAGGACTTGTGTGCCCATTGGACATCACTCGATGTGAAGGATGCTCGGGGGAGAGGATTGACAATCCGAGCATCACGTTTGGGATACAATGATGCTGCACTCCCACACAAATGTTGGGAGCACCACTCGACCATGTGGCCCGCATCTCTGAAGACCACTCAGCATCCTGCTGTAGTTGATGACGTTTCACACACGCACCCACACGATCATGCTCTCCCTTCCTGTGACCATTCTCAAAGAATGGCCAAATCACTGGGATACTAGACTACACATGCCACCTATAAACCCATAAAACAAAGTCTTAGTTATTGTTTTCTTTAAGATGTTGTAGTGAATTTAGTTTAATTGTGAATATAAGAGAACCATAAGTACTACCTATAGAGCCAATAGAACTGTTGTGATGACTTCAATTGTGTGCCACAGCCATCCAACCAAACCCATCGCTGGCCACATGTGATCCAACAATCTCACAAAATTTTATCATGGAGATGAAAATAGTGTTGCACAAAATGTGCATGTGAACGATCATCTCAGTGATATACAAATGATACTCTCAATGAGCCTCGAGGGTACTCGTTATCCCATCTACATGGGCCTCTACATGTTGATAGCTAATGTGAATCATAATAGCAACCTGGTGAGGTAAGCAAGAGAGACGATTAGGACATAGAAAATAAAATAAGTAATATAGCTCAAACACGAAACAAATATTATGAAATATAACCATTACCTACTCCAAGAAGTAATACTCAGATTGTATCTCCTAAAAAGGTGTGAAGGTGTAGTTCTCTATCAAATCAGCCATAGAGACAACCACACCAATAGGAAACTCTGCCAGGCATGCTTGGAACTGACGATCCTGCCACTTGGGACAATGATTGTGCTGTAAGTAGGGATAGATCTGCTCCCTAAATGTGGTTATGAAGTGACAACGTGGTGTATGTTTGTCCATGAGCTGCAACTTCCTGGACTACCCGCCACTCTGAAGCTGGTGTATCACATACTCATAACATCACCATGGCACTATCTCTTGGTCACTTGCATCAAGATCTACAGACTACCATCTATAGATGTGCAAGTGAACCACATGATATGCAATTGCTCTCCACACAAGGCATCCTACACGAAACTAGGCATCCTCCGTGTGGCGTGCAAAGATCCTCAATAGTGAAAAAAGTTATAATGATAAAAACATCAACTAAGTACATCAGAATGTGAGCTAACCCAGCCACTCTAGGTTTATCCACTAACTCAAAAGATCAAGGCATAATGAAAATGAGCTACCCCAGCTATTCTGAGGTTAGTCACTGCCAATAAATCTAAGTATAATGTAAGTGAGCTAATGCAGCTAGTTTGAGTTTAGTCACTATCAAGATACAGATCTAGTTAGTAGCACTCTCTCTAGCTCTCAAATACACTAGAATGCTCTCATGTTCATCCACTCGAAGGGGAAAACGAGGGCAAGAACTTTGTTTTCAGCTCTGTACTCGATCAAGAGTGAGCTTGGTAGTAGCAACCACTAGATGAGAGAACTGAAATGCCTCTAACTCCCACTTCCACTGCTAGAACTCAAGACTCCCCCGATGAAGTCGAATCTACTGGTAGAACCGACCTGCCACAATCAAGCTATGGGCGTCAAAAGAAAAACCATGATCATCCATTGTATCATCCTGGTCAAGGATACACTTTGGCCTAGTGTAACTCATCAGATAGTAGTCTACTCCCTTGCTATTTCCCTCACTGGCAATAACAGAAAATACATCACCCTCCTGTAGCAAATCTATTAGGTCATCATAACTGGCCATGAACACAGGACTTGTGTGCCCATTGGACAACAATGGATGTGAAGGATG
Organism: Cibotium barometz; assembly: GCF_041138505.1. Classification (NCBI taxonomy): domain Eukaryota; kingdom Viridiplantae; phylum Streptophyta; class Polypodiopsida; order Cyatheales; family Cibotiaceae; genus Cibotium; species Cibotium barometz. The sequence continues at coordinate 33,173,793 of NC_141091.1, forward strand.
CTTAGGGGAGAGGATTGACAATCCGAGCATCATGTTTGGGATACGATGATGCTACACTCCCACACAAATGTTGGGAGCACCAATCAACCACGTGGCCCGCATCTCTGAACCACTCAGCATCCTACTACAGTAGTTGATGACGTTTCACACACGTGCCCACACCATCATGCTCTCCCTTCCTGTGACCAATCCCCCTCAAAGAATGACCAAATCACTGGGATACTAGACTACACATGCCACCTATAAACCTATAAAACAAAGTCTTAGTTATTGTTTTCTTTAAGATGTTGTAGTGAATTTAGTTTAATTGTGAATATAAGAGAACCATAAGTACTACATATAGAGCCAATAGAACTGTTGTGATGACTTGAACTGTGCGCCACAGCCATCCAACCAGACCCATTTTGCTGGCCACATGTGATCCAACAATCTCATAAAAATTTATCATGGAGATGAAAACAGTGTTGCACAAAATGTGCATCATGTGAATGATCATCTCACTGATATAGAAATGATACTCTCAAATAATCACACGAGCCTCGGGGGTACTCGTTATCCCATCTACATGGGCCTCTACATGTTGATAGCTAATGTGGACCATAATAGCAACCTGGTGAGGTAAGCAAGAGAGACGATTAGGACACAAAAAATCAAATAAGTAATATAGCTCAAACATGAAACAAATATTATGAAATATAACCATTACCTGCTCCAAGAAGTAATACTCAGATTGTATCTCCTAAAAAGGTGTGAAGGTGTAGTTCTCTACAAAATCAACCATAGAGACAACCACACCAATAGGAAACTCTACCAGGCATGCTTGGAATTGACGATCCTGCCACTTGGCATAATGACTGTGTCGTAAGTAGGGATAGATCTGCTCCCTAAATGTGGCTGTGAAGTGACAATGTGGTGTATGTTTCTTGTGGAAGAGAAGGGGACTTAGGAAGGGTGGGTTCATGTGGATTATCTAAACTAAGGAGAGGCAGAGGGCAGAGGGAGAGGAAGCGGAAGAGGAGGAGCAAGGCTTGGATCATTGCTCGTTGACGTGCTCTCCACTCTCTCTTTCTCTCACGAGCTACCCTTTTCCTCTCCTCCTCTTGAACTTGGTGGACGGGGGGAAGTCTAGTCCTATCACGTTTCCGACTCCTACGATTTTGAGAACCCATTCTCAAGGAAGCTAGGAGAGAAAAATTTATGAAGGCTCAATGATGGGGTGGTACTAGAGATAAGTGTGGGATAGTACTAGAGATGTGTGATTATATAGGAAAAATAGGTTATCCATTTCAAATCTCATTGGATTTCCTATCTAAGATTGATTGGATAATTAAGATAAACATAAAGATAATTAAAGATAGAGTATTATCTAATTAAAAATTAATATTATTAATAATAAATATTTACAAGTCTAAATATTTATCATTTCTAGATATATAAACATATCTTTTGTTTTATAATTATATAACTGTATTTTATTTTATAATGTATTTTTTTAAAATTTTATTCAAAGGTTTATCCTACACATAAAATATTTTAAAGAAATATTAAATTTAATATAATTTTAAATTTTAAATTAAATAACATGAACTTTAAAATAATATTATTTATCTAATTCTAAAATATAACCCTTTAAAATATAACCCTTTAAAATTAGTGATTCTAAATTCTTTTATATTAATAAGTTATATATATTTTATTATTTAAAATATTATATTTTATTTCTCTTTTTTTTTAATCCTAAAACTGTACTAAATTAACTTTTTAAAAAATATATTTTCGACAAAAATGGGAAGGTGGGAAGGAGGTGCCACGTGTCACATAGGTGCATGACATGTGGCACTATTATGGTTGATGTGGCAATTCCATGATGTGGCGTGTCATGTGTCAGCAAGTGCGAGGTGCCATGCAAAGGTGGCGAGAAGATAGGACATTAATGATGACTAGGATGATGAGGTGGAGAGTCAACTAGGTTGACCATGTTGACATGGAGGGTGGAGGTGGCAAGGTGCTTATGTGGATCCTCTCGAAGCTGATGTGGACATAAAGTGGCATGCATATATCAAATTTGTGCCTACCCAAGCCTCACACATGGCATGATATCTAGGCTTTGAAGTTTACCAAGCCTAGATTTCCAAACCTAACTAGGATTGGTTTTAGACTCGAAAAGGGGAGAGTGTACACAATATGGAAATTTTCACTTCTTGGGAGGATTGAAAATGGACCTTCCCATACTCAAATTAAACCAATTTTTTTTAAATAAATTCATGCAACAAGTATATTGATCCCTAGAGTTTTTAGATTGAAAGATTCAATATTTGATTTTCTAGAATTAAAATACAATTGATTTAATGGGTCTCTAACAGTCATAATAAATTTTCCAAAGTACATCTAAAAAAATCCAACTGTTAGATTTGTAATTTTACCTTAGACCTACATTCTACTAATCTTCCTCAATCTAATCATCATTAGATCCATACAAATTGATCATTGTAAATGGTAGATGTAGTGGGAGGATAAAATAATATATTTTTTTAACAATTCTAATGCCTTTTAAATAATATAGAAAATAGTAGAACACATCAAAAATTATTTGATAAATGAAGTTAAGCTCTATGTTATTTTAATTTGTGATATGAAAAATGGGAACATCATATGAGTAATAATGTAAAAGTTATAGGCAATTTACTCACATTCAGTACTTGTCCAAACCTCCGACAGGGCCTATATACAATTTTGGTTCCCAAAGAAAAGGGGATTTGCAATTATTAGATATTTGATCAGATTATAGTTTTAGGTGCCCAAATTTGCATATGATGTTTTAGTAGAATACCTTGAAGTGAAACTCCTTGGCTAACTAGGAGAGATTGGCTATTCTTCTTGAAAAAAATGCATGTTTTCAGGCTATTCCCAAGGGCGCCCACTAAACGAAACTAGATAACCTCATCTTGCAACCACCCCTCCACCATCGATCAGTTGATGTGAGGAGCTTCCATAAATGGGATTGCTCCTAGGTAAACCTGATCTTGAACCAAGTGATGTGAAAGTAAATTTTCTTAATAAGAATAACCTAAAAGTGTGTGGTCTACTGAAAACTCCTATTCACCATGATAGACATCTATTGTTATGAAGCTTTTTTGTAATGCCCACAGGTGCGATTAAGGATCTTGTCATACTTAAAAGCGCATGGATAATGAATGCTGAATCCACAAATGATTAAGCCATTATAAATGGGAGTATGATAGAAGTATCTAATTCTAAACCTAGACACCCCACACAAAAACAATTGCTGCAACTAAAAGAGAGTCAAAAGGAGAAAGCTTCAACAGCAAGAAAATCTAATGCCACCTCATCGAATCCATCCACACCAACTTCACCTAGCAGTTTGCAAGCCTCAACATCCAATCTAGCCCTTCAAAGAAGAAGAATCGTATAAAGATTCAAAAGAAGCCATTGTAGCATGTCTTTCAAGAGGCATCTATAGTCTCTCAACCTGCTCAACATCGGCAAACATGCCCATGACATTGAAGAAGAAATAACCATGGTCAAATATCCAAGTAGAAAATTACCCCTCATTAGGTCCCAGTGAAACTTCTAGTAGTAAAAGGCTACTACAAGGGTAATTCTTGGATATGGATCCCAAAACGGAAACATGTCACCAATGCTTCTTCTAGACAAGGAAGGTCTCAAGCCTCTACCTTACTACTTGTATCTAAGGTAATTCTTGGATATGGATCCCAAATTGGAAACATGTCACCAATGCTTCCAGAGACAAGGAAGGTCTCAAGCCTCTAACTTAGTGCTTCCATATAAACGGAAGCCTCGATATGGACACTGACATTCTAAGTCTGCTCTACTAACAAAGGAAGGTCTCAAGCCCCTACCTTGGTGATTGCATCTAAACCAAAGCCCCTACCTTAGTGATTGCATCTAAACCGAAGCCTCGATATATGGACAGTGACATTCTAAGTCTGCTAACAAAGGAAGGTCTCAAGCCCCTACCTTAGTGATTGCATCTAAACCGAAGCCTCGATATGGACACTGACATTCTAAGTCTACCAACAAAGGAAAGCAAATCCAAACTCAATCTCCATTGCCATCAAGTAAACAAGTTTGGGTCCCCAAGTCTAGTCAAATATCAAAGGAAAAATCTTGATGGGAGAGAGCCAAAAAAAGCTTCAAGTTCCAACAATGATCCTTGCTTACCTCCTGAAAGAGCTTTGTCCATAGCCTCCACATCTAGAAGGCCACTATCTCCTAAGGTTTCTCAAGCACAATCAAAGCCAAAGGAGATTGTTACTTCCACACATATTCTTCCATCAATATCAATACCTCTCCAAGAACCAATCATCTAGATTTTCTCCTATGAAAGTTCCATGCCACCTTTAGAGCCCAATGTCAATATTTCTAGGGTGGTCGTGTATGCACCAAAGAAAGATTTATCACGAAGTGAATACTAGAAAGGATGGCTACAAAAGGCCTACCGAACACTGAGAGAAGATAAGACATGACCTAGTTCAGGAAGGAGGGAGTGCACATCAACTACAAAACAGTACCCTAACATGGAACCTCATGTACTTCTTGAAGAATGAATCAAACTCACATATATATCAAGGAATTAACCATGGAATTGAATCAAATTGACAAGATTTAATCATAGCACAAAATAAGAAAATAGAGTAAACATCACCATCAACACACTATTGGGTGCAATCTCCCCCCTCATGCATGCAACTCCTTTCGACGACATGTGTGTTTTGAGAATTGTATTCAACATATATAGCCCAAGGACCTAATAATAGTTATGTGTAAAAAATTGGGCTTGCTTTTCCAATTTTACAAAAATAGCTCAAGCACTAGAGCTTGTTCACACACTAAGTGTAAAATAACAAAAACTCTTCTAACATATGTGCTGATAATATAGCAACACCATGCACAAGCGTGCATAAATAATATGTACAATCATTTAGCACACAGCCAAGAAAATAACTCATACGAAATAATAATATTACGAGATAATATAGACAAGATCCTCCATGTGCGACACGCGCACTGCTCATCCTATCTCACAAACATAAACACATTAGTTGCTCTAATTAATTGCTATCTCCACAACAATTAATCCCAATATGAAACATTGATAGGTACTAACACAACATACACTCATCACTTATTACACTACGATGAGAGTATCATTATACACATCATCTAGCATGGTGTGTATTACCACTTGTTACACTTCAATTAGCATGGCACATCATTTGCATCATAAACCACTTGTTACGCTTCAACCGTGTGTAGATGCCTAACATAGTCCACTTGTTTCACTTCAACCACACACAGTTGTCAAGCGTGGCACTACTTGTTACACCTCAACAACATACACCTGCCACAAGCATGGTCTTAAGCTAGACCAATAACAGTAGTAGGTAATTTAATGCGGGGTCACCCATGATATCAATTCACTAGCATGGCACACTAGCGTTTGGGCATCCCGGTTCAACTAAAGAGTGGGCATTATGTAACATCCCTCCTGCCTAGATAAGCAACTGACCTCAGTTACATGTTTGCTGCTTGTGAGCAAAGGAGATCAATGTCTTATAATATACGATTTCTAGTAGCTTCTCTAATTATGATAAACAATTTATCAAGGAATTCTAAGTGTAATAAATTCTAGTGTCCCATACCACAAAAAATTATCCCACATAAATCTAGAGATAAGTATGCATTGAAATCCTTCATAGGATTAATCTTGTGTCCCATTCCACAAGACTAATATGTAGTGAAAATTTCATAAAGTATACTTCAAGATGGAAGGACTAGTTCCTCCAAGAAGTTCCACTTTTGATGCATAAAAACTCTCCTTGAAATTTACAAAAAGTCAAATAAAATTTATTGTAAAAATAATGAAATGAAATGAATATGTTACCTTAAGAGTCGGAGTACTCATCCAGTAGGGGTATACTTCTTCATCATCATTGTTCATATTTATTCTAAGTGAAATAAACTTTGACTTCTATGGACAATTCCATGCGATATGTCCAATCTCGTTGCACGTGTAACCTGTAACACTTCTTTGAATCATCTTTATTAGTTTGTTGTGAGTCATCAACCAGCACCTCAAAATTGGCTCCTCTTCTTTCATTGCAATTATAAAGAATTGTGTCAAGACAACTTGGGATAGGTAAATGCATAGTACGTAACATACATACAAAGTGAAAGATCACCCCAAAACAACCCAATGATAGGCTTGTATTACTCAAATGCGAATTCAAGTACTTAGATGGTTCTCTCCTGCTTCCTTTGGTCTTTCTTGGTTGGCCATGTGATCTAGCTCACCTTGCATGGTGGTAGAATTTCTTCTCCAAACTTGTTGACCAACTCCATTCGATTTGTTAGTAGGTAGACTATCCCATCTAAGGCCACATATGCCTCTTTATCATGGTGGCAAAAGGTGTTACTCTAGGTTGGAATTCCCATGAGTAAGTCTTTTCAAAGAGCTCTTCTCTTACAAAATATTTGTTCTTGTTGTCTACAAAGATATTTGCTCCAAGCATTTGTGAACTTAAAAACAAGGGTAGTCCTATGATCATTGTCATTTTAAGTGTCTATAAAGCTTGTTGATGCTATACTTGAGTCTAGGGGTCTTTTAGATTTAGTTTATGACTCAAAGTAGGGGCTTGGTGAGTCTTCTAGATGAGAGAGTGTAGGCTTCAACTTGCCCTTTTCTTTTGGCCCAGTCTAGTCTCCTTTGATCTCTTTTACCTTTAGTTTCCCTTTTATTTGTAAGTGTGCTTGGTGTTCTTGTTGGGTTTAGCTTGGCGTTTGTTTTTGCCTTCTAGTGTTTTTGAGCTAGACTCTGACATATGAAAATTTGCTTGATAGGGGGCAAACTTGATTTTTACCCATTTTTGTTCAAAAATTAAACACTCTCCATGCTTCAATTTGCACCAAAAACACTAAAAATCACCTTTCCAGCTCAAAATATGTCTTTGGAAAGAAATTAGGCAAGTGAGGTTCTAGTCGCATATGTTGCTGGCAGGACATGTTCTTGGTTGCATATTTCAATTTAGGTCAAACTTGCACGGTTGACTTAGGACAATGTCAACAAAATAGGCCAAGTGTTAAATTTCAATTTGGAAAAATATTTATGTATGTGACTTGAAACAAGTTGTTGGTTGCATACTTTTCTGGTTGCATATTCTATTAAAAGGTGCTTAGATTTGGTGTGAGCACTCAATACACACTAAGTAAAATGTAGCCTTGAAGTGAATTTTCAATTTTGGTTAGTTTTGAATATGTGATGTGGGAAGTTTTGAATATGTGATGTGGGAAGTTTCTTGTTGCATATATTCTTTGGGTGCATATTCTAATGGTTAGTTTTACACACTACCCAAGGAATATTTTTCCCAGAATACTTTCACATATTAGATTTGATTTGATATGGGAATATTTTTTTGTATGATTTTAGTTAATTCCCACCTCCCTATGCATTGAATTTTGACCAACCTGTTTGCATTTTTTTTTGTAGAATTTTTGTAGGCCTGCAACAATCAACAGAGGTGCTTTAAATGAGCTTAGCCGGAATCTCTGGTTGCATATTTGTTGGTCACATATTCTATTTCAGGTTGCATATTACACTACGCACCCAAAAATGTTAATTTTTGTAGCAGATTCCAAGATTTGGGAGAGTGTCCTCAACCCACAAATTGCTATATTCTACCCAAAATTAATCAAATTTTGCTGATTTCTTAACAAAAACCATGAGTATACTTACCACTTTTCTCGGTTGAATGGTTGCCAATGCCACCTATCCTTGCACAATGATCAATAATTAAGCATGATTAGATGGAAAAATTAATAACCTTAACGTCAATTTTGCAACAATTTTCTGTGTGATTTTTATGGTTTTTACTTTAGTAAGAAATTAGTAATGTTAGCTTGCGGGAGATACCTCAACCAGATGGGAGCAATGCTCAACCAAATCAAGGGGCTTTTCTAAGCTAATGCTTCTAATCAACACTTAACACAAAAAGACACCTAATCTACTCCTAATCCATAGATGTTGCAACAAAATGGAGCATAGACTCACTCTTTCAAAACTCATCTACTCCACAAAATGGAAAAGAGCTGATTTAGTTGCATAGGCAATATACCTCACCTTCTTTAGTCACATATGGAGTAGTTGATTCCACTGTAATTGTAATTGTAATTGTAATTGTATAGGACCAAAGAAACAATAACATGACCCCTCTAGGGCATGGAAACATCCCAAATGGGAGAGTGGTGATGGAGTCTTGGAGAAAGAGGACTCCAAACCCACACACTCGTGAAGAGGAGTAGCCATTGAAGGGCTATCTCTCCATACTACCTCTCAAGGGGTATACGACCACTCCCTCAACCTCACACATAAACCACACATAGTGACACAATTAAGAATGCAAGCTTGTAAGAAACCAAGATGATTAGCAAGCACACACACACGACCAAGAAGGTCTCACACCAAGCAACAAGTCAGCAAGAATGTATAAGCAAGCATACATAAGCATAGCATGCAACCAAGTAGAGAAGGAATTGGTGAAGCGTGTGTGTGTTTGGGGTAAGGTCTTGTGATCGAGTCTTACTTCCAGCTCTCATCCGTAAGGACACTGCTTGGTACAAATAAAAATTTCGCATTACAAAAAAAAAAAAGTAAAAGAGGATGGAAGAGAAGAGAGGAAAGAGCTTGAGCTCAAGAGAACTTCACTATTACATATATTCAACTTTGAGCCCAAAACCTAAAAGTTTGGCTTTCATGCATATGCCTTTGCTTTCACATAGTTGGCTGCCCAAGGCCTTTTGGTGGGCACCTCTTTCCATTGGTATTCCCGATTGCTTCAATTCTAGGCTTGTTCCAGCAACTAAATAGATTGGATTTAAATACAAGTTGGAACTCTTTTAGGGCCCATATATCATTTCATTTACAAAAATATGGGATTTTTGGTAAAAAGGGGTTTTTTTGGTAAGTTACAAAAAGTTAGGAAATTAGTGGGCCGGTAACAATGGAGACATCCTCTGATAATCCCCTTGGTCATCGCACACAGCTTGTCACCTACTCATATAATGCAATGATTCCCCAAATCATGTCAAAAGGGATACATATATCTAGCTTGTATTTTGTGTTAAAAGCCTTGCAAAAGTCCACAAAGCACCAATATATCTTTTAGTGCCTCACTTTTTCCTCCTACATGATGGCCTCAAGAGTGAGGATGTGATCCAAGGTGGAGAAGGATTTGCAAAAGCTAGCCTTTCCTCATGCCCTCTTTCTCTCCCTTTTGTGTAGTGTGCTTAGCTTTACCAAAAGTTTTGATCCATATAATTTGGCCAAAGTGTGACCAATCATGAGAGTCATGTAGTTGTTGGGCTTCATGTGATCTCCACCTTTATGTATTGGGATGATGGTATGGGAAGCCTTTTGACAGAGCATGGTTGAACATATGAGCCAAAAGGGGTGCTGAATTTTTTTATGCATGAAGTTGATCATGCGCCTTATATAGGGGTGGAGCATACATGCACTAGGTGAAGGGTCATGGGAGTGGTGGGCACCTATTTTGCTCCAATTTCCAATCCTATGTAGAGTTCAAGCTTCTAAAATATTGATATATATATTTCTTGAATTTTTCTCATGACGTGTACACTTCTTATGTTTGGACATGCGTTGTTTAATCTATCAAGTGTCTCGCTCTTCAAGATTCCACTAGTGAAAAGAGAGAGAGAGAGAGAGAGAGAGAGAGAGTTATATTAAACATCTTGCAAAATTCCTAATGGACATATGAGATAAAATATGATTACAAAATCCATGAAGTATCCTTAAATCACGATATTGTAAAAAGAGAATTAAAAGTAAAACATTGGGATCCTCGAGTGATTAAAAAAGTTGAGTCATTAGGAAGAATGCACCTAGTGAGTGAGATAGCTGAGTGAAAGGTATGAGAGACATTGTCCAATGCAAGGGGTGATCATGCTATAAGATATAATATAATATAATATAATATAATATATTGGTAAAAATAAGGTTCAATATATTCCATAAAGCATATAAAATTACTCCAGTAATTGCTAGGGCTACAAAATAGCCTTTGCAATGCTAAAGCTATAAAATCCTAGGGAGACTGACCCTAAACTATGTAAGGTGATATATACATCATAACAAAATGGCATCTCATGTTGTTATAACTTTGATCTCCTCTAAAGGGAAATGTCTACTATGGCATCCGCACCAAGCATCTAAAGCAACCCTGGCAGCAAACATCATTAGCTTGAGTCTTCCCTCCTTGTTATCTTTGATGCCGACGGTGCCAGCCATCTTCACATGCTTCCTAGTCTGCTTCTTCACAGTCCTCAGATGTGGCGGCATCACCCTTCTCATGCTGCTTCTCATGCACCTACTATATCAGTCTTGCCCTCTTCCTCTTGGTGACTAGCTCCTTCTCAGATTCTTCTCGCTCTCATCACCTTCAACGTGTCATTTCTTAAAGCTATGGTGATTAAGGTGTAAAACACCTTAGTAAAATCCCTTTAAATTCTTTTGTTCCATACCTTTATATACATGATAAAAAACCACCTTGCTCTACCACTATTATTAGCCAATCAAAATATTGGTCATTCCTTAATGCTACCTAACCTCTGCCATCACCAAACCTTATCTCGTCATAGAAGAAGCCCCAAAAAGATAGCCTTTGTTATGATAAATTCTTGAAGTGATGAACCACTACACCCAATCAGCCATTGTTAGAATTTACCATCTTAGGTATCATTACCAATATGCTATTATTGGGTTCAATACTACATATCAATCATGAAGAGCTCTTGACAAGATACATCATCATCTCTTGGCCTGTGATGTCCACCCATACAATGCATCACGCACAACGCTATAAATATACAAAATGTCAAGATGCATTTCAAGGCACAACCCCCTTTACTCTGATGAACAAACATGCTATAATACCTACCCCAAGTACAAACCAACCATCATTGCTTGACACACAACTACCAGAGTTCTATACATATATACATGTTTTTTTGGTATGTTTTTCCAGCCTCACAATGTCAATATCTTTTATAGAAATCCTCTAATTAGGCCACATTGAAAGCAATGTTAAGATGCACAAATGTGTGTGTTCACATCTTTTCTTGGACATTTTTCATAATGGGTTAGCTTAATTTTCTTGAGAATAGTATGAGTATCCACATTTGTAGGGTAAGGGGGGCATACTAGCAGTATAACTAGGACCACACTAGCAAACTAGGACCCTACATTTAAATTGGGACTGCACAATGAAGTAGGACCTTGCAAATAAGCTTCGACTATAGAGAAAACTAGGGCCATGCAATAAACCAAAAACCATAGTAAACCATGATTGGTGCTACTTAGTGGTGGCGAGGCATTTCTTGAGATGATACAACATATTTTCCAATTCTAGCATTTTGAAGTACTTCAACACCATCAAGTGCAAGATGTCATTTAAAAGCACTAAAAAGTATCTTCAAGGTACTAAATATAGTAGTGTTAAATGGGAAAGTCACAATGTGTGGTATCTAAACGATGTGGTGTTTGTGTTCTTGTATAGAATGAGCTTGTGAATCGAATATGACCTTGTGGACATGAATGAGATCAACAAATACTCAGATCATGATACAATGGGATCAGACATCTAGCAAGGAATTGGATGAGAAATACTTCTTGAGGAAGCCTTTACTGATGTTGAAAGCTGTCAAAGTGCCAATTTTTCAATAAACCCATTTTTCTCTATGTCAAAAACATATTTCTCCTTTGACAAGAGAAGCTATAATTTGATGGTATATGTTATACAAAGAGATGTGTCAATGACACCAGAGGCTAAAAAGTCTTGTGATACAAGAGGAATACTTAATCTTCAAAAGTGGAGGGAATGAAAGACCGTCTTTTCTTCCCAGGATGAGCTAATAATGGTTCCCTTGTGCTTTGTTTGAAGTCTTCTCCACATTTAAAAATAGCATACACAGAAGAATGGGAGATTATTGTGTCACAACGTGTCACACTATGCTACAATGTGGCTATCGCCAAACAAGAGATAAACAAAACTCTTGAAACCATTAAATCCTTGAATAGTTCTCGGTGCCCACAAGCTAAAAAATACCACCTTGGACTTAAACTAGGGTAATCAGTGCCCACAAGCTACCGCCTTAGACTTAAACTAGGGTAATAAAAAGTTTTTGACTCTATAGAACCCAATTCCATAAGTATCTAACCTTGTTCACTTGCATTTGCGCTCCACCGACTCTCGTGATGAAGGGACATCTTTGCACCCTTCTAGTAGTAGAGAATCTGTGGTCCAAGAGAATAGTGCACGTAGTGATGCATGAGGACAAAAGCACACACCTTTGAAATGTTCAATGAAGTTAGATCGCCAATAGATATTTCAAACCAATCCATGTCACGTTTAAGAAACATGGCTAGGAATCTCATGGGACAAGTTTCACATCTGTTTGGGAGAGGAATGGAAACAACCCCTAATATGTATGGTGAGGTACCCAGTAGCTCTATTCCCCCAAAATAACGAGAGGTTAATTCTTAGCCTTCACATGAATCCCATGACGTGACCATTGATATTGAACCAAATATTATGGTGGAGTCAAGCTACATCGCCGACACCTTAGATGAGCCCATTAACAACAAGACAACAATATTGCATTGGAGATTCCCTACCTGGAAAAGACACTATACACTTAATCAAACAAAGAAAGGCCTTCACATCATGGCTATGGGGAGAACAAGAATGAAAAAAATATCAAGTTATGTTAGTTTTACAGCGCCTCAAGCTATGAATACAAATGATGACCCAACAAGTGGGCTCAACTCAAGGAATGATTAGAAAATTTTGTTGTCCAAAGAGTCTATGAGACTAATAGTTAGATTTAAGACACTAGGATGGGTATCCTGAAGGATAACCATAGGGGAATCAAATACACGATTAGCTCACTCTAGAAATTCTAGATAAACATGTAATGATGAAATGCCATTTCATCAATGAGCATTATGGAATCCTACTAAAGATGTGTAACGAGCACATCTTTAGTAAAAGGTTATCAATTGGTATCCAAGATGAAGTTCTAGGTGAGGGCTATATTTTAATCAATAATGTAAATCCTTTTGCCATATCACCACACTAGTTGTTGGAATGCCCCCTACACAAACCTTGCCAGTAACTAATTCTACACCTAGTATGGTCACTCTTATGGCTAGGTCCATGTACAAGACTAGTAGGGGAGAAATACCTACAATTCCATTTCTATGCCTATTCCATTACTAGCACCTTCAACAATTGCTATCCCAACACCCTTGTATGGTGCTCCCTTGCTTACAACTACTTCTACGTCAACTATAAGCACGCTCATACCTTCGGCCACAATGATCACAACCACCACTCCAATGAATGGGAATGCGAACACCAATAGCTACCCCCTCAACTCTAGGATACACACCGCACATGGGAGGTGGTCACCCCAAAGAGATCATGGTGGTAAGTACAACCACCACACATGGCACCATGAACCCCATTGGTTTCCAAATACTAGCTTACATATGAGACCTATGGCACCACCCACATGCCTAACTACCAGCGCACCACCATTGAAATTGCACCACCAAGACCAATGGCTTTAATAGTACCTATAGCAAAGTTATCTCTTGGTTGATGATGCCTTTCAATTGGTTCAAGAGCTAGGGAACCAATTCTTTTTAATGGTACCTTTAGCAGAGTTATCTCTTGATGATGCCTTTCAATTGGTTCAAGATCTAGGGAGAAAGTTAGCTACCCCTACCAGCACCAGAAGCTCTATCTGCACCACGAATGGAAACACACATACTGGGTTCTCATCCGCCCACCCATATTACCAAGCTTATGAATAAATATGTTGGTGGAATGGACCCCGTGCCTCATATAGAATGCTTTGAGCAAGTGTGTGAGGCCTTAAATGACACTATTGATCACATTTTGATTAGTGGTTTAAGACACACTTGAAGGAAAAGCCAGACAATGGTTTATAAATGCATCACCACCTAAAAAATCTACCTTTACTTTTCTTAGGGAGTATTTTGTTAAGGCCCACTCAAGAGTAGGAGCTAAGTGGAGCATAGCTGCCTGGGAGAAGTTGAAAGAAGAGATGGCAAATTAGTTGTGATTACATTAATAGGCTTAAGCAGCTAAGTGCACGATGTGGACCAAGAGAGCATTATATAGGCATGGTACCTTTTTTGAGATAGCAAAGAATTAAATGGAATCTCAAACAACAATGAATATCATGTTAAACCTACAAAAGGGTTCAAAATAAGATCCTACATTTAACTAAAGGTGATGGTAGCTCACAAAAATAAGGTACCAAAATCTAACACAAAATGCTATACCTATGTTCCTTCTACCAGCCCCTCAAGAAAAACTTGGGAGCAAAAACATCGAAGAAAAATAAAATATTGTTTGTCTCTAAGGAAAACACTAAAGTGGTTTCCTAAATGGGGCTACAACTTTTAACCATCTTTGCAAAAATAAAGGTAGCTTCACAAAATTCATCAGAAAAAAAAACCAAAAGGATGAAAATTATAGTATCACCCCATCTATCACCATCAACACACAAGTAACCATACACACCAATATGGATTTCTACCAACATATTTGACGAGCGAACAAGGATACTATGCAGGTAATACTTAGATATGGGTTCTTAAGCAAAGGAAAACCATTGTAACCCTTCTGCCAAAGTACATAAAAGGTTCTTCATATATATTTGTTTCTAGCATGAAATCCTCTAAATTGGAAAAGGGGAGGACAATTGTGATTAAGCCCAGCTTGCCTATAATTACAGTAAAGTGGATTCTGAAAATAATTCCAAAATTGTTATCCAACTTAGGAAGGGGGATTTTTATAACTCCTCAACCATACATAGTTCCTCCCTGAGAAGAAGAAACAACAAACTTGACCTTGCCTTCAACTTTAATCAAAAAAATTTGCAACACAACAAGCCTTCTAGATATCCTAAGCAAACTATAGTTCAACCAATGTGTGCACAAGACACTACCAAATCCATCAAGAAAGAAGGCACTTGGATAATATGGCTAAGTCAAGCTTACATAGCACTATAAAATATTGCAAATTATGGTAGCTTATGATTAAATCAACCTTGGAACCGGTCAACATATTTAGCCCTTGATAACTTATAAAGCTCACATTAGGAATGAGCTATTTGGGACAGAAACATTTTGCCAATGTTGACATAAGAGTATGTATGCATCCTTAAATTCAACAATATGCAACCACAAAGTTTTCCAAGATGCAACATGACTTTCATCAATGATACAACCTAATGTATTTGACAATGCAAAGGAATAATCACATCGGGAACTTCAACTAAATAGGTGTATTCAACATGTTATTCTCTTTCAATCGGCTCAAATGTGTGTGTATGCATTTCATCAGCTATTAGTCACGTGTGATTTTTGAGGGAGATTTTACTACCAACTCAAAAATATGGACATTCTCTCTCCACCACTACCTCCTCCCATCTCCTCCTACTACCTCCACCACCGCCTCTCAACCCAGTCTACTTTCTCCCCTCTAGCCCAACTTAGCTCCTCCCTTCTCTCTCTCTCTCTCTCTCTCTCTCTCTCTCTCTCTCTCTCTCTCTCTCTCTCTCTCTCTCTCTCTCTCTCTATATATATATATATATATATATATATATATATATATATATATATATATATATATATCCCTCTCCCACCCTCTTCCCTCTTTGTCTCCCACCATCTTCCAAAGTACCCTATCTTGTCTTACTTCCTCTCTCTTTCTCTCTCTATTTACTCATCTTCGCATGTCAGTGCATGTATGTGCCATTACAATAAATTGCATTGCATGGCATGGCATTTGCATTTGGATGTTATAAAATACAACTGAGAGTTTCAACAATGTTTGTGCTCAACATGTTAAATAAATTCATAAAGTATTGGCATTGTGTGTTATGTATACTGTGTTAATAAATGAATGATAAGTTTGTAGCCTCAAATGATCAGAAGGACAAGAGAAAGAGAGATGCAAGAGGTGACAACATGGACAAGAGATAGAGAACATGAAGAGAGAGAAGATGTTATCTCCCTTATAATGTCATAGGAACAATCCAAAGAGAGCAAGATTGATAAGAAGGAGGGGTAAAATTGAGTTAAAAATGGAGAGACAGTGATAGACTACTAATGAAATAGAGGAGGGGAGAGGGTTAAGGGTGACGGAGACAAAGAGGGAGGAAGCGGGAGAGAGAGAGAGAGAGAGAGAGAGAGAGAGAGAGAGAGAGAGAGAGAGGTGGGTAAGGGAGAGTGAGACAAAAAAGAGAAGATATAAGAGAGAGAGAGAGAGAGAGAGAGAGAGAGAGAGAGAGAGAGAGAGAGAGAGAGAGAGAGAAGGGAGAGAGAGAGAGAGATGGTAGGAGAGAGAGGATATAGAGGTGGTAGTAGGGAGGGGAGGAGCTGGGCTAGACTAGGAGGTGGTGGGAGGAGATGGTGGTAGGGTGAGTTAGAGAGAGTGTTCAAAATAGAGAGATAGGGAAGCCAAGAAAATCTCCCTCCACCAAGCTCCCTCGTTGACAACCCCCTATTGGTCATATCTAAATTAAATGCCATTTAGGTGAACATTTATGATTAACCTTTTCCTATAAATAGTATAGATGGGCGACTTAGACAATAATTAAAAATTTCCTAGAGTAGTTTTCCAAGGATTTGACATATGATTAGCCCTAAATCTCTTTAGCAGCAATAGTAAAATGAAGTTTTAAAGTGCATTTCTTTTAGACAGTATGAACTTAGCCAACCTTAGACAAATGCTGCCAAAGGAGGATGGCAAGTACTCTAGATTTTTTTAATCAGTTCAGGAACTCTAAATCTTGCTCTAGCACCATAGGTAGGTTGTGAGAAAAAGAGCCATTAATTTAAAAAAGAAAAAAAAGAAAAAAAATGTAATAAAGCACAAAAAATAAATAAATCAAACACTCAATCACAAACAATCACTCGTGGGCTAGCTAAAATAAGTGGGGCACACAAGAACATATGTTTATAGCAACTACAATTTCATAACCTTAGGTATGCGATTAATGAAGTTTAAGTTTTGCAATCTAAATACTTAGTTCAAAGTAGAAAAATCTTTAACATTCATTTTATAGCAACCATTGCAGAGATTAGGACCTATTTTATGTAAAGTCCTTGAGAAACTTCACACTCATTCTTGTATGCATTTTGAAATGGCATTTATGTTTGAAATATCTGTACTCCTTTTATTTGGATAACATGAGTTATCACCCTTGTAGAAAATAATTTAGATTAGACTCCTAATCATAATAGAATCATGTGATTTAATGCATGCATCTCTATCTCTTACTTGACTTTCAAGGCTGTATTATTTGCTTTATGTTTTAATGCAAATTTTCACCAGTCTTAGAGGAATGACCTTCCAACACACCTGCTTTGATTTTGCATTTACTCATACTAACCAACATATTTCAAGGACCGAATAAGCTTTAGGAAGGGGAGAATGTTAACCTTCGGCTACTAACACATGTCCTTAAAGAGTACCTTTGGCTATACAAAATGGACAGATATGGCATCAACATATCAACCTTGATTTATCGTTAAGAATGTTCGTTGGACATGTAATGTAATATGTTTGTGGGTGTTGGACACGTGGTGCCACATAGTACGAATGTAATTGATAGATGCAATCACTACCACTTATCTAACAAGCATGTTGCGCAACAACAATAATGGTTTAGCTTTTATAATTTGAGCTCAAGTAAGCAGCTAGTTGATTTTATCAACTAGATGGATTATATTTCTATACTTTAGCTTCTCAAATGTGAAACATGGAAGGAAGTATAAAAGACAATGTAAAAGCTAAATAGCTCATAATCATATGATCCCCTTCTATGCTCCTAATCTCATGTTACAGTATCCATTCATCTCTCTTGTCTTGATATGCTTAAGTGCTTGGCTAGTGCATATATGTGTGTGTATTATCTATGTCTTAGAATGCTTTCCTTGTGTGAGAGAGAGTGGGAAGAGCTTTAGAGTAGCTTGAGAGGGTAGTTGGAATCTTGGGAGAGTGTGGCAGCAATCAAGAGGAGATTAGTGGTGGCTACACAAAGCTCTTCTATGGCCAATGGGATTATCCAATGTCAGCGCATCAAGAGGTGAGTTCCAAACTCTAATCGCTAAGTTCTCTTTTCTTTGCTTCCCATGGGGTGTTGGGATTTGTAGCATTTAGAGGGACATCTGAGCGTACCATGAACTCCCCATAATACACTCAAACCTCGATGATTTCACAAATGGGCAATACTTGAGGTTTAAGTGTGTCATGAATAGTTCACAATACTTGAGGTTTAAGTGTGTCATGAATAGTTCACAATAAGCTCAACATAAGCCTCTAAAGGCTCCAAATCCCAACATCCCATGGGAATACTTCACAATACGCTCGAGATGAGCCTCTAAAGGCTCCAAAAAACAACACTTCATGGGAAGCAAAGAAAAGTGAACATAGCAATTGAAGTGTGTCACTCACCTCGTGATGTGTCGCCACCATTGGAAAATCTTGGCGGCCGTAAAAGAGCTTTGTGCAACCACTAATCTCATCCTTGTCAACGTCGCACTCTCCCAAGACACTCAACTAATCTTTCAAGCTACTCTCAAGCTCTTAACACTCTCTCTCACACAAGGTAAGCAAGCAAGCATGCTAAGGCATAGATAATACACACGTATATATGCACTAGCAAGCACTCAAGCATATCAAGAGAAGGGAGATGAGTGGAGGCTCTAACATGAGATTGGGAGCTCTCATTATATCATTCTTTCTTCCATTGTTTCACATTTGGGCAGCCAAAGTATAAAAAAAGAGTCTTAATTGATAAAATCAACTACTTACTTAAGCTCAAAGTATAAAAGATAAAGCTTATTCATTGTTTCACAATATGCCTAGTAGACAAGTTGAAGTGATTGCATCTATCAATAAGATTCGTACTATGTGACACCACTTGTCCAACACCCACAAGCGTGTTCGAGAGAGACATCCTTGGCTTAAACTAAAGATAAATTAAGGTTGATATGTTGATGCCTTATCCATTCATTCTAAGTAGTCAAAGGTACTCTTTGAGGATGTGTGTTAGCCGAAGGTTAACAATGAGTATGTGAGCAGATTTCAAGCTTGTTGACCCATGTTGGGTGGATAATTAGTACTAAAATCATCATCTTTGAATCGCCAATTGCACACAATAGAGTTTATATTGTTTTCAATTGTGTAAATAGAGCTACAATGTTGTTTTGATAATAACTTGCTCATATTATTCAACATTCTAGTGCTCAAAACAACCAGCTCAACAAGCTCTATTTCTAAGACATATAAAAAGGTACCGTAGTTAGAAATTTGTGCAATGTCATGTTCTTTTATGTGTGAAAAAATGTATTATGATTGCATTCATATTGTTTAAAATTGTGAATTCTTGTCGAGATTTGTTCATTTAGTTCAAACGGCACAATAGTATAGTTGCAATTGGTATGCTCTCTTTGGAAGAAAAGCTTGTTGGCACCAATTGTTTGAGCTTTACAATTAAAAAACTTGCTAGCTACAAAAGGCCTCCACGCCTATGTTGAACACTACTTATAGAATTTTCCCAAGTCTGATGAGCTTACTACTCCTTAAAGCCTAACTAGCTACTACAACTCCTAATGCTACTCCAGAGCAAAAGATATGGGACTCTAGAGATTCCCAAGCCACAGCTTCAATCTCTTAATTAATTAAGAGAATGTATATTCTGCATATCAACCTTTGATGCAATGTGAATGCAAAGTAAATTATTTAATTACTTTAATAGTGGAAAATCTTGTCACATTAGTTCTGAGAGAGGTTTCTTCTTTTCACTTAGGGCTCTGTAGACAAGAATGCTACATGGACAAACAACTCATCTTATGCATCTTAAGAAATTGGAAATATTTAACTTACAATTATGTATGGTTCGCATCAATGCATTCAAAATGTGTTGTATGTAAATGGGATCAAGAAAAACTTGCTGTTTGTATCTTCTTTTGCTAAAAGATGATACTATGAGGATGACAAATGTATAGTGCATGATAGGAAAATGGACTCTTTAGTCACCTTGGCTCTACGTACATTGGAGTCATATGAAAAGAGAAGACTAGGTATGTTTGGCCACTTCTTTTGCCTTTGCTATGCAAGAGGTGGAATTATGGCATCAAATATTTGGACATGGAAACTTGGTAAACACATTGCATTTTTAGATGTCAACTCCACATGTGTGTGAGGGATGTATGTGCATAAGAATGCTTTCTTAAAATAAGAGATGTTCAAAAATTGCAACTCATACACAATGATGTGTGTGGTCCTGTGCAAGCATTGTTATTTACGAAAAATCTTTAGTTTGTGACATTTATTTGTGATTCCTCGAGATTTTCATCAATTCATCCTATCAAGACAAAATCCTTTTTTTTTTTTGAGAATTTTGTAGCTAAGGGTAAAAATGAAACACGGTGATGCAAACCCTCCACTCAAATTTCGGGAGTGGGGGGATACATCTAATATGAATTTAAAGAATACTTTTTAGAAAAGGGCATAAATCATCAATGCAAATCGCCGTACACACCACAACAAAATGGTGTGCTAGAGAGGAGACACATTGCTCTTATGGAAATCTCTAAAAGTATGGTCAAGGGTAAGAATCTACCTTATAAGTTTTGGTTGGAGGAAATCATGTGTTTGCACATGTTCTGAACATGTTCCCAATCAAAGTGCTAAAACCCATTAGGCTATATGAGAGGCTTGGTTTAATAGAAAGCCTAAGGTTAACTATCCCAAAGTGTTTATTTTCCATGCATATTCTCATGTGCTCTAGTAGTTAAAAGGAAAATTGGATAACAAAGAAATCAAATGCATTTTGGTGGGCTATGGTAGTGAAAGTAAGGGATATTGTCTTTATAATACACTAAACGGATTCTGCAAACAAAGATGTGTAATCTTCTAAAAACCTAGCCCGATCACTTGCAAAAATTGATAAGCATTTTGTGGACATCACACATGATTCGTTTAAATACAATGATAGAGAAAGAAGTGCATGAAGGGCGAGAATCAAAACAAGAACCCTAAAAAATGCATCATTGGCTGGTTAATACTTTGCAAGAAAGTGAGCTTTGATCTCCTCTACCTAGTAGGATGACATAAAAAATGGAAAAGAATGTGCAAACGTAGCCTACATGGTGGTCTCTAATATAAATGTTTAAACTTGTTTTGAGGAATCTCAAGGATGTGAGCATTAACAAAACACTATGGATGCTATCAAGAAAAAGTGGACTTGCGATGTGGCAAGAATAAAATTGGTACAAACTGGGTGTACAAAGTCAAGAGAAAGTGTAATGAAACTATTGACACGTATAACATAAGACTCATTTCTAAATCAAGACTTGTTTCTAAAGGTTGTGCTCATCATCAAAAAGGTAAAGGTCCACAATTCGATATGTCATTATCGTGATTGCCATTCTGGATGGAAATCGCATCAATTGGATGTAAAGATGGCTTTTCAATGAGGACTTGTAGAAAAAGGTTTACGTAAGCTAGTCCATTCGTTTTTATATGCATGCTAAAGAAAAGAAAGCACTTTATGGTCTCAAAAAAGCTCTTAGATCTTGGTATAGCACGGTCTCTATGTAAAGGAGGATATTTGGGGTTTTGATTGTGTTTAAGCTTTATGTGGATGATATGTTACTAACTAGGAATAACAAAGATGTAATTTCATCCTATTTCAAATTATCAAGTTTGGGGTTGTTGCATTAATATCTTTGCATATAGTTTATACAAATAGTTGAAGGCATCTATCCTTCAATCTAAGTATATATTGAAGATCTTACATAAATTTGGGTTTCAATATGGTAAGCCCATCTGTACATGAGTAGAACCAAGATTCAAGATAAGCATACATAATGCAAATGAGCCTTATGGTACAAATGTATGATGCCACATGTAGTTAAATGTCACATCTACTTATGCAACCATAGATTTGACATTTAATATGGTGTTCCCCACGTGCAAATAAGTATATCAATAAGCACAATATTAATTATTGGCAAATACTCAAGTGTATCATTTGCTATCTTCATGGCTCTCAAGATTGTAGATTGTTTTCTTTTCTTTTTCTTTTTCTTTTTTCTTTTTTCTTTTTTTTTGGGGGGGGGGGGGGGAACATGTGTGGCTATAGTGATTTGGACTATGCAAACAACTATGAAGCTTAGGACAAGCTGAGTTCATAGCTACTATTAATTATGCATGGCTAAAAGATTGCTTGCAGATCTCTATAAGTGTGAGATGACACCCACTACCATATTCATTGACAATCATAGTGCTATAGCCATAGCAAGGAATTTTATACATCATTTCGTACAAAGCACATAATGACTCATTATAACTATGTAAGAGAGCAGAGGAGATCACATTAACCTACCAATAATCTTGCAAAATTGTTTACAGAGGCCTTGCCTACAGAGAAGTTTGATTCTTTTTGCAAAGCTTTAAGCTTGGTTTCTTACATAGGCGACGTGCAGACTTGTACAGACTCATATATTCACTATAAGGGAAATTTGAACACGCTAGAAGTGACACGTGTGAACCTTCAAATGCATTTTTCCCATTAGGTTTTCCCCTTGTCATCAAGTGCGAATGAGCACTCAGTTGAAAACATCTTGCAATGCTAACTTTTGTATGATCATACATCTATCAACAAGATAACATGAACTCTCTCTCTTCCCCTCTCTCATGCTTCTACTAACAACTCATCTTCTTTGAGATAGATTGGGAGGAGAGGATCACAATGGTGTCGTCAAATTTGCAATCATTAATGAGTAAGATGAGGTTGAAACCAAACTTAAATGAGGAAAAGTACGCTCAAGATGTTGATAAAAGCTTGACAAGGAAGAAGGTGAAAGGAAAAAATGCATGGTGATGGAATTTTTGGGGGAAATAAAAAATTACTAGCCCAAACCCCTTTCGAAATTTACTTTCAACCTCCACTAGTTGCCCAAAGAAGTTGAGAAACTTTTAGGTAAATGTAATTCCAAATTCAACAATTTTTTTTCTACGAGAATCATTAAACGTGCAAGCTTTCAAATTGTTCGAAAACATAACCCACATGCTTCAATTTTGCCAAGCGTGTACTGTAGCTTACACTCAACAAGACTAAGCTCTTCTTTATTTGACATTTTTTCTCCCCAAAAAGATAAGTCTTGGACGACAACAATGTGGCATATATGTGGTAGCACCATTGGCAACCAAAGTCTTATATATGGTGTTAATATGTGTGTGTGTGTGTGTGTGTGTGTGTGTGTGTGTGTGTGTGTGGAGAGAGAGAGAGAGAGAGAACTCCTTATTGCAACCGCGAGATGGTGTAGGTCTCTCACCAATCTCTCATTTTGACCTTTCATACTCACATACACTCAAGCACATATGCATCTTGGTACATCAAGCACATGATATAGAGAACGAAGAAGAAGCACAAGCCACTTATTTATGTATAAAAGCAGGAGTGTCATAAGCTACAAGTTAACTTGTGTGCTTAAGCTTGAGTTTCACACCTTCCAACAGTTCAAAAAGTCATGCGCCCCCTATGCTTATGCAAAGGCCTTTTCTACACTAGTACCTCCAACCATACTATCTCAGTGTGTTTTTCATTAACAAACATTGATCACACATTGCAATGACATTTAAGTGAAATTATAGGGAGTGTAGCATCAATGCCATAGAGCAAACATTGCTTAAAGCATATGGATGCCCATGTGAATGCTGTGTGATGATGAAATATGGGTTTGGATGACATTAATGCCAAAATTACAAATTTCTTCATGTTATGTGTGTGTGTGTGTGTGTGTGTGTGTGTGTGTGTGTGTGTGTGTGTACATACATACATGTATACACATACATACATATATACATGGTGTCCACCGGCACGTTCACAGGCGATTCCAACTTCATAGTGCTACTCGACGACTTGATGTATGCATACATGTATCCATGCAAATACACACATTCATATGTATATATAAATGAAAAAAAAACATGTATGTGTGCATGTATGCATACATACATGATATAGATACATACACAGGTGTGCATGTGTGCATGAGCATGGGACATGTGGGAGAGAGAGAGATTAGAATAGGAGGAGGAAAAAAAAAACAAATTTGAAAAAGTTTTAATGAGATCCCTCAAATTTTGCATATCGATCAGGGAAAAGAAAGAAACATTGTTTAATGGTAAGGCCAAACATTGTCAGACATCGAACAAGCTTGTGCGATTGCAAAAGAGCACTGGCATGTGAACTCACACAATCCTTCGTATGTTGAGAAGAGAGACAGCTGGAAGTTGACTACAAAGAAAGATTATACACACACACACACACACACACACATATAGAGAGAGAGAGAGAGAGAGAGTGATAGGTGAAGGCATGCGCGGGGGGGGGGGGGGGGGGGGGGGTGGTTTGTAGAAGACTGGAATGTTAACTGTGATAGCATTAGGCTGGCTGAAACATATGCATAGTTACTCTCCACACAATTCCATTACCTCGTAAAATTTAATTAAGATTGAACACCATTCTGGCAAGCAAGTCATGTATCTAAAATTAATCAACACTTCTAAAGCCACTAGAAGTGCAGCTGTAACAAAACATACAAATGACAAAAAGTGTGAACAAAGGATATTGAGAGCATTACCAAAACAAGAAAGTACTCTTCATGTGGCTGGATTTCAATACTGTAATCTCCATAAAACAAGATGCACACATTTGTTGTGTAAATGAAAATGCTGTATCTGAGACAAGTTGCAAAAAATGTCCATACATCTTGCACTTTGAAGAACCTGTTGTACCTAAGTCAGAGATGTTTGTTTCTTGAAGCCAGCCAACAAGATCCATCATATCTTAATTCACATTGTAATAATATACACATAAAAAACGTGTGGTTAAGCGTTTAGTCAAGAAAATATTATAATCTTTTTACTTAACTAGCTGCAATTGGATCAACCAAATACGGTACAATATGTGTAATCATCTCTGCCTTCTTCACATGAAGATGGCCACCCGGCAAAGAAAGCCAACTTACTTTCCCTGCTTCATCTAGGGTCCTTAGACCGATCCAGTCGTCTTTATAAAGATCAGTCTGCATAAGAAACAGAAGAATTTAAAGTGCACATCCGTGTATATGTATTCATGGAGGTATGTGTATGTCATCTTTATGTATGTAATGTGCAAGTACATTAAAAAGGCACTTCATACTTGGACTGGTGGGTGAACTCTAAAGCATGCCAATACGGACAGTGGGTGAGACCTGTTGGAGAATGCACAGGTGGAAGCATAAACTGAACAAGAGAGAGAGTAGAGAGAGCTTATGGACAAGATCACCTTTTATAATAGCAATAGGCTTTACAATGGCAATAGCCAGAAAAAGTTGATGAACAATGTGCAAGGGAATGGATTGAATACAAGTGATTATGGGAGGCCCTTTATATAGGGAGGCCAGATGCTGGCCGACTACATGATGAAGCTGGCTGACTGGCCCAAGACCAATAAACCATGTGAAAAATAGATAAATGCCCATAAAATAGGCTCAACCCCATAACACTGGGATGCACTCCTTCTACAGCTCATAGTGTGCAAGAGACTGAAGAAGATAAGTTGATAAAGATGCAACCATGGACCCTCAAGCACCGTGAATCGTAGTCACATGGGACGCGAAATGGGGACGGGAAACGGAGATGGAAAAGATTAAGAATGGCCATTCCTTGTGACTACAGAGTGACATGAGAGGGAAATGGGAACGGGAAGATGTTGCCATCCCCAACATTCCCGAGTCTAAAAATGTCCATTCCCTGTGACTATGCCGTGAATACTGGAATCACCTCGGCCGCCAACCTGTTTCCTCCAAATAAAATGCCACCATGAACAGCAAGGAACTTTGATTGGCTACAAATTCCAAAACAAATGTGTAGTGAACTCCAAGAATAGGTGATGAGCTACTGGACACACCACTTCCATAATTCCCAACAGCGGACGGAACTCCAAATCACGGTCCCCATGCACCAGTAAGTGAAGCTGCAATCAACCCCTTCTCCCGCCCACAAGCCTCCTCTGGCTAGAAGCACATGGGGGAAACTGCATGTATACTAGAGAAGTAAGGTCCTCCTGAGCCTGAAGCGCCCTCGGAGTCCTAGAAGAATCTGTATCACTGTCGTGTGTCATGTCTTTGCCCTTTTTCTGACATGAAGACTTGCCCTTGGTCTTGTCCTTCTTGGACAAACAATCCTTGGACATATGTCCTCTCTTCCCACAAGAGAAGCAACGACTCCGACCTTTCTTTTGAACTGAAGTGCGTGCTTGATCAGAACTATTAAGAGACACTTTTATCTTACCCTGAGAAACGAGGACGGACTTCTTCTCCATGAGTAGGGAGCTAAGATCATCAAAATCCAATTGAGTGGATGTGACCTAGCACCTCAAAGATCGAGAAATCACATCATAGTCCGAGGGAAGCTTGGTGAGGATAAGTGCAGCCAGCTGAGCAGAGGACAAAGCAGCACCCATTGCCAGTAATTGGTCATGGATAACCCTGGCCTTCATGAGGAATGACTACATAGAGTGAAGGGAATAACAAACCGTAGAGTTTCCCTTGCAAGGTAACTACCCTCATTGACAAATCTCGAGCAAAGAGATTGTCCAATTTAGACCATACATGATGAGCACTGGTGAGAGTTTGCACGGCCGGTGAGACCACCTCTGTGATGGTCCCCACAAGCACTGAATGCGCCTTCGAATCCTAATTCTCCCAATCTTGTAATTCCACAAGAAATTCATCCTCTTAATCCTGAGTCCACCGCCTGGAGTTCTAAGGACGCTCGGGCTTCTTCTCACTGCCCTGAACAATATCCCACAAACCCTTGTGGATGAACCAAACCGCATTTGCAGCTTCCAATGGGAGTAGTTGGGTCCTTTCAACTTGTCATCCTTGTTCGTATAGGAGGGAGCCATATCCACAGTAACAAAAAACACAAATCTCAGCTCTCCAAGAAAACTCCTCTCAAGTGCTGTCCAACGAAGCGAGGCACCAAGAACAATCAGCCCCCTCTCAAACCTGAGAGAGAAAGAGGCTGGACTGCAGCAAAACAATCCATGAACCACCGGGAACCTCCTACCGGAAGGGCAGGGACTCGTGGAGGAAAGAAGATGTAGAGCCACTTGTCTGGCAACACCACATGCAAGAAACTCACTATCAACTGATGCCAGAGCAGAAAACACAACCACAACTTCTCAACCAGCAAGAGTTGTTAAACAGCAAGAGTTGTTGGACACAAGTGATGATTGGAGGCCCTTTATATAGGGAGGCCAGAAGCTGGCCAACCGTAACACTGAGATTTACTAATTCTAACAAGACCCCCTCCTGCTTAGCTTCAACCTCAACCGGGGTTGGACCCCTAGTCTGCTGAGCTTCAGACCTCGTGACTATAGAACCTACCACTCTAGTGTGCTGCTACTAGACGGAGTCTGATCTACACCTGACTCACTAGGGCATTGTGGTTTAGAATGGCCTACTACATGACAACAGAAACAACGGTTATCCTTCATGCATCACTACATGAGTCAACTTGCCACCTAAAAGACCTTGAGTGACCTGCTCCTTGCAGGGAGGACTTGAGTGAGTAGGCATGAATAGCTTAGATATATGTATACATATTTCCATGAATACGAGCGTATGCAGGCCCATCATAATCTAATATGCATTGAGCATCCCTCTTGTAGCATTGCATGATTTATGTTGGTATGCCATGAGAGTAGTAGAAAAATGCTTCGCCTAAATCGCTCTTCTCAATAACTAAAGGTTGCACGGGCCATACCTCATTGGCAGCCAAGATAGTCTTGAGGTTATTTGGTGCGTAGTATCCAAACCAAGCTGTCTCAGGTGGAATCAACACTTTATCACTTTCAAACTGAAAACCCCCTCCAAAAGCATCATACTTTAGCCACACCACACACTTGGACATCTTTTGCATCAGAAAACCATGCCGAAGCACCTCACCATGATTAGTACAAGTTGATTCAGGCTGCCGAACCGCTCCTTATAGGTCATGTTTTTATCATCTTCAAGCTCGTTGTTTAGCTTTGGAAGAAATTTACAACCCTTCGCATAAGCTTTCAGATCCCATCCATTAAAAGCAACAAACGATGAACATCTCATCCTTTTCTTGTTTCTTAATAAAAACTATCATCGAAATAAAAAGCCATGGCTAGATGTACATACCGAAGGGATTTTTACATAACCCGCTGGTCCAAGGTGCTCCTAATCATTGAACTCAAACATGTAAAGCTTAAGAGCACGGCCTGTAGCTTTCATGGAAGTAATCAAGCAAACATAATAAAAGATTCTACCTGCACATAGGGAGTGTATACTCCTAACTCCATCAACAAGTCAGCAATTCCACAAAAGGTCCCACTCTGTATGCAAGGATGTCAATCAGGGATCTCCTAAGATGGCCATAAACTACCACATCTGTGGTTTTGAGATATGAAAATGCTTTCTTTGACCTGTTTCCTCCAATCACATTTTAGAGAAGGAATGCAGGTTGACTATATTTGGAGGTTTGCTTTTGTAAAAAGACTTACCCCACATAAGGGGATTGATGCTGTGCCTGCATGAGGTCCACCAAGAGAGATCATATTATTGACCTGACACAACAAACAATTTCCTCCATGCATCAAATTCAGTGTATGTCACACCCAGGATATGTCAATCACTCACGCATAGAGTTGTTTCAGGGCCTGCCACTAATTAGCGTTTTAAACAATCAAAGTAATGCACCATACACATGAATACAACAAAAGGGGAAAAAAAACAATTCCTGCTGTGCACAAAGTGCAGCACAAAAAATGATATAATTCCATGATAGATTTTGCCAGCAAGCAGCCAACATGTGCAAGTCTTTATGTTTGATTTAGCCCTTCACACCCAGCCATCTTACTATGTATAACAGGAGAAGCCTATCAGAGGACAACGGAAAGATATAGACAAATGACAAAAATGCTAAAGCTTCAAGAGAGAGATGAGAGAAAACAGCAAAACGCTGATGCACTAAATCTGAAGAAAAGAGTGGATACAACCAGCCCGTAGGCGAGGAGTGGAGTCCGTAGGCAGAGGGCTGAAGGTGCTCACTGCTCACCATGATCAAGGAATGATGGAATGTGAGGAAGAGGCAGCACACATATATATACTCCAACATGGCTCCCTAGTCCCTCACATGACCTAGAAAATAGGTAAAAGCTCCATAAAAGGGTGGGCAGCCCACATCAAAGGCCCATAAAATAGGGAAAAAATATGGAAAATATGGGGAATGCCTGAGCATAGAAATGGCCCCCGTAAACACCAGAAAAGCCACCAACAGGAGATGATATATGCTAACACCCCCTCTCAAGTACTGGGGGTGGCGCAAAACCCAAGGAGCCACCATGAATGCCGATAGATGGCTGAGGTAATCCTTTGGTCAATGAATCTGCAACATTGTCCTCGGTAGGACAATATTCAAGGATAATGTCTCCATCCAAGATCCCCTCCCACACAAAGTGGAAATGGATATCTATATGCTTGGTCCACGCACGAAATAGCCAAGCAACTCTGGTTGTCGCATGAGATAAGGGTAGGCTGCTGCTCTTGAAAACCGATCTCAAGTAGTTGCCGCAACCATATCACCTCACAAGCAGCTGAACAAGCCGCTCGATACTCCACCTCAGTTGACGAAAGCATCACCGCACCTGCTTTTTACTCATCCATGAAATGGCTCCAGATCCAAGAGTAAAGCAATACCCTATAGTAGATCGTCAAGAATCCGCATCTCCAACCCAATTGGAGTCGCTCCAACCACGTAAAGTGGCCCCCTCTCTATAAAAAATGCCAAAATCCTTGGTACCTTTCAAGTACCACAACACGCGGAGTGTTGCCTACCAATAGGTGTCCAATGGTGCCTGCATGAAAGCACTAAGAGTTCCCACCACAGATGCACAATCAAGCATTGTGTTGAGCAACCAAATCAAGGAACCAGCCAGTTTCTTGTACAAAAGTGTATGTGCCACTGGATTGGATCCAGAAGAGGAGAGTTTGATGCCGTGGGCCAATGGGAGTGTGCAGCAAGAGCAAGAACTGTCCGTATTGTCGCCATCCGGATAGTTGGTGCAAAGGTATCATCAAAATCCACGCCACCTTTCTGAGAATAGCCTTTGGTCACAAGCCTTGTCAAATCCCCACGGATCCCCTCGTGATCGATCTTGGTTCGAGACTCGAATCCTGCAAACAAACGAATAAACAAATATGGGGGTGCAGGCCTGACTCACCTCCCAACCATGACAGCCGTGGGCAAGCCCACAGACTTGGCTGTCCCCACCGAGCCACAAGCTGAGCTAACTAGGATGACGTACCGACCAATCTCCTCCTCGCAACGTCCCATACCGCTACGAAGCTGCCCTTGCGGGCCTCGAGACTGCTACCAGCCTCGGCTGCATAAAGCAGGTGCACGTCTGCACTAGATCCAGGCTCCAAGACCATAGAGCTCTCACAAACTCGCGAGACTCTCTACATCCCAATAACTAACCTTGGCCACCCTTTTATAGGCTCTTGGCCGGTCATCGGGCGTCCACACTTGGGCGCCCGCCCGTCCATACTTGGGTGCCTGCCCATTAGTATTTCCCTAACTCAGCTCGTCAATCAGCCTGCCTAGTTCCAAGCTTCCCCAAGCCTCGAAACTAGTCTTGCGTGCGTGTAGCACACGGTAGATACACACTGTGCACATGACATACTCCCCTTCCTCTAAGAGCTCACTCCTGAGCTCACTAAGAAGCCAGGGTAATCTCTCTGAAGAGTAGTCAATGTCTCCCATGTAGCGTCCTCCTCAACACGATCCTTCCACTTGATCTTGTATTCCGTGATAAGCGTATTACGCAATCTTCTTTCACAAAATCCAAGAATGTTTTCAGGTTCGTGCGGAACAAATGTCATGTCCTCGACATCTATGATTTTTTGAGGAGTAACTAACTGATCTGTTCCACCCAGTACTTCCTTAAGTCTACTAACATGAAATACAAGATGAACTTTCACATGAGAAGGCAAATCCAATTCATATGCAACTGAACCAATCCATCGTGTAACATGAAATGGTCCACAGTATCTAGGGGATAATTTCAGAGATCTACCTGTCCGTAAAGTCTCGAAATCTTTCGGAACTCGCAAATACACCATCGTTCCTTCAGAGAACTCTCTGGGTGAAAGATGTCTATTAGAATAAAACCTGTCTCGATCTTGAGCACTTCTAATAGATTCCTTCGCAACTTGTAACATTTCTTGCATATCTTGCAAAAAATTACGTACTGCATCATGCTGAAGTCCTGAGAATCCTAGGTGATCTAGGTTGAAAATCTTACATAAGCATGAAAGGACTAAACCCTGTACTCGTATGCTTAGTACTGTTATAAGCAATTTCTAACATAGGAAGATAATCCTCCCATGAACTCTATCTTTTGGATACATATGCTCGAAGCATATCCTCCAAAATCTGATTCACTCTTTCAGTCTGGCCATCAGATTGAGGATGATCTGAGGAACTCAAATAAGTTGTTTCCAACTTCTCAAAAACAAGTTTCCAAAAGTCACTCGTAAACTTAGAGTCCCTATCACTGACTATGTCCTGCGGCGGTAACCCGTACAGTCTAAACAATTGCTCGATAAACTGCCGTGCCAATTGCGTAGCTGTAATAGTCTTTCGGGTCGGTAAAAATCTAGCCATTTTTGTCAAGCGATCTACCACAACCCAAATAGAATCGTGGCCTTGATGTGTTCTTGGCAATCCGGTAATAAAATCCATGGAAATACTTTTCCATTTATTACCTGGGATTTGCAAAGGATGCAACAACCCAGCCTGTCTAAAGCGTTTAGCTTTATTTGCCTGACAAATTTGACTCTTGAGAACATAATCTTCTACATACCCTTTCATCTTTGGCCAATAAAAAGTGTGTTTCACTAACGAAAGCGTCCTGTGTACCCCAGGGTGTCCAGCAGAAGGGGCGTCGTGACACTCCTTAAGAATCTTGGACCTAATGTCCGGGATCTGTGATACACAAATTTTGTCATTACGGAATAGTAAACCATTCCGAATCATCCATGGCCTCCTGCAGCCTGAATGGTAGACTGCTCAGTCATCGAGTCTTGGTCAATCAATGAGCTCCCGTCTTGGATCTTCTGCCAAAATGGACCAAAATAACTATCAGTCCTGCAAAGCCCTCTCAATGACTGAAATAAGTCAGTAGAAATCTCGGTGAACGACAAAGTATTCACCTCTCGAATCCGACTAAGTGCATCTGCAATACTATTCATGGACCCTTTCCGATAACGGATCGCAAAATCAAAATCTTGCATTAACTCTGCCCAACGAGCTTTCCTTCCTCTCAAATCATCATCACACACATACTCGAGTGACTGATGATCAGTCAATACCACAAACTTGGAGCCATATAAATAATATCTCCAAACCTTGAGAGCATGAATCACAGCATAAAGCTCTTTCTCAAGGGTTAGCCAACGAGATTGCGTGTCGTCTAGCTTTTTACTTTCAAAAGCAACCGGTCTACCATCTTGAAATAGAGCAGCCCCGATAGCATAGTCACTAGCATCAGTTTCAAGAACATAAGGCCGACTAGGATCAGGCAATGCTAAGATAGGTGCTTCCTTCACTTTATCTTTCAAAAGTCTGAAGGCCATATCCAAATCGTTATTCCAAGTGATAGGCTGATTTGACCTACGTCCACGACCTTTCAATAAGTCGGTCATCGGTAGTGTGAGCTGAGAGTACTCCCGTACAGATTTCCGAAGAAAAACAACAAAACCGAGAAAACAACAAAGTTGTTTCACTGCTCGCGGTATAGGCCAGTCCAGAACCTTCTGAACTCGGTCATAGTCAATGCTCAATCCATCTCGAGTGATCTTGTGTCCCAAGTAAATGATGTCGGTCATAAAGAACTCACATTTACTGAACTTAGCATATAGTCGATCCTGTCTTAAAATAGATAAGACAATCGTGAGATGTCTGACATGATCCTCAAGAGTACGACTATATATCAAAATATCATCCAAGAACACCACCACAAATTTTCCCAAATGTTCACGAAAAAGATCGTTCATCATTTGCTGGAAAGTGACTGGAGCATTGGTTAACCCAAAAGGTAATACGAGAAACTCGTAATGGCCATACCTAGTCCGAAAGGCGGTTCTTTCGACATGCCTTTCATGAATACGTATCTGGTGATAGCCAGTACGTAAATCTATCTTCGTGAAATATTTCGCTACTGCTAACCGGTCAATCAGGTCATCTGATCTAGGGAGAGGATAACGGTTCTTAATGGTCAGTTTGTTCAATCTCTTGTAATCTATACACATTCTCTAAGTATTCTCCTTCTTTCTCCTAAGCAACACAGGTGCACCCCAAGGTGATTTACTTAGACGGATCTGGCCCATCCTCAAATAATCTTCGAGTTGTTTAGCCAACTCATCTTCCTCGGCTTGGCTCATCCTGTAAGGTGGAATACTGACAGGATGAGCACCAAGGATCAAGTGAATACGATGATCTACTGCCCGTTCAGGTGGTAAACCCGATGGCAGTTCCTTAGGAAATACATCTTGAAACAAATCAAGTATCTTCTGTAATTCTTTGCTTTCAAACACACTTAATTCATTTACATCCATGGAAGGGATGAGAAAAGAAGAAAGTGGAATCAATACACAATGGAAAGCGGTATACAAAGAAGAATCCATTATATTTCCAAAATCAATTGTATTTACAAGAGGTCCCTGAGAAGGATGAATACAATCACCTAAAATACTATACTTGGTGTCCTTATGTTTATGAAGTCAACCGACCTGCTTCAGCCAGCCGACCAGCTCTATTCATGCATATATATTATAAATACCTAACGATTGATCCCTCATAATCGATCAAGCATTCAAGCATTCAGCCAATCAGAAAACGCATCATCATCAGCATTGTGAAGAAGTGCTTCAGTCCATCAGCCCTTCTCAATCTCACAACAGAGTTCAGCATTCATATCTTCATCGTTTTCTTCCCACCCTCTTCTTGAAGGAAAACACAACATACAGAGCCATCATCGTTTGCATATTCAGCCCTAGAAACAATCTCCAACCAGTCCCTTCTGTCAGCCTCAGTTTGCAATCTTCCTATAGCCCCTTGGGCGAGTGCATTGGCATCGAGATTGGTCATCATTGGTGCTTCTACAGCAATGTGCAGTCAGCCCATCGTTTGGTCTTCCAAAGGTCTTGCGTTTGGCTTATCTATGGTCCCAAGGTCAATCCTACAGTCATTCTCTTCAAAGAAATGAAGCAAATACCCCTAGCAATAGGAGGGGGCCCTTTAGTGGGTAATTGGGACCCAATAAGGTGTACAGATCTCTTGGACAAAAACTTCACAATGTGATATATGCATGTCCGCTAATAAAGATATAAATGTAGGCATATGCTCACTTATAGTAGTGCTATGTGTGAACAGGGCTTAACCAAGGGCACTTTTTCCCATGTGGTTTTTCCCCTTGGACATCAAGTGTGAAAGGACACATATAATATTTTGTAGTTCTATACCACACACATATAATATTTTGTAGTTCTATATTATATGGATGTGGCACACATGCAAGGGTTGACTTGCATTTTGTGGATACCACACTTTTGGCTCTCTCTCTCTCTCTCTCATTTCTGTGTGTGAGCTTCTCTACCTTGCACCTAACCCTAATGTGCAGGTTTGTGTGTGAGTGTGTGAGTCCAACACCCAACATTTGGTATCAGAGCTGGGAGCTGGGAGCTGGCCTTGGAGAACTATTGCTGGAAAAATTTCTGTGAAATTCCGTCCGCAGCCTGCCATATTCCGTCGCCTGCGTTTTTCCGTCCGTCGGATTCCGTCGCCGCTGTGTTTCCGTCCGCCGGTTCCGTCCAGTTGCTCCACCGTCCGGCCGCCAGAGACGGGCGGCACTAGTGGGGAGCCCACCTCCTCCGCCCAGCCTCACAGGCGGCGCTTCCTCTGCAGCCGGCGCCGGCCAGCTCCGTCAACGCTACAGCCGCCGTCAATAGCCGCCGTCGTTCCGTTCCGTCGACGACTGGCACAGGCCCGTCGCCCCTCCGTTCCGTCGACGTCCCAGTCGTCGCCCTGCACTCCGTCGAAGTAGCCGCCGGCAGACGACTCCGTCGCTCCTGACCGGCTCCGTTCAGGCCGACTCCGTTTCAGCGCCCGTCTGCTCAATCGTCGACTCAAGGCACCGGCGTTTCCCCAGCGCTCGACATTTCTGCTCCGGCCGCCGTCCATCCTCCAACAGTCAACTTCAGGCATCCGCGCTGGTCCCAGCCAGCCGGCACACCCTGCCCGACTCCAGTCGACTCTGCTGTTCGCACCAGCCTTGACAAGCTGCAGGCGGGTGTTTGCTCGCTCGACACCTGCAGCTGGGCCCCGTCATCATCAACGCCGTGCTGATTTCCCGACGCCTAAGCGCCTAAGCGCCGTGCTGCTTCCACCTCGACTACCCAACATTGCTTCACTCAACATTCCGCCTGCTCGCCACCTGCAACGACTTCCTCCTATTTTGTCTGCTCCAAGCCTGCTGCCCTTGCCTGGAGGTATTTCTCTGTCAAAATTTTTTATCAAATCCAAATACAAAATCTGCAGCCATTGCAGTGCAGGTCATATGGCGATTTTGCAGACAACAAATACTGTGCAATCAGATTGAAAAGAAAATTGCAGATGAAATTTGGGGGTTTTTGAAATTGAGGTCAAAATCAGCAAATTGAACCTCTCTTATTTGCAGAAATTTGGGGGTTTTCAAAATTAAGGTCAAAATTGGCAAATTGGAGCTCTTACATTTACAGAAATTTGGGGCTTTTGTGAAAATTGGCCAATTAGATGCACATTGAAGCGATTGGAGTGCATAAAAATTGGGGATTTTTTGATTGGAGCATGTAATTGGACATTACAGCTGCGATTTGTCGCGTATGTATACACATTGAGTGTAATTGGACAATTTGGTGCAGGTTTACACTTGCTTTGGTTTGCAAGCATACATTTGCGCAGGACATTTGGTTGCCTGGCAGTGCACATTGGTGCTTGGTTTGCTTGCAGTTATACTTTGTTGACATGGCACAAAATGCTACGGATGTATTTGGTGTGCTCACCCAGGAGGACAAGCTGGATGGATCTAACTACTCCCTCTGGAGTTTTATGATCCGTACTTTGCTGGTAGCCAAAGGGCTTTGGGGCATCGTGTGTGGTGATGACACACGCCCACATACCATTCAGCCAGCCACGCCTCAAAGGGGAGGTGCTCAAAGAGCTCCTGATGTAGATCCTGCTCCCACACAAGAGCAGAAGAGATGGGACTCTAGAGATGCACAGGCCATGTCATTGATAGCCCTTTCAGTGAAAAGGACTATTATTCCGCACATTCGTTCATGCAAGACATCGAAGCTTGCATGGGACACATTGGAAGCAATGTATCAGGTACGCAACGAGGCAAGAGTTGCCTACTTGAAGAGGCAATTGGATCTTCTTTCTATGGATGAGGGTGACTCCATGGCAGATCATCTCACCAAAGTGAAAGATTTGCAGGAACAATTGCTCAACATTGATGAGGTTATCCCAGACAGACAGATGGTCACCAACACTCTTCATTCTTTACCGCCTTCCTACTTGGGCTTTCACACCTCTCTCAACCTCTCGATGAGAGGAGGTGGTGATCCCGTCACTTTTGAAGAGCTCGTGGGTTTACTCTTGCAGGAAGAGCAAACAAGAGCAAACATATCGAGCAACCGTGGTGGAGAAAAGGCATTTACAGCCAAGGATAAGGGTAAAGCAAAGAGCTTTAAGCATGGGGGACAACAGTCTAACAAGGCTGGTCATGGACAGCCCTCTTCTAGTGGTGAAAAGTCTGACAAAGGGGATGCAAACAAGCCCAAAAAGAAGGGCAAATGTCACTACTGCCATAAGCCTGGACACTACATCAGTGAATGTAGGAAAAGGATTGCAAAAGAGAAAAAGAAAGAAGCAGGCAATGCAGTAGCAGACTCTTCGGATGACAAAGCACAGCAATCAGCTAATGTAATCCAGGAAGAGTACACTTTTTTGGTCACATGCACTAGTGACACACCAGGTGCTTCAGGCACTGATATGTCTTGCATTGCATCTGACAGACAGAATGCATCATGGTATTTTGATGGTGGTGCTTCGAGCCACATCACTTCATGCAAAGATGTATTTCAGCACTTGGTTTATGCTTCAAATGGCCGCACTGTATCATGTGCAGATCATACCACATATCCAGTAAAGGGAATTGGTAATGTCATACTTATTGCAGCCAATGGTGCCAATATATGTATGAAAAATGTATTGTATGTTCCAGGGATAAAGAAAAATCTGCTCTCCGTCTCAGCCATAAACGACCAAGGTTTAAAGGTTGAATTTGAAGATGGGAAGTGTTTGGTAAAAGACCCATCAAAGGGTTATGAAATAGTCACTTCTGGAACACGATACAAAGGCTTGTATAAGCTGGACAGCTATGACAAGCGCACTTATGATGCAAATACAGTGGCTGCCCACACTCCTGCTATGCATGATGCAGAGCTATGGCATGCTCGTTTTGGGCATGTAAATTTTCAGAGTTTGATGCTTTTGCAGAAGCATCATATGGTTGATAATATGCCGCCTCTTGAGTCTCCGCCAAGACATGTATGTGAGGGGTGTATTTTGGGAAAGATGCATCGGAAACCATTCCCCAAAGATGGAGCTGTTAGAGCTGAAAGTAAATTACAGCTCATACATAGTGATGTATGTGGTCCAATGCGGACACCATCCATAGGGGGGCATCTTTACTTCGTCACATTCATTGATGACTACTCCAGGTTTGCTTGGGCTTACCCTTTGAAAGCAAAAGAAGATGTGTTTACATGCTTTCGACACTTTGTAGCAATGGCTGAAAATATGTGTGCATGTAAAGTCCAAACACTCCGCTCAGATAGAGGTGGAGAATACATGTCAAATGCATTCAAGGATTATATGCTTCAAAAGGGCATCAAACACCAATGTACTGTGCCTTATACACCGCAGCAGAATGGTGTAGCTGAGAGGAAAAATAGATCTCTCATGGAGATGGCAAGATGCATGGTAAAAGCACAAAAGTTGCCTCACAAATTCTGGATGGAAGCTATAATGTGTGCAACTCATGTGTTGAACAGGTGTCCAACAAAAGCTTTGAAAACCATAACACCATTTGAGGCTTGGTATAGCCGAAAGCCAACAGTGGATTATATGCGTACATTTGGGTGTTTGGCATATGCACATGTGCCAGAACAACTCCGAACAAAGCTTGATGACAAAGCAATTAAATGCATTTTTGTGGGCTACAGCAATGAAAGCAAAGGATACCGTCTTTATAATCCAACTACACGAAGGATTTTTGTAAGTAGAGATGTGGTATTTGCTGAAAATTCAGAACAGCCCATGGTCAGCTTGTATAAAAATAATGATACAGGCATACAGGACATGTTTGATGGACTTTTACCCATTGCAATTAGGGGGGATTCATATCAGCCAGCCCCTACACAAGAAAATCCACATGTAGAACATGTGGACCAGCCAGCCATTCAGCCCCCTTCTGTGGAAGAAGTGGAAGATCTTGTCAGGGAAGAGCAAACAGCCATAGACACAGCCAAGTCAGTGCCAAGATGGTTGCTGAAAACTTTGCAAGAAAGCAAACTTGCAGCTCCACTCACAGGTAGAACAAGGGCTAGTTCCAGCCATGCTTTGAATGTACATCGTGGGGAGTCTGCATTCGCAATGGGTGGTCTCTTTGATTCAGAAGAGCCTTCTTCTTATGAAGAAGCACATGAGAATGAGCATTGGTTGCAAGCTATGCAAGCTGAAATTTCTTCTATCATGAAGAATAATACATGGGATCTTGTGGAATTGCCTAAAGGCAAGCATGTAATTGGCACAAAGTGGGTGTACAAAGTCAAAAGAAAGTCTGATGGTACTATTGACAGGTACAAAGCAAGACTTGTGGCTAAAGGCTACTCCCAGAAAAAGGGAATAGATTATGAAGAGACTTTTGCTCCTACTTCGAGAATGACCACAATAAGATCAGTGATTGCATTGGCTGCCCATAAAGGATGGAAAGTGCATCAGTTGGATATCAAAACTGCATTCTTGAATGGGGATTTACAGGAGGAAGTATATGTAAATCAGCCCATTGGTTTTGTAGTTCCTGGTGAGGAACATAAAGTATGCAGGTTGCACAAAGCATTGTATGGGTTAAAGCAAGCTCCAAGAGCTTGGTATGATAAGATACATGCTCATCTAACCAGCCAAGGTTATGAGAATAGTCCAGCTGAAAGCACATTGTATGTGAAGAAAACCGATGCCGATATTCTCATAGTCATCTTGTATGTAGATGACATGCTCATTACAGGTACAAGCAAAGCACAAATTTCAGATTTCAAAGCTGATTTGAAAGCTGAATTTGATATGTCAGATTTGGGGCCTTTACACTACTATCTCGGCATACAGTTTATGCATACAGATGATGGCATTGTTATGCAGCAAACTAAGTACATAAAAAGTTTGCTAAAAAGGTTTCACATGGATGAATGTAAGCCCATTTCTACTCCGGTAGAACCAGGTGTACGGCTTACTATGCATGATATTGGAGAGCCTTTTGAGGCTGGCCTTTATAGCCAGGCAGTGGGATGCCTCATTTACTTGTGTAACACAAGGCCAGACATATCTTTTGGGGTGTCTTTGTTGAGCAAATTCATGCACAGCCCAGGCACAAAGCATTGGCAAGCAGTCAAACGCATTTTTCGTTATCTTAAGGGTACCCTGGATCTTGGTTTGTTCTATCCCAGGGGGGGCAGCTTGCAGCTTTATGCATACAGTGATTCAGATTGGGCTGGTGATTACGATACCAGGCAATCCACCAGTGGGAATTGTTTTTTTCTTGGCAGCTCATGCATATCTTGGTTGAGTAAAAAGCAACCCACTGTTGCTACATCTACTTGTGAGGCTGAGTACAGGGCAGTCTTTACAGCTACAGTAGATTGTGTATGGTTGAGGAGACTATTGGCTGATCTTCGTGAGTGTCAGCAGACACCCACCACCATTCTCACTGATAGCCAGAGTGCTATGGCCGTGGCACGAAATCCAGTATTTCATGCACGTACCAAGCACATAGAGATTCATTATCACTATGTCAGAGAGAGGCTACATGCAGGGGAGATCAGTTTATCTTATTGCCCTACACAGGATAATGTTGCAGATCTATTCACAAAGGCTTTACCTCGAGAAAAGTTTGAAGCTTTCCGCAAAGCTTTGGGCTTACTCTCATACAGAGAGTGATCTGCTACCCTTGTACAGGTTCACACTTCCACTACAGGGGGGATTTGTAGGCATATGCTCACTTATAGTAGTGCTATGT
This sequence comes from Cibotium barometz, assembly GCF_041138505.1. NCBI lineage: Eukaryota > Viridiplantae > Streptophyta > Polypodiopsida > Cyatheales > Cibotiaceae > Cibotium > Cibotium barometz. Next base: position 33,214,434 of record NC_141091.1, read on the forward strand.
GTGAACAGGGCTTAACCAAGGGCACTTTTTCCCATGTGGTTTTTCCCCTTGGACATCAAGTGTGAAAGGACACATATAATATTTTGTAGTTCTATACCACACACATATAATATTTTGTAGTTCTATATTATATGGATGTGGCACACATGCAAGGGTTGACTTGCATTTTGTGGATACCACACTTTTGGCTCTCTCTCTCTCTCTCTCATTTCTGTGTGTGAGCTTCTCTACCTTGCACCTAACCCTAATGTGCAGGTTTGTGTGTGTGAGTGTGTGAGTCCAACACCCAACAATAAATAGATGAATACAGAAAGATGCCCAAATTCAGATTATGAGAAAGTGCAATTTATAACCTCATGGTAGTCATCCACAAGACAATAAACCATCAACTCCACCATGCATAGTATGGACTAGATACTACAACATCCCCACTAATGTCATCAGTGCCCAATAGTGGGTGTAGAACTTGGTATCAATATATGCTCCCACACACACACACACCCCTCACACACTTTTTGTGAAAACCACTGTTTTATCCCCCCCCTCACACACACACACACACACACACACACACACACACACACATAAGAGCATACATGTATACAAAGGTATGTGTACTAAGTTTCTGTCAGAGCTCCGGAGATACAGGGCAAACTCAGCCATAATGAGCCTAGCACTAAGGATTATAACAAATAGAAAGAATTATAACAACAAAAAGGTAGTTGATAGGGCATATGCACCAATAAAGATAGAAAGAATTAACACAATATCAACTGGCTGCAACTTGGATGAAAACTTCACAATGTGAAATTTGCATGTCCCTTGATTGGAGCGTAGCTTCTTGCTGCAACTCATCCAAGCCCCCTAGTTGACTCTAGGCAAGGGCCCATCTTTAATGCACAGCTACCTAGCTCCATGCCATTAATGGCCGGTTCCCATGATTAGCCTATCTCACCATTTGCCAAACCTACCAAAACCATCCAGCCACACAGCCACTGTCTAGTGTCTCGACTAGGCTAATGAGTATAGCTTCTCAAACATGCCTTCTCCTCAGAAAGGGGGCCTTACAACATGAGCTAGCTAAATCCATACAAATGTAGAGTGAGGGTGGACAATGATCTTCAACCCCTCCTTGGATGCCAGCACCCTAGTGGGGAAAAAGCTTCTTGGGAAGCTTCCTAGGGCCAACCTTCTAGGTGAATAATTTTTTGTGGGAACTTCCTAGGGCCCATCTCTGTAGGTGGAAAAGTTTCTTAGGCACCACCTCTCCAGGTAATTTGTAGAAAATCGTGATCGTGTGCGTGTGCGTGTGCGTGTGTAAAATTAGGTACAAAACTTTATTTTGACCTCAACTGTAAAATGAATCTAAACAAAAGACACTGGTGGCAGAACCAACTTACAGGAGGCCCATCATCACACCACTGGATAACCCCACGACCTATCACATTTCCCTGCATGGCATGCAACAGAAAGCAAAGTTCCTTAACCATGAAGGAGCAGAATACATGGTGCATAACCACAAAGGTTTAGGAGCTGCCATTCGAACCTACTGTGCTCTCCCTAATTTCAAAAAGCACACAAGGCAAGCAAACATTGCCATGACCACATTCAACTAAAGCATTGAGTTAAGTAACAGCTCTCTGCTTTCAAATACTTTCATAGATCACTAGCATTACAGAATAAGTAAAGTATCACTGACCTGCGAGAGACCAACCAGGTTATAACCAGACTGAAGTTCTGGAAGGGACTTAACCTGCAATTACAGTGTGTACAGAGTAGAGCCTCAATTTGAAGTCTCTTTATGTGCTGTTGTATGCCAATTTCATCTGCACTGAGAAATAATTTACCATCTCACACACAGACTCAACCTGTGCACACCCAAAAACTGAATCTCTTAGTGCACTACTATGCTATGCACAGCAAGATGAACAAATTAAAAATTTTTAGTATCCATGTCGTGAGGTTAAACGCTAGTGTTACAAATCAACAGACCGCAACAATTCACAGCAACTGCAAAAACTTACTTGCTTTGTGACAGATGTGAACCATGAATCACGGCTACCATCTCCAATCTCTCTGCAGGAAGCAAAATAATCAAAGCAGATGAAAAGAAACTAATACCATGTTGCAAGGTAAGAAATGATGCAAATAAATAGAGACTGACATGCAGAAACCTTCTTGTCCTGAATAATTGCTCAATAATTTTGTAAATCGTGTCATTCCTGCATTTTTGCATTGATCTCCAAGACCTACAAAAAACAATGTTTTAGAAGTAAGAGTGGCCAACTTTAGAGACCAGGCCCAGATTAAACCACAGAATTATAATATTTTAAATAAACAAGAAAAAAAGATGTAACCCGAGGATAGCAAGCATGCATGAGCACAAAAGGAACCACCCTGATGTTTTAGTCCTACTCCGGAGGATTGACACTACCTCTCACCAAAGAGCCAGCTAGATCATGTGGAGAAGCCTCCATGTCATGCGCCCACTCAATGATGCCATTGCCATCCAGCTTTCCACTAAACTTGGAAGGTCTCATTAATATAATGACAGCATTCACAGCTTGCTTCTAGTGAGGCATCTGAACCATGTGCAGCATCAAAGATGCATGAGCGGATTTTAAGGCAAGGTGGTCAGTCAACCTTCGGCCTTAGGACACCAGATATGTAAGGGAATGCTGGCTGACTGGAGCTGCAAAACAGGCCGATTGGAACTACTGGACATGGCCTACTGGTAAATGCCAGAAAGGCTGGGAAAAATCCCAGAAAAATAGGAGAAAAAGGGGTGGCCAGCCCACAAGCAAGGGCCATGCAAAAGGGACCAAATGGGCACCATAAAAGAGCAGAATCTAGGGATGAATATGCTAACAGTCCCTAACACCAATGGCGGAGGGGAATCAGCTGCTGAAGATGATGAAAAACCCCAAATATTTTGACAAGATGGATGATGAGGTTGTCACCATAGTTGCAATGAAAAGTGTTTCATTGCATCTGAATGAAACGAAACGTTTCATTACAATGAAACATGCTTCTTTCATGGCAACTGGGAAAACCTACAAATTTCAGCGTTTTTTATCCAGAGAGCACGATTTTCAAAAAAACTTCTACAAGCGACTATGAAACAGCTCGAAGGAGCTCCTGCCTTGCACAAATCAACCCCTGCCAGCTCCTCCCGCACTTCCCAAGGCCCGCATCTCTCAAGTTGGTTGTGCTGATTTGTGCTTTTTTTCTTCGATTTTGCGGAAAAAAAAAAGATTTTGAAATTTGGGGGTTTTCATGCCAGGGTGCCAATCCAGCCTTGCCTTTGTCAAGATGCCTCACACTAAGGATGCCATGTGGGCCCATGTCACTCTTGTATCTAAATATGGTGGTTCAAGCACACAAAAGTGGAAATGCAATTTTTGTGGGGTTTGCTTAGGAGGGTCCATAATCAGTGTTAAGGCCCATTTCACAAGTTTAACCAAGGAAGGCATTGGTGCATGCAAACTTGTGCCTGCAAACATCAAATCCAAGCTACAAGAATGGAAAAGACAACAACTGCCAGGACGGGGTTGTGGGCTTGTGCATGAGGATACTGGGGCTAGTTGGGGATACAAATGATGCATCAAAGAGAACACGGTTGGGTTCAGAGAAAGATGCACAGAGCCAAGCAGGATTTGGGGGTGCTAGTAGTTCCACTCCAATAGCAAACAAACCCCTTTGCCCGTAGCACCCAGAGCCTCTCTAAAGAGAGCAAGTATTCAAGCAAGCATGCAAAAGCACGCAATTCAAGATGCAACTAGGGAACTCATTGGGCTTTTCATCCAATGCGCTTTGTCTTTTCACATTGTGCGCACACCACGATGGAAAAAGGCCATGAGGGCAATCAACTGCATTGGATGTGAGTGGGAGGGACCCTCCTATGAGACCTTGCGCACTAAAGAGCTCAGAAGAGAGCAACAAGCAGTGGAGGTAGAGATGGAGCCATTAAAACCCACTTGGAGTAAGTATGGTTGCACGTTGTTATGTGATGGGTGGTCAGATATACGCAAGAGGAATGTGTACAATATATTGGTGTCCTCTTGCAAGGGCACTATGTTTTTGCGTGCCATTGATGCATCTATGCCTGGGACAGTGGTGACAGGAGAGTTTATACTGTCACACCTCTACGAGGCTATCATGGAGATAGGCCCACAAAACATAGTGCAGGTGGTCACTAACAATGGTAGCAACTGTGTCTCTATGGGACGGATGCTAGACGATGAGTTCCCGCAAATTGTATGGACTCCATGTGCATCCCATAGCCTAGATTTATTCATTGAGGATCTTGCCAAGATTAGGTGGATTGCTGACATCTTTGACACTGCGTGTAGCTTGGTGAAGTTTGTTACCAAGAGGCCCAAGGTCTTGGCAATGTTTTGTGCCAATAGTGACCTTGAGCTTTTGAAGCCCTCACAAACCAAGTTTGCATATATGTTCATTGTGGTTGAGAGGATAGTGAGAGTACGACACGGACTCATGTGCACGGTGGTCTGTCGAGAGTGGATGAGCTAGGAGGACTATGAGCACCCGAAGGCAGTTGCTTTTGCACGTAGAGTCATGCAAGAAGGTTGGTGGAAGGAGACAGAGGCTTTATTGAGCGCTCTTCAACCAATCTATAGTGTTCTTCGCATCACACTGACATGGAGGGCAACACTCTTGGACTCTTGTACGAGTTCATGGACGGACCAAATTGGAGAGGCTCTTAACCGATGCACTCTCTTGAGAGATGAGAGGTACTGAACTTCCAACTAGTTGCCTTCTTGTTGTAACTTGTATCGTAGGCTTTAGCTAAGAGCTTTGATCATTCATGGCTAATTTTCAAGGTTGAGGACATTCGACGCGTTTGGAACGACCGGTGGGATTGGTTCCATAGAACAATCCACACGGTTGCCCACATATTGCATCCTCTTTGGCATGGTGAGGCCCACTATATTAATGAAGAGTTGGAAGATGGATGGCAAGATTACATTTAGAAATGGACAGGAGGAGACGTGGAGCTCGTGAGATGCTTGGAGGATGAGCGCTAATGCGTCGGAATGCCAACCACGCATTTGATAGACAGACTGCATGCATGCGAGAGACACAGCTTCAACCAGTCTCATGGTGGGAGAAGTATGGGATTAGTAGCCCTCACTTGGTGAGTACACCTCTAAAAGACAAGTCTGTTATTTACACAATACATTAATCAATGATGATTATACTTAGTACTTACAAAGTTTCTGTATTTTAATGGTAGAAACGCCTCGCCATTCGAGTCCTCTCACAGGATTGCAATTCAGGTCCAGCTGAGAGGAACTCAAGCACATGGGCTCTCTTCCATACAAAGAAGAGGAACAAGTTGTCTACTACTCAGTTGGAGCGGTTGGTGTATTGCCATTGCAATCTCCGCCTAATTGAGCAATCGGGCAATCTGATAGAGCCTCGCTAGGTCAATGTCAATAAAATCGACATTGAGAAGATGAAAGATGTCCCAGAGATTTCTCATGAGGAGCGCAACATATATGCCATGTTGTATGAGGATTTGATGGCACCTGCTCATGGCACATGAGCATCTACAGCAACATTATCAAGAGGTGCTAGTACCAGTGCAGCAGCCAAGACGAGTGTGGCAACTGAGGCAGCATCATCCTCTTCTGAGAGTGACGTTGAGTCTATTGAGGAGACTACTGGTGAGGACATCGAGGATGTTGAGGATTGAGTGCCCAGACTCCAAATTGAGGACTCTAGTCTTTGGGGCTATCAAGCTCCTCTAGTTTAGAGTTTGTCATGCATGATTGCATCTATCAGCATGCTCTACTTTGTGTATTTCAAACTTCAGTTTACTTTTTTTGTATCAGCTCAGGATTCAAACTTTTTGTGATCACTTTTGAGTGCCATTATTGATGATGGAATCCAGATCTTGATTCTTGATGTTGCCAGTTTATTTGTCAATTGGTCAGTGACTCAGTAGGGTGCGCACTGTAACTGGATCACCCACTGTCCAGATTCTTTAGTTTTAGCTTGTAAACATGTTTTAATGTGTAAATGATGCATGTTTAATATTTGGGAAGGCAACATATTTTTAACATACATTTTGTGGACGAATTGCCACATCCACTCCACTCCAAGGTACGAGCACACAAACTGCCCCTCTTTTGGAGGCGGTCAACCCCACAACCACCCTCATTAATGAGGGCCCTCTATTGGATGGTCAACCGAATGCGCCAAAGGCAAAGAAAAGGGAGCCAAGTCCTTAAACAATAAGGACAAGGCAAGTGGGGGAGCTTCGGCTAAGCCTCACATGGCTCTCGTTAGATATTGGGCACCCGTCGGTTGCTGCCTTTGGCTTATTTAAAGTTATATTGCACCCAGCGCCTAGTCTTTTCAAATGGGGGTGCACGGGTGGAGTGGTTAGAGTGTGTACCTCTCATTCATCAATCTATTGCTGATTCATCCTCTCATTCTCTCTTCATTGATGTAAGTGTTTGTCATTGTATACAGATTTGTCTCAAAGGCCAATCGGGCCCTCCATAGACGTTAATATATCTTCTTTCTTTCTTTCTTTCTTCCGCTGCCCCCTCTGACATGGTATCAGAGCCCGCAAGTTGCTAAGTGATTCCCTCTTCTTCTCCACTACATGGCGATGCAATTCCCAGTTCTACTCCAAGTTTTGCATCAGCTACTGTTGGTGTCTTCTTGGCAGCCTGTTTCAGCCCCTTGCTTGGCACATAAAGGAATCTACCTCAATGTTCTTCTTCTCGGGCCTCTCCTGCTGCTTGCTTTTAAGCTTTCTTGATTGTTCGGCATCCGGTGCCTGAGGTAGCTTAACTCTTTTGTGAGTTTCTTTGTGTATGAACACCATGGAGTCTTATATGGATTGGTCTTCATATGGGATAGAAGGTTGGTTATTCTTTCCTTCCGTAACTCTAGTTGTTCCGGGCACGGGTGGAGTGGTTAGAGTGTGTACCTCTCATTCATCAATCTATTGCTGATTCATTCTCTCATTCTCTGTTCATTGATGTAAGTCTTTGTCATTGTATACAGATTTGTCTCAGAGGCCAATCTGGCCTTCCGTAGACGTTATATTTATATCTTTTCTTTCTTTCTTTCTTTCTTCCGCTGCCCACTCTAACATGGTATCAGAGCCTGCAAGTTGGTAAGCGATTCCCTCTTCTTCTCCACTACATGGCGATGCAATTTCCCGTTCTACTCCAAGTTTTGCATCAGCTGCTGTTGGTGTCTTCTTGGCAGCCTGTTTCAGCCCCTTGCTTGGCACGTAAAGGAATCTACCTCAACGTTCTTCTTCTTGGGCCTCTCCTGCTGCTTGCTTTTAAGCTTTCTTGATTGTTCGGCATCCGGTGCCAGAGGTAGCTTCACTCTTTTGTGAGTTTCTTTGTGTATGAACACCATGGAGTCTTATATGGATTGGTCTTCATATGGGATAGAAGGTTGGTTATTCTTTCCTTCTGTAACTCCAGTTGTTCCGGGCACCTATTCTGGTGATGTTCCTGCAATGGAGAATAGTGGGCTAGTTCCGCTCACAGCTTTCGTGGGGTATCTCTCTCCTCTTGCATCTCCTCCGGTTCAGACATCGACATCTCATAACCAGGATGAGTCTCCTCATTCCCTTTCTTCGGTTGAAGAACCCTCCTCTCCTCTCAGTGATGCTTACAAGGGGGCGATTATCACTATCATCGTTCATCTGCTCCCTGGCTAGCAGCAGATTCCGAGGTGGTATTTCCAGATACTTTGGGATACAGGTTTGTTGGAGCTTCCACAACTCCGCTTTGGTGGTTTAGGTTCATAAGCCTCTCGGAGACAGTTTTTACAGACAGATGTGCATCACCATGATGCTTTGTTGCCTCCACTTCTTCCGATTGCTCAGCTTACCTCCGTGGTGGCTGACCTCGCACAAGATTCTCATGGGACACAGTCTCTTGTTCCCAGATCTTTGCACAGTTTGGACTTCCAAGGTACATCTTATCTTTGAGATTTGGCAGAAGCAAGTGGATGTCCATTGTCGTGATCATTTATCATGTCTCTGGGCTTGGTATCCACAGCACAATACCACCTTAGTCCACCAAGGATCTTCTCACACTTGGAACACCTCTGTGTTCATGAGGTTTTTACGGTATCTCCTTTTTAGCGCCTGTTTGAGACCAACTAGCAATAGTGAGAGGAGTGATTTGAGTTTCTACTAGGCCAGTTGTATCTCTGTGATACTTCAGTGTTTGGCACTCTCTTTGGAGCGGGGGTTGCAGTGGCTAGTTCCTCACTTTTTGTGGGTTGATTCCTTCGACAACCGGCGGTCATCTTCATTCTACTTTCTTGGATCCGGTGATTCCTCTTGGAGCGATTTGCACCAGTTTGCGGTTACTTTTGTCTTTGAAAACAACAAATTACAGGACACCTTTTGTAGCCTCAGTGGTTGCCTCTAGTTTTTCTTCATGTTCTCCTTTGGAGTTTGCTCCCCATCAGGATTTGAGAGGGCATGTGTTAGCATTCATCTCCTGTCTGTACCATATTCTACCGTAGGGAGTGAGGGCATGTGATGTGGGTGTGCCCACCCACAGGAGTCCCTATTATTTCCTGTTCTTTCTCCAATTTTGGTAGGCGCGGACGGCTGTTTTTTTTTTTTTATCTCTGGTCGGCCTGTAGGAGTCGGCTGGCTGACAGGGCCATGCTGGTCGCGGGACAGCCAACCAGCTTTGCCTGGTCATGGGGCCCTATGGGGCACTGACGGCCTGTTTAGGCAGGGCCGACCAGCAGCCCTTGCCCATCTATATCCCCCCCCGCGCCCCCCCCCCCCCCACTTTATGTACCGGCTATTCAATGTATATAGCAAAGTTTCACACCACATCTCCTCTCTTGCACTTCTGCGTTTTTCTGCTCTCAGATATCTGTCTAATTTCCGCTGCATATTCCGACATGGAATCAAAGCCCAAGGTGGCTTAAAGCTGTGGAGACGATGAGAGCTTGCGGGGCTATTGTGCTTGGTGCTGATTGGAGAGTGTTCGGGCCGTATGGGACATGGAGAAGCGGGTAGAAGGCGGGATTCATTGCTGGACAGCCACCTTGCAAGAAAGTGCAGCCTCTTCTTCAAATTTTTTTTCCACCCACCCTCCCTTCACAAGACCACGTGAACCCCCGAGATGGAAGATTTGCTTGAAATGGCAGAGAAACCTGTGAAGATCCCCACCCTCCCGATGTTCCCGGTGGACCAACAGTTGGATAGAAACAACTATGGCATTTGAGGAGGAGGACCCTGGACTCTTCACTACCAGTCAAAGAGCAGGAGACCCAGGCACAGTTGTGGGATTGTGTCAATGTCCATGTGCGCTCTTTCATCTTCCTCAACAGCACACCCCAAGTGATCAATCATATCAAACACACGAAGCTGACTCGAGGGATTTGGCAGCACTTGGCATCTTTGTACAATCGGGTATCACCCATGAAGAGAGTTTCCTTGGAAGTACACATGCGAGTGATGAATCCTACAAAGTCTTCGACGATGTAGGAGCACATCAACAAACTCCAGGCTCTTCAGTAGGAGGTTCTTCAAGCTGGGAAGGAGATATCATCAGAGCACATGAACATCACCCTATTGTCTCATCTGTCCTCTCAGTACTCAGCTTTCTATTCTTCTTTGATCACCAACGAGAGGCTCAGCACCATTACTTGGGAAGAGCTTGTGCCGATCATCTTGGACCAAGACGAGCGGTTTCTGAACCCACCACGAGGAGGAGGTTCTGAGGCTTTGACTGGCCGGGATGAGAATTTCTTTAGGCTGTGAATCAAGTAAATTTACCTGTGTGATTTCCTCCCTATTTTCTTTTTCGTGTTGTTGTTCCTTAATCTGTTTCTCCAGGGTTGAAAGATGTTGTTTTGTCTGATGTAGTTCATTTTGCAAGGCTGAATTTGTTTGCTGAAGATGTTGAATCATGCTCAGGAGAGAGAGAGAGAGAGAGAGAGAGAGAGAGAAAGAAAGATATATTAAGCGTCTACTAAAGACCCAATGGGCCTATGAGACCGAAGTGGTACAATAATGTCCATGGCATATCTCATCATGGAATGGAAAATAAAACAAAATGAAAACATAAATAGCTATCTCATTGGGGTGATACAAAACTGTCCATGGAAACTCATCATGGAATACTAAGAACATAAAAACATGGGAGCAACATCAGCTCCGAGTAGATGGTATACCACTCTCCAAAATGTCAAGCATGGGGTTGACGAGTATGGCCGAGAGGTCTCCCTCAACTATGTCACGTGGAAAGGTAGCTCGATGGCGGTGGAGCATGTCCTGGATCTAGAGCTGATGAGGTGATCATGGCCAACGGGGAGGTCAAGGGCGTCGGGCACGCTGGAGTGCAGAGGCTCGGTCCGAGGTAACTCCTCTCGGGCGAGGTAGGTCCAGAGCAGCTCGTGGAGGGTCCACAAGATCCACTATGTCGGTGTCCTCCACCTCCTGGGTCCGGAAGAAACTCGTGATGGTTGCCTGTCGAGGGAGGGGGCGGGATGGCTGGGGCCTGTGTCTCAAGAAGGTGTCCCTGTGTCTGCGGAGCTCAAGCAGGAAGAGAGAGAGAGAGAGATCTGTACACCTTATTGGGTCCCAAATTACCCACTGAAGGGTCCCCTTCTATTGCTAGGAGTATTTGCTTTATTATCTTTGAAGAGAATGAATGTATGACTAACTTGGGACTGTAGATAAGCCAAACGCAAGACCTTTGAAAGACCAAGAGTCGGGCTGAACTATACCCGGCTGTAGAAGCACCAATGACAACCAATCTCAATGCCAATGCACTCTTCCAATGGAATGTGGGAAGGCTGCAAATTGAGGCTGAGAGAAGGGCAGCTTCGGGACTGTTCTAGGCTGAGTTTATGCACTATGAATGAATGTATATGCTGCATTTTACCTTCACCAAAGTGGCTGTAGAAAAACGATGATGTGTATGAGCGCTGAATTCTGTTTGTATGCTGAAAATGCAAGGTACTGAAGCACCTTCCTTGGCTGAATGCTGGGGATGATGTGTTTTGTTGATGAGTGCCTATGTGCTCCAAGCGATGATGCTCCCAGGGCTGAATTGCTTAGCTCCAATAATGATGATGGAATGAATGATATGAAGCGATACTATTTATACGCACTAGCTGCTGGTCACCAGGTTGTGAAACTGGCCGACTGTAGCAATAAATTGCTACACAACTAGAATATGTGGAATAATGGTAAAATGCTGAAATATTATGTTAAAAATGCTAGAATAAATACTAATAAATATGCTAAAATTACGCAATAAATCTAAATGGTATTCTAAGCCTTCTGCAATGGTCTATGTGCATATGGGATGAATGATATGCAATATGCAACCATGATATGATGCAAACCCTAAGGCTTCTAGTGACTCTATAAGCATGAATGATTCTCTCCAAGTGGGTTAAGGGACTTGATTGACTAACTGACTCTCTAAGGCTGAGGAATGACCTATGTAGCTCGTGCCTCACATATCTTGGACTGAGGATTATAATTGGGTCACCGCGTACGACAATATCAAAACCTAAAGGGGTTCTACTACTGTACAATGGAGCACTGATGATGAGCCATCTTGTCACCATGCACTACAATGCAGAGTGCATGTGACATTCCCTCCTACTTAGCTTGGCGGCATATTCATGGCTTCCAAGTAGTCCGCCAATAGCTGGGGGTACTCTTGAAAGAACTCCTCGTCTAGCCAAATGGCTTCGTGAGTACCTCGATCTCGAAACTTCGTGTAGAACTAACGGAGTCTTCGACCGGAACCATACTTCCAACGATGAAGAAGGATCAACTCAAGCTCAATGATTTCTATATATACCTTCATGAGGCCAGAAAAATCTGAACTTACGAATTGAGAGATTGGAGAAAGAAATAAAAGTGAAGAAGGACAAAGGCAAGAACAAAGCATTTGAAAGATCAAAAATAAATAAACTAACAAACCTAGCTACTAAGGAGAGGAAATCAAAAGATAATATGAAACGAAGACTTTTAATTAAGACATTAACAAAACCCAAAAAAAAAACCAATAATAAAAACAAACAAACAAAAAATAAAACAAAACAAAAAACAAAAACAAGAAAACAAGAAAACAAAACAAAACAAAACAATTACATGAATGAAAGAAACTTTTTTTAACACACACACACACACATACACACAAAAGCATACAAACACTTCTTCTTAATAAGAACTTAAACCTTTTGAGCTGAGATACTAAACAACAACATAAAATAGCAAAACAGAGAACTGTAAACTCTAGACCTAAAGCACTTAAGAGCCAGAACCAAACATTAAGCTAAACTTTAAAAAAGACGTCGACTCAAAAGTGCAACCATTAACTCCAATGTCTATCCGAACATAAAGTGTAGGTTCGTGAACTCTATCATGCATAGCGTGGACAATAAGCTATGGCATCCCTACTCACGTCATCAGTGCCCAAGAGTAGGTTGTCATATGCATGTGTGCCCATGGACAAGTTCCTCAGCTAGTCTAGCAGAGGCAACCAGAAAAGACCAGAAGTTGGAGCATAAGGTGCTGTGCTAGCTAGTGTGGATTAGGAAAAGGAGACAAGGGACAGTCGGCAACATGTAGAGGGCTGTCGGCTATATACGAGGGGCTGTCGGCTGTACCAGAGTAGAGCAGGGGCTGTCAGCTGAACCAGAACAAAGGCGGGCTGCCAGCGCATAAATGTTTATGAACTCCAAGACCAGTCGGCTGGCCGACTGCTGCAGTCCAAGTGTCCAAAGGCCTATAAATAGGCGCAGATGCTCATTGTGTTTACCATTCATTCCACTAGGGAAATGGGTCCAAGTTTAGGACAGTTTTTGGTGTATTCCACCTTTTTCATGAAGGCAGCCTATGGCTGTAGATTGGGGTACCTTTTTGTAAAAAAAAATATACTGAATTTCCAGCATATCTCTCTCTCTCTACTCTCCCTTCTGTCTGTGTTTTTGCATCAGCATGTTCTAGATGGTGTTTAGGGCTGAAAGAAGACTCCCAGAGCTTCTGCGTGTTACATTGGTATCAGAGCATCAGGCTCAGCAAAGCTAAACACTGATTCAGTCCCATACGATGGTGTACAAGTCCAAGGTACAAGAAAGTACACGGATATGAAGCCCAAGGCAAGGAACACAAGATCGGGAAGAGCTCCCAGGAGGTTTGTTGGTGGTGTTCCACAAAGCCAGAGGGGATGGCAGTCCTATGAGCCAAATAGGTTTTCGGGCAACATTATCCTCCAAGGGGTGATGTGAGAGTGCCAGACTCATTTCTCAGGAATGAAGACCAAGACAGTGTTCAGAGTCAGGGCAGGAATGGATTGGGGACTGGATGGAACAGATGCATAGATCTTATTCAGAGTCAGAGTGGTTTTGGAGACCGGGCCGGGTTTTCAGAGAAAAGGGTTGCTAGAGATGGATGGATGACAGAGGGACTCCCAGAACAGAATGGGATGATGACAGTCATCCAAGGAAAAAGTTGGAATCCCGTCATCAAGTTTAGCAGAGGGGGATGTCATGTGCATGTGTGCCCATGGACAAGTTCCTCAGCTAGTCCAGTAGGGGTAGCCAGAAAAAGACCAGAAGTTGGAGCATAAGGTGCTGTGTTGGTTAGTGTGGACTAGGAGAAGGGGACAAGGGACAGTCGGCAACATGAAAAGGGCTGTCGGCTATATGCAAGGGGTTGTCAGCTGTACCAGAGCAAAGCAGGGGCTGTTGGCTGAACCAGAACAAAGGCGATTGCCGGCGCATAAATGTTTATGAATTCCAAGACCAGTCGGCTGCTTCAGTCCAAGTGTCCAAAGGCCTATAAATAGGCGCAGATGCTCATTGTGTTAACCATTCATTCCACTAGGGAAATGGGTCCAAGTTTAGGATAGTTTTTGGTGTATTCCACCTTTTTCATGAAGGCAGCCTATGGCTGTAGATTAGGGTACCTTTTTGTACCATATAAATATACTGAATTTCCAGCATATCTCTCTCTCTCTCTACTCTCCCTTTTGTCTGCGTTTTTGCATCAACATGTTCTAGATGGTGTTTAGGGCTGAAAGAAGACTCCCAGAACTTCCGCGTGTTACATAGGTGCAGGTTTGTATAAGGTTAGTCCAAAAGAACATGCTTTATAAAACCAGCGAACTGAGTTTCTATCACTCATACTCAGCCATGATAGAGACTAGCACTCAAAGTCTGCTGTATAACAACAAAGAATCACAAAACATAGGACATGCTTTATAAAACCAGCGAACTGAGTTTCTATCACTCATACTCAGCCATGATAGAGACTAGCACTCAAAGTCTGCTCTAAGGTATAACAACAAAGAATCACAAAACATAGGAAAGAACCAAACTAGGTCTATACCAATGATTTCTAATTCGTCTACCACGTATGGCTGCTGTTCATCTGAAACATCAAAAACTTCTGGTCCAACATATGGTTTTAGCCAAGAAACATAGAAAACATCATGCATCGTCCAACTGTTAGGCAACTTCAATTTCATGGAGACATCACTTAACTTTTTAACTATAGGAAAGGGTCGAAAACTATGGAAAGAAAGCTTGGGACAACGTTTGCCCACTTGTTTCAATCTCAGTTTCATGATGCGCAAATAGCCCCAATCCTCTTCCTAAAGTGGACATCTCGTCTAGACTTATTTGCATGTCTACTATAAGCTTCTTGGGCTTTGGTCAAGCGGTCTTTAACTGACTCAATGATTTCGGAAAATAACTCCGTCGTTTTGTTAGCCTCAAGAGATAGAGACACCATTCTCGTCAAAAGAGAAGAGAAATGGCGACCAAAGCCTACCTCATACGGAGTTCATCCGACACTGAATGAATGAGTATCGTTCAGGATGGCTTGGACCAATGGAAGATAATGTTCCCATTTGGACTGCTGGTAATAACAGTATGACATCAAAGGCCAACTGGTTATAGATTTCTGTCTAGCCGTCTGTCTGTGGATGGAATGCACTAGACAACTATAACTTGGTCCCAAAGTTATCGAATAATGTCCTCCAAAAATGCGACGTGAACTTGGAATCCCTATCTAATGTAATGGTGCTAGGCAAACCACAAATGGGGTACCAATGCTTGAGAAAAAGGCGGGCTACATTCTCAACTGTGACCATATGCTTGCATGGGATGAGCATGCAAAACTTACAGAAGCGATCCACAATGGTAAAACATTGAGTGTTACGAGATCCGGTGCATAGTTGTTACGAGGCGTGCCTCTAACAGTTCGAGACGTACGAGGTGTTCGAGGTGTACGACTGCCTGATTGAGGCGTCATATGTATATATATATATATATTATTTATTTATTTATTTTTTGTTGGTGTGAGTCTTTAGACGGGGGCTTTAAGGGCCCAAGGCAGCCCCTCTCACACACACTCTCTCTCCCTCATTCTCTCCCTCCCTCCCTTAAGCCTTTCTCAAGACCCAAAGTTCAAAGTTCAAACTTCAAACACACTAGGATGATGATGTTTTTTATACCCACTTTTGGAGCTCTCTCTATACTCTACCGGTTCATTTCAGTTCATTTCATTTTACTTTGTACCCTTGAATCTTGTGTTAGAAGTCGTCTCCTGTCTATTTTTATACACCAGGGCCTCTGTTGTGGGTGTGCCCGCCCTTATTAGGTGTTTTCTGAGAAGAAGTCCGACGCTGACCGCAAGAAACTAAAGGCAGAGAGGACCTGTAATGATTGTGGCGAGAGAAAGGCCACTATTGGAGGCAATGTCCCAAGCGGAAGACCGAGAAGGGTGAAGATTCCTCAGCAGCAATCATGAAGACTCCGGCTTTGGTGCACCTAGAGGTGATGGACTGTAACATGCGGAAGCTCTGGGGAGTCTTCTTTCAGCCCTAAACACTCTTGGAAACCTTCTGATGCAAAAACGCACCATCTGATGCAAAAACGCAGGTAGAGAGAGAGTAGAGAGAGAGAGTGAGAAGTGCTGGAATTTCAGTATATACTATGGTACAAAAAGGTACATATCTTGGCAGCCCTTGGCTGCCTTCTTGAAAAGGTGATAACACACCAAAACTGCCCTAGACTCGGACTCCTAATGACTCATACCCCTAGTGGGTTGAATGAATAAACCTTGAGCATGAGGGCCCTTTTTATATGGGACTTTGGACACTTTATGCTGGCCGACTGCTGCTGGTCGGCCAGTTCCAAGTCCATACAAGCCCCTTTTTGGCGCTGCCCGACTGCTGGTCCTTGTCCTTGCTGCGCCTACTGCCCAACCTCTCTGCTGACTTCAGTCGACAGCCAACATCCTCTTTTCTTGCAGCCGACAGCCCTTGTCTAGGTTCATGTGCTTCAACCGTCTGCTTCCCTCCATGATCCCACTTGTCCTGCTCCATGCTCACCTCAGATGCTACACCTGAAGCTCCTACATTCTGGTTCTACTGGTTCATAGTCTTTATCTGTTTGCCCTCTTCTGGATCTAGCCCTGAGAATGTCCATGGCATCTGTGATGCACATGACATCCCCCTCTGCTAAACTTGATGACAGGAATCCAACCTGCTCGTGGAGGACTGTCATCATCCCAATCCTGTCCCGAAGTCCCTCTATCATCTTCCATCCCTGGCAAACCTTTTTCTCTGAAAATCCGGTCTGTTCTCCAAACCACTCTGTCTCTGATGAAGATCTATGCATCTGGTCTTCCTCTAGTCCAAAATCCATTCCTGCCCTGACTCTGAACATCGTCTTGGTCTTCATTCCTGGAACTGAGTCTGGCACTCTCACATCACCCTTGGAGGATCAACCTCCCTTGGGACTGTTACCTGAGAACCTATCTGGCTCACGGAACTGCCATCCCCATCTGGCACTGTGGAACACCACCAACAAACCTCCTGGGAGTTCTTCCCGATCTGTGTTCCCGCCTTGGGCTTCGAATCCGTGTACTTTCCTGTACCTTGGACCTGTACACCATCATCTAGGACTGAATCAGTGTTAAGCTTTGCTGAGCCTGATGCTCTGATACCAATGTAACATGCGGAAGCTCTGGGGAGTCTTCTTTCAGCCCTAAACACTCTTGGAAACCTTCTGATGCAAAAACGCACCATCTGATGCAAAAACGCAGGTAGAGAGAGAGTAGAGAGAGAGAGTGAGAAGTGCTGGAATTTCAGTATATACTATGGTACAAAAAGGTACATATCTTTGCAGCCCTTGGCTGCCTTCTTGAAAAGGTGATAACACACCAAAACTGCCCTAGACTCGGACTCCTAATGACTCATACCCCTAGTGGGTTGAATGAATAAACCTTGAGCATGAGGGCCCTTTTTATATGGGACTTTGGACACTTTATGCTGGCCGACTGCTGGTCGGCCAGTTCCAAGTCCATACAAGCCCCTTTTTGGCGCTGCCCGACTGCTGGTCCTTGTCCTTGCTGCGCCTACTGCCCAACCTCTCTGCTGACTTCAGTCGACAGCCAACATCCTCTTTTCTTGCAGCCCTTGTCTGGGTTCATGTGCTTCAGCCGACAGCCCTTGTCTGGGTTCATGTGCTTCAGCCGTCTGCTTCCCTCCATGATCCCACTTGTCCTGCTCCATGCTCACCTCAGATGCTACACCTGAAGCTCCTACATTCTGGTTCTACTGGTTCATAGTCTTTATCTGTTTGCCCTCTTCTGGATCTAGCCCTGAGAATGTCCATGGCATCTGTGATGCACATGACATGGACACCGATGTTTCATTTTCTTCAGGCAGGGAGGAGGTTGGGGGATTCTCCGCATCGGCGGATACTCAGGAGTGGATTCTAGACAGTGGTGCTTCCAGGCACATGACTCCTTCCCGTTCAGATTTACAGGATCTCTACAAGTATTCTGGTCACATTCTTACTGGGGATACATCCACTATCCCAGTTCACAGTGAGGGCAGGATGGAGATAGTTCCCGATGGCAGAGGAGGGAAGCATTCCTCCCACGTGTTGTATGTTCCGTCACTTGGTTTTCATCTGTTGTCAGTGCATCAGGTTTGCAAGATTGGCGTACGGGTGCAATTTGATGAGCATTTTGTTGCTCTCCGGGACAAAGCAACAGGCCAGGTGGTTTGGGAAGGCGGAGTGGAGAATGGAGTTTACAAGCTTTCAGCACTCTCTCTCCCAGGTTCTCAAGTTTGTGATGAGTGGCAGTCTGGTAATGGCCACTTAAGTGTGGATACGCTGCAGGTGCAGGCTTTCCGGGACCAGATGGTGGATAGCTTGCCAGTTGATGGCAACAGTCGGCAGGATGACGGCAATTGGCAGGAACTTTCCAGTTCTGATGTTGGTGGTTCTTGTGTTCGTCAGTCAGAGGAAACTGAACAGGTAACTTATGCTCTGATGTCTCGTAGTACTCGGGACAAAGAAACTCCTATAGATGAGGATGTTCTTTCCACAGGGACCTCTCGGAAAGCCAAGCAGGTGGCAGTTGATTACTTGCAGAAGGGGGTGGTTTCTCCAGGCTTTGTGGTTCCGGATTCAGAGGGGGTAGTTGATAGGTTTTCGAAGGCCTTGCGTGGTCTTTAGCAGGTTTCCAGGACTTGTTTTTGCGCCGTAACAGGTGTTGATCCTCGTGAGCAGTGTGATGCCTCTTTGACTCAGAAGCAGAATGGTTCATTGATCTGGTTGATGGACACCAGAATGGACGAGAGCTTCCTAATGAGGCAGTTGAGCTCATAGTTTGCAGATGACTCTTTGGGAGGCAGGATTGCGTTTCCTGTGGTTTCTACGTCATGCGAAGGATAGAGACAGGCAGATTTAGAGGCATACCTCCAGGGGACAGGATTTGTCAGATTTGTTGGATAGAGCCAGAGACGGAGGAGCACTACATCTGTCGCTGCACAGCATATTCCGAGATTCGAGGGCGCTACCATTGCCTTTTCAAAGAGGGATTTGGACCACTGGCTAGAGTCATGGACTATTGTGATCAGCGATGCTTGCAGGATTTGGACCACAGGCTCGTCCGACCAGGCATCTCACTATGGCAGATATCCAGGCCATCCTGCAGAGACCCATGCTAGAGCTCCTAAGATGATTACGACTCGAGCCATATACTGTTGTACTCATTGTCACTTTTGTACTCCCCCATATTCATGTATTCAGGTATCCATGTACTCATGTACCCCATTTTGACTAGTAGCATTAGCTTCCCCCCTACTGATATATTGTGGGGCTCTCTCCTTTCTTTTCCAGACAGTGTATCAGATGTCACATGGTTGTAACTTTGGTCTCATAGGTCACTTTGGCCTTTTGAAGACGTTAATATAACATTTCATTTCTCTCTCTCTCTCTCTCTCTCTCTCTCTCTCTCTCTCTCTCTCTCTCTCTCAACTTTTACTATATATATTATATCTATCACTATATCACTATATATATAACAGACGCCTCTAACACACCTAACATCTCTAAAACAATACGAGTCTTTCGAGGCGCGTACCATACCCACCTCGTACCAAACGCCTCTAACAACCTTGATCCGATGGAGGCTGGTAGAGGCCCTACAAAGTCCATAGAAATGTCGATGAAAGGTCCGTCAGTGATAGACAAAGGTTGAAGTAACCCAGCCTTTTTCGTATGTGGAACCTTAACTTTTTGACAAATCTTACAGACTTGAACATGTGAATAAACATCATGCCTCATTTTTGGCCAATAAAAGGACTGTTCCAATTTCTCGAGAGTACTGTCGATACCTCTATGGCCTCCAACTAAGGAGAGTCATCCCGAATGACACAGAGACGGTTCTTGCAGAACAACCAACCCTTCTGCACTGAGTAATTGAGAGGCTCAGAATTGAGGACCAAAGTATACTGAGTACCAAACGCTGCGGAATCAACATATTGATCTTTCATGCTATCCAAGTCTTTTCCAGTGATTTTGAGAATGGTAGGACTCTTGCATGGTTTGGATACTGGTCTTTTGACTAAGAGCATCTACAAAACTGGGTTATACTTACCAGGGATGTACTCGATTATTCCTCCAAATTATTGGAAGATCTGACGCCCTCTGGCTTGCCGATCACTCTACTAGGCACTTGGCATGGTCTGAAGCCATTTAAGTGCTTGGTGGTCTGTTTTAACTGTGAAAACCTGTCCAAAAAGAAAAGGCTTCCAATGTTTGAGAGTTGTGATCACACCCAAAAGCTCTTTGTCATAAACCGAATAATTCTTTTCGGAGACATCCAACTTTCTACTGTAGTAGGCCACGGTCCACTGGTCTATCCTCCTACTGAAGAACTGCACCTGTGGCGACATTGTTGGCATCGGTAATGACCTCGAAAGGTTCATCCCAAGATGCTAACTTCAAAACAAACCCTTCTGAGACTGCTTTCTAGAGTGCACGAAATGCATCAAGCGCCTTGCCTGTAATTGTGACTTTTTATCTACGAGTCTTCACCCCCTTAAGCAAGTCGGTGAGAGGTGATGTGTCACGTGCACACCCATCAAGTGTACAAGTGGCATGGCATCATCAAGCATCCATAAACATCAAGCATCATCAAGCATCCATAAACATTAAGCAGGACATTAAAGCATTAATCCAAGTATTACTCAAGCATATATCAGCATAAGCATGTGTATGGGGCTGTTTCAGCACCATCTTCAGCACATAAAGTAGTCCATAGCATCTAGGGCATTTAATAGCATCAGGTCGTGGGCATTTATGGCAACTGACAGCAGTTTAGAGCATTTATTGCAAGTTGTGAAGGAACAGAAGGCTGGCCGACTGCAATAAAGGTACCCGACCAGCATCATCTCAGCATATAAATAAGAAGCGCATCATATTCAGTCCATGATCTCATCTCTCCTCAAAGGTTCTCATCCATGGAGCAAGAGAGAAGCAGATCAGCAGTTTAGCCAACATATCCAGCACATAGTTCATCATTCCTACCTCCTACATAGAGGGAAGCCGGCATCGAAGGGTGGATCTCCGCATTGGAGCAAGGAACAATCCTCATCATCAAGATTCAGCCTATCCCTCTCATCCCAAGAAGGATCTTCATCTAGGACAACATCATGCCTCCGTGTACATGCCCGGAAATGCTTGGTGGATTGGTGTTCCATTGGGTCTGGTACCTCATGTACTTGCCTGGAGCACGTCTATTTTGGTATAGTCTCATGAACGGGGATTGTCCATACCAATGCTACATTGCATAGCATCTTTATGTGCTTGCCTGCAAATGAAATTGCATGCTGTTTTCATGCATGCATGACCTATGTGTAGTTCCGAACTAGGGGACGCCCGCCCGCGAACCATGCGTGTGAAACTGTCTGCTAACATGGTTGTGTGGCATGTGAACAGGTGGTAAGTATTACCCAATCTAGGCTCAAATAGCCCTTAGGACTTGGCCAATATTTATAAGTGAGTGCGTTCCCACTTCATTAAAGTTTGGGCGCCCAAAAGTCACTTATAAATTATGACCGCTTCCAAGTTCACACTCACTGAAGTTCCGAGGCAGACAAGACTCAATGTCCAGGACCTGATCCTCCCCTTTTACTCATAAATGGGCATCTCCCCATGTCCCTTCACCTGATTGGACCCCAATTCACTTACTTATTGAGAGAAAATTCGTGTGCCCAAAAGTCACTTATAAATTATGACCGCTTCCAAGTTCACACTCACTGAAGTCCCGAGGCAGACAAGACTCAATGTCCAGGACCTGATCCTCCCCTTTTACGGCATCTCCCCATGTCCCTTCACCTGATTGGACCCCAATTCACTTACTTATTGAGAGAAAATTCGTGTTTTCTCTTCATAAAGATTTTTGGAGGCTGAAAACTCTGTTTTTCCACCATTTCTCTCCATTTCCAAGCTCTCCATAGCCATACCCAACTTGCTAGGGTGTTTTCCAAGCTTCCAAGAGTGTTTCCAAGTGCTAATCACTCTCCTACTCACTCCCAATGACTGAAATTCGGCAAAACAACTCTCATTTTTGCTGTAATTTCTGGTCTTTTTGCTGAAAACCCTAATTTCAGCCTTCCTTTCTCAAGTTGAACCATAGGGGAAGCTTTCCCAAGGTTCCCTTCATCCTCTTGAAGACTTTTGTCGCGAAGAAAGGCGACAAATCAAAGATCTCAAAACTCCAAGGACTTCCATCACGAAGACTTCCGGTGTCATCGACTCTACTTGCTATTGGTAAGCTTTTATGCTTAAATATGGGAGCAAGTAGCAGGAGGGAGGAATCGGATTACAAGATCACATACCCTGTGTAGTGTTCTCTTGTCCTACGTGCTCTCTTGCAGATTGTATGTGTTGGTGGAACAATAGAGAGCAGATGGTAGGGAACATGGGCACTTGAGAGGGTAGTGTGGGTTGCAAGTCTACATCGACAACCACTTGTTTGAAATACTGTATTCATATACATTGGTATGGAAATCTGGTCAGAAATGCCCATGACACTATGTACTTGATTCTCCCAAGATCAATATACTTTATTTGAGGGAGGAGTCGACCGTTCCGGCTCATTGTGTGTCTCTTGTCAATTCAGCAATTTACTTCTTGTATTTGAACAAGTGTCCATCAAATCTTAGTTTATTTAAGTGTATTGATTAGCATTGTGTTTAACCAAGTTACAGGAATCAAAAGGTTACCAGGTATACCACCCAGCAACAGTTTAGCAGAGGGGAATGTCACGTGCACACCCATCAGGTGTACAAGTGGCATAGCATCATCAAGCATCCATAAACATTAAGCAGGACATTTAAGCATTAATCCAAGTATTACTCAAGCATATACCAACATAAGCATGTGTATGGGGCCTCACCAATCAGCCTGCCTAGCTCCAAGCTTTCCCAAACCTCGAAGCTAGTCTTGCGTGCGTGTAGCACACGGTAGATACACATGACAGAGTTGTCTCCTATTCGACCTAAGGACCACAAGATTGAGCCAGTTCCAACTGCGCCTTACCAGACCAGTCAGTCATAGTGCTCAAGACTTAGCTCAAGGTCATGTTGGCTAAGGCTCTTGTCAGACCGAGCTCTTTGCCTTTTGAAGCTCCGGTGCTCTTAGTCAAGAGAAAGGACAATTCGATACGCTTGTGTGTAGATTACCAAGCACTGATGAAACCGACCGTCAAGAACAAGTTTCCCATGCCTCGCATCGTTGATCTCTTAGACCATTTGGCAGATGCTAAGTGGCTTAGCAAGCTAGATCTAAGTCCAGATACCATCATATGCTCGGATTCATCCGAACAACATTCGGAAGACAACCCTTGCGACTTGTTCAAGTTTTTGGTCATGTGGACATGAAAACTTCTATACTATTTCAAATTGTTTTCATAAATCATGCTCTGCATGCTTCCCTCCACCTTGCTTGGAATCGTCTGGAGGTCTTCTTTCTCCTCTTTTAGATCTAGAGAATGACTTTTTGTGAAACCACATAGGAGGGATTGAGAGACTAAAACAATGCAATTCAAGCAGAAGTTTTACTGGTTAAAAACTGAGCTCAAGAGAAAAGCCTGTTGAATAATTAGTCGCATTGCTTAGATCACCACGCACAGCTCATTTCTATGCAGACACACACACACACACACACACACAGTAATCCAGATCGATCTCTCTCTCTCTCTCTCTCTCTCTCTCTCTCACACACACACACAGTAATCCAGATCGATCTCTCTCTCTCTCTTCCTGAAAACTGATGACGTACCGTGAAGGACGACGAAGGGTAGAGACCTGGAAAAGGGCAAAAGCGCGACGGCGATGAAACACACCACGACAAAGGACCTCATCTCTGTTTAGAGCTTATAATTTTAGATCATATGCACAGCAAAAGAGAGACAGAGATATATTTTAAAACTTCTAGCTCATCGACTAGCCATACATCCCTCTTGGACGACGTGATGCGGATCGCTTCTCCAAAAAATAAATCTCCTATATTTTAAAACAAGGAGAAGGTTTTATACCCTGGGTTTGACTCCCTCCCATGCTTAGTGTGGGGCTTCCCCACTTTTAAAAAAAAACAAGGAGAAGGTTATGAAAGGCCTGGTCGTATACTTATAGAGAGGGTGTGGTCAAGTTGAGAAGGAATGAAGGGGATGGGAAAGGAGAAGCATGTGTCTATGTGATTGTGTTTGCTTATTTATTCATGGGTGCATTTGAGAGAGGGAAAGTGAGTGGGAGCGGGATAGAGAGCAGAAACATATCATACCAGAGGTGGGAAAATGGGAAAAGCAAATAGATGAAGACGAGAGAGAGAGAGAGAGAGATGCAAACATCAAATTGGGGTGTTCTTGTCGTGAGTTTAGGACTCGAACAAAGCGTGAGTGTTGCATGGACGTAGGTAGCCAACAGAATATTATTTGCTTTTTTGTACATACTATGTGAGGGGTAAAGGGATGGAGTTGAAAGGAAACTGGGATGGTTTTGTGACGAGTCAAACGATTGAAGGAAGCATGAGTGCTCATTGGATGGATGTTACTACGTAATCTTACCTTTAATTTTGTACACATTATTATCATTGTTGTTTATTGTATGTTGAGAACAGGAATTGAAGGGGAAGACGTGTTCTCTTTTTCTTAGTTAAGAGGCATGAGGGGAAAGAGGAAGTCCAATAAAAGGAAGAATATGGGTTAAGCAAAATGGAGCTTGATGTTTTTTTTTTTAAGAACATGTCAACAACGGTCTTTGTTGTACAAGACTTCAATTAAGAGGTATGGAATGGAGTGGTCTGACCAATAGTAGTAGTTTGTCTTTGTTGTACAAATTCTTGTGAAAATGTTGTTCTAGATGTGAGCTAATGTTGTATTGTATATTGTCATATGCTCAATGATCTAATGTGTGCAATCAGTTTGTTGCATAAATGTGAGTTTCATTGTATCGTTGGATGGTCTATGTTAAGGTCTCCTGTAAAGATATTATACTCATCTTTAGGGATAGATAAGAAGAGGTAGTCTAGCATCTTTGTGAGTTTTGAAATTGTGCTATAAATCATGCCAAGTTTTTTGCTACTAAGTTTTCGCTATAGAGCTTTGATACCGTTAGCAAAGGGACTTGCACTTAGCCAACCCTAATGAGGGTTAACTCCCCTATGTGATACCGTTAGGGGCTCACTCCACCTCCACTTGTGTCATCACTCAAATGGAGCTTCCATAAGCTAGGTAGTGAGCAAAGAGAAAGGAAGCTATGGAGAGCTCAACCTCTACTCTATGCCTTCATTTGTGCAAGAGTGATATGAGGGAGAAGAAGAAGCAAGACAAGAAGCCATCGCCTACATGCACCCCCCAACAATCAAGCAAGCAAGCATAAACATACACAAGCCTACCACCATAGCCACAAGAGAGTGAGAGAGGGAGAAAGAAAACTCAATTGTGATAATGGGATTGTCCCTTTTCATATTTCGTAAGTTAGTTATATACATGAGTTCTCTTTTTTCAATGGTTGGCTGCTCATTTAACAATTGGGTGCCCAAAATTGACTTCCTAGCTCTATGTACACCTAGGCTTATTGTTGTGGCCAACATTACACAAGTCGTAAGCTCAGTCATCCCATACATCTTTTACATGAAGCGCTTGGCACAGTTACATAAAAATGAGTTATATGAAGCGTAACCATGCTTAGAAATAATGTTAACCAGTGTGGTTAACATACCCCCCTCCCTAATTCAGATCCGTCCTTGGAGCTGGCAAGGATACTCAGTGGTAGGAGATGGAGTATGTTCTGATGAAGTCATACCACGATTTGGGATGCAAGGGGGGATCAATGGAAGACTTTGTAGCTGGTCTAGAATGTAGTCTCCATCATGTCTTCAAAATTCTACACTCGCTACGCGGACATCCATTGGATGCGCTCGTAATAGCCAAACAATTCCTTCAAGGTCGGGCCTTTGTTCAGATTGAAGGCAAGGCCTTGACTACCCTCGTTGTAGTGGTTCTAATCCGGAAAGCCCTCCAGGACCGTGATGATAAAGTTGAAGAAGAGGATTGTTGTCACAATGGTGGGCTTGGGGACTTAATCATAACAACCACAATGAATGCATGCATATTTGTCATTATGGGGGCCTCTGTGCATGGGCTATGGGATGTTGGTGGGGTGAACCAAGAGAAGTTGTATTATACCTTGGGGTTCGTTGTCTGCTCCTTCTTGAATAAGTCCCAAGCCCAACAATTGACAGATAGGCAGGTACGCATGATTAATTCACAGGTTGCTGGGTGCCTTGCATATTGTAGGGCTTCACTAGAAAGGGCCTATGCCAAACGGGCTACTCGCCCATGAGCTCGGGTGATGGGGTGAGCATTGGAAGGGGGCCGCTGGCAACCGCCTTGTCGATGTGGATGTTGGCACTTCTAGGTGTCATGTTTGGCATCCAGATAACGCCGGAGGACTTGGATGTCTATACGAACTGTAAGCTTGTTGCTAATAGGGGTGTGTTGGAGTTCTCGACCAAGCAGGATACTGATGGCCTGCTCAAACTTCGTGTGATCTAATGGGTCACTATTAACCTATGACGGACATTGAGACGTACTATGTTTTACATCATGTAATTAGTTTAAGTATTCTGAGTCATGGGCCGGGCTTGTCGGCACCATATACAAAGGATAAAGGGATTGGGTGATCGCCGATGAGAGGCACACCTTGAATATCAATAGGATAAGTGTTAGGATTGGCCGACCATGTATGGGCGCCCATGTGTGAACGACCAAGTCACCCATAAGAGTCAAATGTAACCCTAAAATCCTCATTCTCATGTGTTGAATACAAAAGTGCTCTTGCCTTATCCTCTTGGTTTCCTTCTCCTTCGTGTGTGTGTGTGTGTGTGTGTGTGTGTGTGTGTGTGTGTGTGTGTGAGAGAGAGAGAGAGAGAGAGAGAGAGAGAGAGAGAGAGATCGAGCACTGTGTAGCGGCACGATGACGGTGAGGCGGTAGAGCGGCGACGGCGGCTCCTTCTTCACTACGACGTGGGAATCCTTCGCGGCGGCGGTGTGAGCGGTGAGTGCCACACCTTTGCATTCTATTTGAGCTTGCTTTCCTGGTTGTAAGCTTGTAGCCATTCGTGGCTCGCATACGGTGTTCGGCAAGTCCCCAGCTACGACTCGCGGCAAAAGCGCACATTTTTGGCGCTGCTGTCGGGGAGATGCCCTGCACCAAGCTCCAGTTTACAACTCGGGCTACTGCGTGAAGTGAAATTTACACTGTAGGAAAGGCGACTCTGTGTTTGTTGTTGAGGTGTTTCCGTGTTCTGCAATCTGTTTTTGCAATTTGTCTTCTGTAAATCTGTTTCTTTTGTTATTTTTTCGCTCCGCGTGTGGGTGTGCGTTCTGTTCTCTAGTTTTCTGCGTGAGAGGGGGGATTTCTGAATCCCCAGGCCTGCGTTGTGTGCAAAATGCACCGCGGCTAAGTCTAAACCCTAGAAAGAAACCCTAGAAAACTTATCCCAAAAAAAAGAGAGAGAGAAAGAAAAAGAAAAAGAAAAGAAAAAAGAAAATTTTAATTTAAAAAAATAATTTAAAAAATTAAATTTTTTAAAAGAAAAAAAAACGAAACGTGTGGAGAGGAAAGATTTTTTATTTGGAGAAAAAAATTTTGAAAAGAAAAACCCCCAATTGACCCCGGCCTCGACCTCGGTCTTTTAATATATGTAGGAGAGTGAGCCTCCATAGCTTTCTTTCAAGTGAGAGCTTATGGGAAGTTGAGCTCTATATGTAGCCCACTCCCCAAGGAGTAAAGTGAGCATGTGGGATAAAGCCTTCACCCTTTCCCCCACAAGCAAATAGGCCTTCACTCTTTCTCCCACAAGGAAACAGACTGTTTTGAGGACCACAGGAGCTCTGGATAGGCGAACACGGTGCTGTGAAGCACGCTAGGATCCTTTAAACGATACGCTCGTTTCGAGCTATCACACGTCCTAGTTCAGGTTCGACCATAAGTAAGGGGGTTAGAAACGAGTTAAAAATAATACAAAAACAAGTAAAAACGGGGTGCGAAACACCCGAGAGACCACTTGGGTGGGCTTCAAAGGTAGTCACCAACGCCCGTAGGGTACCCACGTCACATGCATCTATGTGGTCGGGTACTAGAGCCTGAGCCACTAGAAAGCGTTTCAGTTTACGCAGGCTCACACCATCCCTCCACGTTGGTATCTTGGCCTTCAGCTGGAACCCAAGGAAGTGCAACCCAAGATCCACGAATAGCGGATAGTGATTCGTCCTCTGACTCAAAAGCCATGGAAGGGCACCCTACCAAGAACCCTGAGGAGACAAGCCAAAACATGCCGGATCTAGCATGTTTAGTCGTCTAATAGAGACCTTTAGTAGAGCTACACGCTCTGAACATGCGACAAAGCGAAGTAAATGAAGAAGGAGGGGTAGTAGATTCACCATTCACATCTTATGTAGACCCTACCCTCCCAAAGAGTGTCCATGTGGATATTCTACCCACTTCGTTTAATGAGGGCCCTACTGAACTACCACCTTCCGATGCTCTTCCTAAAGTAGAGGTCCCTAGAAGCCAATCCATAACCCGGATCTAGCATGTTTAGTCGTCTAATAGAGACCTTTAGTAGAGCTACACGCTCTGAACATGCGACAAGCGAAGTAAATGAAGAAGGAGGGGTAGTAGATTCGCCATTCACATCTTATGTAGACCCTACCCTCCCAAAGAGTGTCCATGTGGATATTCTACCCACTTCGTTTAATGAGGGCCCTACTGAACTACCACCTTCCGATGCTCTTCCTAAAGTAGAGGTCCCTAGAAGCCAATCCATAAGAAGTGACATTGCATCCACTTCAAGAGAACCATTTGGCACACCAAGTCTGGATGGGATATTTCTCAATGAAAATTGGGAATATAATCTACACACAGAGACTCTAACTGACCTATACACGGGTTACACATACCATGTAGGTTGGTTAGAAGTCATACGATCTACATCTAGCGCCACTAATCTAGAGGAGCAACAACAAATGATATGTGAGGTTATTCATAGAATTATCCAATTTGAGAGGCAAAATAGGGGAGTGAACCTAGTTTCCACTGGCCCTATAAGGTTTTTGGATATGGGCAAGGCCAAACAACCAACCCTATCACAATTGGAGACTCCCTCGGTGAGTCCCATAAACCCTTCGTATGTTGTTTCGCCTGGAGTCTCAATGCAGGTTGAGCCCACAAGCAGTAACTTTAGCTTTCCAACCTTGGCTCAACTTTCCATTAAGGAATCCACAATGCCTACCCCAATGATGAGCATAACGAAAAGTGCACCTGTTACCGCTGTAGTTAGTACGACACCGCTACCTAGTGGAACAGTACCTACAACAGTGCGTGCCAGTGCCTATCGACCATATATACCTATCACTACTCATGCTCATGTAACTCCTATGCCTCTTAGTATGCCAATGGCGTATGCTCCACGACCGCCTTATCACAACCCTTATCCAAGAGGAGCTAGACCTAGTCACATATCATATCCTACGTCAGCTGCCTACATACCCAGACCAACGCCAACTCCTATCAACCAAGCTACCCCAGAAGTGTCTCCACCAACTATGCCTGCTCACCCAGGTGATGTCGCAGCGTTTGCTCAGACGATCGGACGATCTATTGCGGAAAACATGCAGGCATGCCTGAGAGAGAACCCAGAAGCAAGGCAGTACAAGTGGCTAAGCTCACTCAAAACTTCAGTGGTAACGAAGATGTGAGGAAGCACATTGAAGTCTTTGAACACGCGTGTGATTCCTTGGAAGAGCACAATGAGCTGCATAAGTGTAAAGCCTTAGGCTTAACCTTGAGTGGGAAGGCCGGAGATTGGTATCGAACCTTAAGGGTTGAAGAGCGCACTCACTACCCCACTCTCAAGAGATTGTTCTTGAAAGAATACATACGTGAGGGTGTGCTTTGGGGAGTAGCATCTCAACTCCAAAAAGCTGAACGCGAGGAAGGGGAGTCAGTGAGAGACTTTATAAGTCAATTGAAGCATCTAAATTCTCGCTGCACTCCCGATGAGCGCTTCAATAATAACCAACTGCTCGATAGATTCATCCGAGGATTGCGCCACGAGGATATATACAATGGCCTAGTCATTAGAGGTCTTACAACGTGGGAAGCAGTCACTACCAATGCAATCCAGTTAGAAGACAACTTGATGATTGCAGGTAAAAAGGTGTCTTCGGAGAAAAAATCTGTTAGTTCGCAAGTATCTGGGCACGAGCCAATGACGGTAAAACCTATTGCCAAGGAGCCCAAGATATCCGAAATGTCAGTGACCGACCTTACTAAGGCTCTCCAAGAATACTTTAGGGGTAATCGAGCTCCTCAAAATAGCCATATGTACCCAAGAAGAGAGCAACAATGGTGTTCGGTTTGCTTAGGACCACATAGCACGAGTGAATGTCCCACATTCAGAGTCAAATTCAATTGCAATGCATGTGGTAAGTATGGCCATCAATCTAAAGATTGCCTAGTACTTAAGCGAATGTTGGCAAATCAGGCACCATTAGCCTGGTCAAACACACCTCAAGTACTCGCACTGATGCCTGCTCAACCGGTCGAGCAACCGTCACAGCACATAGTTCCAAGGAACCCGAATGTAGTCCAATCTGTGCCGTTACCACCGCCAGTGCTAGGACCACAAAGATTACCCCTATAAACCAGATGGGTTGTGAGTCACATAGTGCGTGTGGGGATTATGAAGAGGAGATAGACCCCACTGTTCCATATGGGATTGATACGTTTGAACTGATTCCCCACCAGTACTACATGGAGGATCATTTCGGGCAAGTCAAGTCTGTATATCAAGCGGCTGCTCTCACCACAAGAGGGCAAAACCTTAATACCTTGGCGAGGAGACCACCTCTTCAATGCTACGATTGTGGTGGACTGCATCGTGTAGCGGAGTGCCCTAATAGGCTACAGAAGATCGCTACTCAGATGTAACCAAATCAAGGGAGCACATCAGGAATGCCGGTACTTACATGTAATCGTTGTGGCATAGATCATTTGATTGCTTAATGTCCACATAATCCTAATGCACCCAAGATTACGCCATTGAATTTGGTTGAGGTCACCAACCAGGCACGAGGAACCACACCCGTTGTACCCGCGAATGTAGTTACACGATCAATGCTTCAAAATCAAAACTACATTCTCGAAGAGAGGGATACTGCATCAATTGCTCGAGCAAAGAAAAAGAAAACGCGACAGAAGAGATCGCTTAATGCCATGAGCTCCAAGCCTAGTTCAAAGACTAACATAGGAACAGGAGACGACCCCGTGTATATGAATGATCCGGAAGATGATTCTGATTCAATAGAAACTCTGGGGACCAAAGCCACTACCTTAAGGGAGGACCCCACTCGGGAGCTCAACGAAGGAGAATCAAGTGAATACATAAATAAAGGGAAACAGAAGGAAACTTCCTCGGCCCCACAACCAAGTCAGTTAATGCCCTCTCGGCCACCAAACTGATTGAGACTCCCCAAGACAAGCCACGTGGGCCAAAGACCCTCAAGAAAAAGATTGGAACTTACCCAAACCCAATTGAGGAGATTGAACAAGTGCAACACTTAAGGGGTTTGGTGGAAGAAACACAAAGAGAACTGGAGCCAAACCCGAGAAAAATCAAAATTCCAGACACAGTGTTTCCTACGCAAGTTCAGCTTCACAGGAACCATAAACTGTTAGCTATACCTATAGTATCATTCGGGAAGAAAGTGAGGATAGGACATCAGGAAGTGGGCAACCACCCTTCTTGCTAGAAAGAATGTTTAGTGAGGGAATGCCTGACCCCATCGAAGAGGAAGTGATTCCATCTTCACCAGTCCCTAGTCAAGGCGATATCTCGAAAAGTACCGTTGAATGTGTCCAAGTTAATGGATTTCATGTCCTCTGAAATCAAAACCACGATCATCTCCAAGTTATACGGAGATCCTGAGCTATTCTTAGCTCTTCGGGCATTTCTCAATGGAGAACTAAAGGCGGGGCTACCACAATTTGCAAATATGGATAGACCCGACACGCTTCAAGATGAAGGGGGACATTGGGATCTACAACCCAACCTAGATGAAGACTCGGTCGTTGAAATACCTGTTAACAAGTTGGGACAGTACTTTGAAGGTGACGAATCTAATGCGACCCTCCCCATTACTACCAAGGGATTAACTCTAAAGGGAATCCTTGATGGTGGTGCTGGCGTGAGCATTGTGACTAAAAACTGTTGGGAATCTATGGGAAGACCTCACCTTGAAGTCACAAACATAGTGGTTAAGATGGCAAATGGAACTATTGCTAAACCTATTGGGATGTTAAGGGACCTTAAGATCAAGGTCCTGGGATACAAGGTAAAACATTCCTTCATTGTAATGGATTTCTCCAAGCATCCTATGTCATATCAAATGATCTTAGGACGTCCTTTCATGAGGGAAGCACAAATGGTGCATGACTGGTCAAAAAACCATGTCTACCTACAATTCTAGGACTCTGTCATTCGAGTTGATCTTGAGAATGGTCGTGCACATCCTTTAGGAAGCAAGGTTATCATTGATAATCGATTGGATACCACTATTCACTCCGCCCCATTAAGGTATTGCTATACATGCAAAAAAGAGACTAATGATGGGAAAGATTCTCCTTATATGGATGTCCTATCGGGTATGACTGAGTCGGATAACGTGGATTGGATACACCTAGCGGCAACCATAGACACATGGGAAAATAGAGGCACAAGTTGGGTAACACTTGAGGGGCAAGATATGCCACCGTTAGTGCCAATAAACATGATAGGTGTTATGCACTTGACTCCTGATGGCGAGAAAGCGGCAACCTCCACTGACACTGAAAGTGGCAAAGACTCTGACCAACGCAACTCTGAGTATGAATATCAAGAAGAAACTGACTTTGAGCCTAATGGGGGGGATGAATCAAATATTCACCCAAATGTGGAAGCAAGGTGCTCAAGGCCTAGGACAGTGACCTCCTACAGTTCATCCGAAAGTGAGGGGGACACAAGTGAAGATCAACCAAGTGAGTTCGAATCTGATAGAAACAAAAATCAAAAACTTGGTAAGAAGAAAACAAGACATAAGTGCCAACGCTATCGAGCTAATGTGCGAACCACAATAAACAAGGAGAGATCCACTGCAAAATGGCTTAGTTATGTAGGAGCTATTGACGCTCATCATAGAAGTTAGCAGATAATTGGGGACAATACCTCCAAAGTGTCATGTGGTGTATTCTGCAACCTCATGACATTGCCCAATTAGAAATTGAAGAGAAGCCAAAACTAAGTCGTACTGCAAGAAGGTGGCAAAACCAAGAGTTACAAAAGGAGGCGGAATTGAAAGAAAAAAGCCTGGCACAACAAGAACCAGTAGACTTACACCCCGTACCCGAGCATTTCAAATCATTTACATAGGGGAACGTAAAGTGGTCTACACAAAAGCCCAACAAACACCTACCAATGGGAGTAGCGGTGTCTACGATGGCCCTGCGGGGCGGCGGCGGCGGTAGTTAAGGAGATAGACTTAGCAGATCTAGGTGAGGAGTCTAAACCAGTTTTTATTGCTCAAGACCTCACCAAGACGGAAGAAGCTGCACTTAAGAAGCTTCTTAAAGAATTCAAGGACATATTTGCTTGGACATATCATGATATGAAGGGTGTTCCACCCTCGGTGGTGCAACACACGATTCCAATGATTAGCACTGCTAAACCAGTCCAGCAACGTCCCTACCCAATGAATCCTAAGTACGCAAAGATTGTACAAGAGGAAATTGAAAAGCTTGTAAAATGTGGATTCATATATCCTATTGAGCACTTAGAATGGGTTTCTCCGATAGTCATCGTACCAAAGAAGAATGGGAAGCTCAGAGTGTGCGTTGATCTCAAAAAGGTTAATGCAGCCACCAGAAGGGATCATTACCCCTTGCCATATTCTGAACATGTGCTTGAAAGAGTGGCAGGCAAGAAGGCATATAGCTTTTTAGATGGGTACTCGGGTTACAATCAGATCACAATTGCAGTCGAGGACCAAGCTAAAACAGCATTTATCACGGAGTTTGGAGTGTTTGCCTTTCGCGTCATGGCTTTTGGCTTGACCAATGCACCTGCAACATTCCAACGATTGATAAACATGGCATTTAAGGAATATCTAAGAGACTTCTGTGAAGCTTTCTTAGATGATCTTTGTGTTCATTCCTCTTGGGAGGACGAGCACTTGATGTGTTTATGAAAAATATTTGAAAGGTGTAGATTATATCGCATCTCATTGAATCCTTTCAAATGCCAATTTTGGGTTAAACACGGAGTTATCTTAGGGCATATAGTGTCCAAAAATGGGATTTCCACTGACGAGAGTAAAATCAAGGTCATTCTGGAATTGCCCCCACCTACCAACTATAAGGGAGTCCAACGCTTTATGGGCCACGTTGGTTATTGTCGAAGGTTTATTCTATTCTTCGCCGAGATAGCTCGACCATTGTATAAGCTTCTCATCGAGTTTATTTGGACCGAAGAATGTGAGCGTGCCTATGAGCTATTGAAGAAGGCCTTGGCGAGTGCTCCAATCTTGCGAATGCCTAATTGGGATTTAATCTTCCATGTGCATATTGATGCATCAAACTTTGCTATTGGGTGTGTGTTAACTCAACCTGGAGAACACAAACTAGACTACACCATTAGCTTTGCAAGTCGCCAGTTGAACGATGCTGAGATGAACTACACCACTACGGAGCGAGAAGGGTTGGCAATGATATATGCAGTAAAGAAATTTCGTTATTACCTCCTTGCCACCAAGTTTGTTTTCTATGTGGATCATCAAGCATTGTTGTATCTGGTGAACAAACCATGCTCCACAGGAAGAATCACACGTTGGCTATTGATTCTTCTTGAGTTTGATTTCACTGTTGTTGTGAGACCTGGCAAAAAACATGTCATAGGGCTGATCATTTGTCTCGCATACCTAATGGTGAGGCTCCTATGGGAGTTGATGTACTTACCTGACACTTCCCTATTCATGGTGGAGACAATGCCTGAATGGAGTGAGAAGATTGTTAACTTTTTGGTTAATGGCTTTCCACCCAAGGAGCTTCGTAAAGATCTAGCTCAAAAGTTGATCAAAGAATGCGAACCCTATTGCCTGATAGCCGGGACTCTTTATAAAAGAGGAAAGGATGACGTTCTTAGGCGTTGTGCCCGAGAGGATGAGTATCTATACATTTTGCAAGAGGCACATATGGGCGTAGCCGGTGGTCACTTCTCAGGAGACTTATCTGCGTGAACGATCTTACAATCGGGGTATTGGTGGCCCACTATGTTCCAAGATGCATCACTCTTTGTGAAGGGTTGCGATGAATGCCAACGATACAAGAAACCCCAGTGGAAGGATCAGATGCCCCTACATCCGATCAAAGTAAAACAACCATTTGAAAAGTGGGGTTTAGACTTTGTAGGTCCAATTACCCCAGCGGCCCGAAACACACAATCTCGCTATATTATTGTGGCCAACCACTAACTATATGACCAAATGGGCTGAAGCGAAGGCGACACGTAAGGCAGATGCAAGGACAACAGCCAAGTTCCTCTTTGAAAATATAATCACATGCTTCGGTTGTCCTTTTGAACTTGTGAGCGACAATGGTACGCATTTTATAAATGAAGTGATTAAGGAGCTCACAACGAATTTCATGATATCCCATCATAAATCTACTCCTTACTATCCGCAAGCGAATGGCCAAGCTGAGAGTACAAACAAGACATTAATCTCTGTTCTGACAAAGACTGTTGAAGCTCATCGCACGGATTGGGATCTAAAGCTTACGACGATAGCTTTATGAGCCTATCGTACTGCGTACAAAGTGGCTATTAATTGCACACCATTCAAAATGGTATATGGCCAAGAAGCAGTCATGCCATGGGAATTTGTCATTCCTAGTCTTCGTGTTGCTACTCAAGAGGGTTGGGATGGTAATCCCTTAATAGAGTGTCTATATATCCTGGAGCGGCTAAACGAAGAAAGACAATTGGCTATGTACAATGCCCTTGTGAAGAAGGATAGGAGGAAAAAATGGTCTGATCGCCACCTAAAGGACAAGGACATCAAGGTTGGGGATAAAGTCCTGATGTATGGAGTGCGTAACGAAAAGAAGAAGCTCAAATATGCTGGTAAGGGACCGTATAGAGTATAAGAAATTACCCCGCAAGGTACCATCCGAGTGGAGACTCTCGACGGAGTTGAAACCATTGGATTTCTTAATGGGAGTAAATTCAAAAGATACTATGACCCCCTGAGCCAAGAGGAGTTACATGCAATCCATCAAAAGAAGGCAGCTAAATAACAAGCTGAGCTTAAGAAGATACAAGCAAGAATTGAAGCCAAAGAATGTCAACAGCGTGCTAGGCACCAACGAGAAGCCAACTTGGGGATTACACAAGCATTTTTTGAGGAGGCAGACGAGGATTCACTGGAATCTGACCTGCCTCTAAGATACCCAATTGAGTTACAGAGTCCTTATGGGGAGGTGCTGTATAATCATTATTGGATACAGGAGCTTAACACAATTTGCTATCATATGGCGTGTGGTGTCAACTTGGAAAACCACCTTTATCCAAGAGTGCTATCCAAGTTTAAGGAATCAACAAGAAGAAAACCCCTGTCTCAAGAATTCTGCACACTCCGGTTGCCTATGACAAGGGGACCGTAATTCAAAGTTTTTGGTTATGCCTGCGGGTACCATGGAAGGGACTGTAAACTTAGGGCTCAAATGGTGGATGATGGCCACCAAGTGCAATATCGATTGGGCAACCAGACGAGTCACAACGCAAGAACCAACACTAGGTCTGACCGTTCAAAATCCCGCACCTAAGTCATCCACTCAAATGCTAGATAATAAAAAATCACAAAGTCCAGTGGCAAAACCATCTTTGATTGTTTGCCACCCCTCTAACTCTTTAACGCCAAGAGTGGAAACCTGCAGGGTGGTCTCTAAAGCTCCACTTACTATGCCAAAAAATACATACAAATGGGTCCCAAAAGCTTCGTTTTAATAGCTACTTCCCCTGCTCAATCTCATTCAGACAAGAAGCCTCGTAGAAGGAAAGCAGCTACCCACTCGAGAAAGGGCAATGTAACATCACGATGGATCCCTAAAAAATTATTAGTAGCCCAAGGGTATTACGAGGGGAATGACCAGATTTGGGTCCCTAAACATAAGCTGAATCCCTCTACATCACCTGTAAAACCTTACAAACCAAATGTTGCCACCCCAACAACGACAATTCAAGACCGTGGTAAGGGAAAGGTAACAGAGTGCTCTGCACCACTTCTTCCAGAGTTAGTTTGGATTCCCAAACGATATCGATCATTACCACGTAGCTCAGGAAGGGGGGAGCCACATGAAGCTTCTAGCTCCTCATGCCAGGCACACGCTGATATAGAAGTTTCTACATGCTCTACACCTACTCTTGTCAACACCCAACAAAAGACCGATGAGTCTACATCTCCCCTTGTAATAGTATCGTTGGAAACCATTTCCTCCATTCGTCAATGGGAGCGTACACTACCATCTCTGCAATTGGATGTGGCCACAAGGGTCATAAAAAGCTATCTGCCCACATCACAACCTATGACCCGCTGGACAAATTGGTTCCAAGAGGCTGCAACATCATTGCAAAAAATATGATCTACCCAAGGAAAGGGGGAGCATGTACTCACGCTCGACATTCTAATGCTTCCTCCCTAACCTTCTCCCCTGACCATGTAATTGCCAAATTCAAGGGGATGTATATATATAGCTTCATACATAAAAAAACAAAGAAAAGAAAAACAAAAAATAGTAAAAAGAGCAAGAGCACAAAAAGAGGAGAAATATCCATATACAATCAAGAACGAGATTGACCTGTCATCATAAACCTACTGATGCTATATCTGTGTTTGCAGACATGGCAGATGCACGATCATCATACACTTCATCCACTCCCACCTTTGGTGAGAGGTATCATCTGTACCTTTCTCAGATATTTCACATGTGCTATCTTGTAATTGAAAGTGAATGGGATCATATAGATATACTAGCCAGAGAGGAAAATGTTGAGGAATTAGAATGGCTAATTTGCCTATTGACCATGACTGAGCCCTACTCCGTAGAGGACATATCCCCGATAGCCCAATGCTTTCCTTTTCCACAAGATGACTATCCTCGCATGGTTACATTCTTGATGAGTTTATGTGGATGGGAAAATGAAAAGGAAATATCTGACAACGATGAATGGACAGATGAAACTCATGGCACTACTGAGGTTGACTTTATTTATTTGGATGATGCGGATAGAGGCTTAGCCTTAGGGCTAGAGCCAGGACTCTACAACATCCTCTTACCGTATCCTCAATAGTAGCGTGGTGACTGGTAGGTAGGTTAGAGTTTTCAAATTTTTTCTAGTTTGGATTCCTTAAACGAGTCTTTAATTTTTCACATTGATGTGCCTCTCGAGGTATAGTGCTTGTTAGTTGGTTGTACAGGTGGAAAAGTTTGAGGTGGATTCGCTTTCAAATCCTGAGATAGCCGCAATGCTCATACATAAATATCTCATTAAATTGCGAAAATTTTTCTCATCGAATCAAGGAGATCTCCAAAATACAGGTGTAATTCTTCCATTCCCACTCTCTTTTGTTTTTACTGTTCAATTAATTGCATGACCACATGGAACTTGTCAAAGCATTACTTAGTTTTTGAAGTTGCCTGATGTGCTAGTGTAAATCATTAATGAGCTTAATCTTATTGGCTATATTCTTGAGAATGCATGAAGTCTTTAGTTAACCTGGAATATGGTTGTCTTAAGTCTAGGGTTATAACCATCTTAATGTTTGAACAACCTGGCTATGTGTGTGTTGACCTCTAGAACATAGCTTTTACCCTTTGGTCGAAAGGATGCAAGAACACATTATAGTTCAAGAGCGAAGATCAAAAGAAATTTATTAAAAAAAAGAAAAGAAAAAAGGCCTACAGTAAATGGCAATGCAAGTCTATTATGTGCTCTAATGTTGGCCTATCGCCTTATTGACACTTGGTAGGCGAGGAGTATTCTACTCCAGACCAATGCCTTGGTTGGTAGGGGGTAGCCTTGCCTAAGGTGAACTAATAGATTCCTGGATAATGCTTTGTGTTAAACATGGTACCAGGATCGATGTTAGTTTTGCCTTAGGGAGGTCGCCGTTGTGTGTGAAAATTGTCACGTGCATAAAGAAATAAAGGCAAAAGGCTCCTGTAACTCTGATGTTTCTTGTATCCCTAGGCTCGTGGTATTAACTTGTTCTTAGAGTAGACACATTGCGGTCATTGTTTATTTATTAAGCTTGGTTATTTTCCTTGACTTAGGCCAGTAATAAACCTTGATTAACCTTTGACACCTTGCTAACTCTTGATTTACTTTCAATAATTTTAAACTCCTGTTAATTGGCTACACTAGCTCATGCATGTGACCCCTTAAACTAAGTTCTCATAGCAACATCCATTGTGGTCTAACATGTTTGAATTTATTACACTTTATATCTTTTGAATTCCAGCATACTTTCACTCTACTTCCCTGTTTTGGAGACGGTCTACCACAACAAACCCTATCGAGCTTACTATACCATAGCTTCCGAGGACGGAATCTACATTAGGAAGGGGGGCATGTTAACCTATGATGGACATTGAGACGTACTATGTTTTACGTCATGTAATTAGTTTAAGTATTCTGAGTCATGGGCCGGGCTTGTCGGCACCATATGCAAAGGATAAAGGGATTGGGTGATCGCCGATGAGAGGCGCACCTTGAATATCAATAGGATAAGGGTTAGGATCGATCGGCCATGTATGGGCGCCCATGTGTGAACGGCCAAGTCACCTATAAGAGTAAAATGTAACCCTAAAACCCTCATTCTCATGTGTTGAATACAAGAGTGCTCTTGCCTTATCCTCTTGGTTTCCTTCTCCTGCGTGTGTGTGTGTGTGAGAGAGAGAGAGAGAGAGAGAGAGAGAGAGAGAGCGATCGAGCACTGTGTAGCGGCATGACGGCGGCGAGGCGGTAGAGCGGCGACGGCGGCTCCTTCTTCACTGCGACGCGGGAATCCTTCACGGCGGCGGTTTGAGCGGTGAGTGACACACCTTTACATTCTGTTTGAGCTTGCTTTCCTGGTTGTATGCTTGTAGCCATTCGTGGCTCGCATACGGTGTTCGGCAAGTCCCCAGCTACGACTCGTGCGGCAAAAGTGCATAGTCACACTAGTTGAGGGGGTTGAGTGGTGGGTCCACCTCTTCTTCGTGCTCTTGCGGGGGGATGGTGGGGGAATCCAAGGGTGTGGGGGAAGGGAGGTCAGTTTGTGAGTATAACAGGAGTGGAGGAGAAGTCGAAGGAGAGGTAGCAGTGGGAATCCAAGGGCGTGGGGCAAGGGAGGTCAATTGTGATTACAATAAGGGTGGAGGAGAAGTCAAAGGAGAGGTAGCGGTGGCAAGGGTAGCGTGAAGGAAAGGAGGGGACCATGTTGATGTAGAGGGTGAAAAGATGCAGGGGGGAAGAGAGCTTGAGCTCTTGCAAGCACACACACACACTCACAAAACCCTAATAGAGAACACACAAGGTGAGAGGCTGAAAATCTTCTTCTTCTTCACTCAACACTCAACACACCATATACAAGAATAAGAGTACACACAATATGAAAGGTACTTAACCAAATACATACACGGGTTCTCTATAGTGTGAACCCGACTAAATGAGCTGGCGCTATAACTATGCTAGTCTCTAGAATGGCTGTCACACAGCCTATCATCCCATTGGCCGCATATCACCCAAGATCTCACCAACCATGCCAGTGGTGTAAGTGTGGGGCCTATCCCCCAGGCGGGTCATCAGTGTCCACCGCCTCACTAGACGAGCTCGATATCTCAACACTCCCCCTCGAGCTCAACTCCATCTCATGTACACCAAGCAAAGCTGGCATATGCATTGGAAGCTACTGGCATGCATTGGTAGCTACTGGCATGCATTGGAAGCTACTGGCATGCATAGGTAGCTACTAGCATGCATTGGAAGCTACCTGCATGCATTGATAGCTACCGGCACATGCATTGGAAGCTACTGGTATCACTACAATAGAATGAGGGTTTAGCGGTGACTTTTATAACTAGACGGGTACGGAGATGTCAAGCTCATTTTGTTGCTAAGCACACTGCAACAGGTTCACTGCTCAGTATAGCGATAGTAGCAATGCTTTTTCGCTGCTTCGCAGCATAAATCGCTGCTGGACAGTGATATTTTGCTGTAATTTTCACTGCTAAGCAACAGAAGAACTGCAGAGTCAACGAAAGCTGGGGCAGACTGGGGAGTCTACACAGGACTCCCTAGTCTACCCCAGCTCTTTTTTTCTAATGTAGACATAGTAAAACTAACACAACTTCATATCCTACTCATCGTCTCATGGACAAGTTTATTGTAAATATAAATACAAAAAAAAAGCAATTCATGGTTTCACGAATGTCAAAATTCAATTACAATACTTGACAGAATTACATAAGTGTATGATTCCAAAAAGCTCATATATAAAATAAAGCGTAATTAAAAACTACGGAGCTAGGGGCTACATTGAGGGGGTCTACATCTCATGCATTGCAATTATTATTGTTCCTTGCAGCTCTACCCCCTTCGCTTCTCACATTTCCATTGCTTCTTGCTTGGACATTTGCACCACCATTTCTAGTTACATGATCCTAAAACACAATAAAACTATCACAAGTGAAAATAAGTTTTGTAAAAACAAAGACGTTCAGGGTTTAGGAATGTACTTACTTACCATGCTTGTGCCAAGCATATCCTCCAGTAATTACATAAGTGTATGATTCCAAAAAGCTCATATATAAAATAAAGCGTAATGAAAACTATGGAGCTAGGGACTACATTGAGGGGGTCTACATCTTATGCATTGCAATTATTATTATTCCTTGCAGCTCTACCCCCTTCGCTTCTCACATTTCCATTGCTTCTTGCTTGGACATTTGCACCATCGTTTCTAGTTACATGATCCTAAAACACAATAAAACTATCACAAGTGAAAATAAGTTTTGTAAAAAAAAAAAGACGTTTAGGGTTTAGGAATGTACTTACTTGCCATGCTTGCCAAGTATATCCTCCAATAATAACAATATATGCTTCGTCTTGCACCCTTTTAAATAAAACTTCCAAACCCTGTTGTAATGCAAAATC
Source organism: Cibotium barometz (assembly GCF_041138505.1). Taxonomy (NCBI): domain Eukaryota; kingdom Viridiplantae; phylum Streptophyta; class Polypodiopsida; order Cyatheales; family Cibotiaceae; genus Cibotium; species Cibotium barometz. The sequence continues at coordinate 33,256,593 of NC_141091.1, forward strand.
ATATTCATCTTGTTGTGTAGGGTCCACTGCTTTAAGCTATAGACATACAAACAAATGAACATTTTAGAAAGTTGTTATTTAAGATAACCTTCTTTAAATAAAAGATAAGATATAATTTGAGGCTAATATATACTTACAGATATTGTTGGGCTATCAACTCCTCCTTCACATATAACATCACGCTACAAGTTATTGCCATCTATCCAAGAAAAAACATAAATACTTAAAACTCTTATACATATGGCCTTATGCATATAGCCTTATCCATATGGCTAATGCATATAGCTAATGCATAAGGCTACCGGCATGCCTATGGTGCTACTGGCATGCATTGAAAGCTACCGCCATGCCTAGGTAGCTACTGGCATGCCTAGGAAGCTACTAGCATGCCTAGGAAGCTAGCGTCATGCATTGGAAGCTACCGGCATTGATTGGAAGCTACCGGCATGCCTAGGTTGCTATTGGCATGCCTAGGAAGCTATCGGCATGCATTGGAAGCTACCAACATGCATTGGAAGCTATCGGCATGCATTGGAAGCTACCGGCATGCATAGCTACCTATGCATGCATTGGTTGCTACCGACCGGCATGCATGGAGCATGGAGCATGGAAAAAATAACAAACCCTATAAACATGTAAAAGCATAAGAGAAGAAACATACAAAAAAGAGATCTCTTACCTTGTGAAGCTTGTATGTGTTGAAAACCTACAAAATCAAACCAATTTTTTTTAAAAAAAAGTATTAATAACAAACCCTAATCTTAAAAGTCTAAAACTTACAAACCCTAAAAACATGTAAAAACATGAAAGAAGAAACATACAAGAAAGAGATCTCTTGTGAGGCTTGTATGTGTTGAAAACCTACAAGAAAGAGATCTCTTGTGAGGCTTGTATGTGTTGAAAACCTACAAAATTAAACCAAGTCAAGAAAAAAATATTCAGAAAAATCAAGATCTCTTACCATATGAAGCTTTAATGGAGAGTTCTTAATTAGGAAAAAAGAAGAAAGAAAAATACTCGTAATGGTTAAGCTTCAATAAGAAGAGAAGAGAGAAAAGAGAAAGGAAAATACTCGTAATGGTTAAGCTTCAATAAGAAGAGAAAAAGAAGAAACGAAAAACTTAAAAGAGAGGAAAGAGAAAGGAAATACTCATAAGAAAGCTTTCATGGAAAGCTTGTTTGCATAGGAGATAAGTGAAAAGAGTAGACATACCTTGCTTGAGCTTGAGGAGGAAAGGGTAGGAGAGGTAGAAGTGACAGATAAGGCATAAACCTATAAAAAAACTCTGAGTATTCAAAAGATAAAACTACATGACGACATAAAAATCGAGATATTTTTATAGTATAGCAGCGTTTGTTCATTGCCTGCTATACATGTTGTTGGGGGATAGCAAAATTTCGCTGCTGTGTGCAACGAATTTTTGCTAAAAAGTGTTGCTCATTAGCGAAAAACGCTACAGAGCAACGATAAATTACTACTCGGCATCGTAAAAACCCTTGATATTTTTCTTCTGAAAATGTTGTTGTGCTCACGATATGTTTTGCTGCATGCCTAGGTAGGTATCGACATGCATTAGAAGCTACTAGCATGTATAGATAGCTACTGGAATGTATAAATAGCTACCGCATGCATTAGAAGCTACCGGCATAAAGCTTATGTATATGGCCTTATGCATATGGCTAATGCATAAGTCTCATACATGAGGCTAAGGCATATGACCATGTCTTGAAAGAAGCATAGCTCTCTAAAGACTATCCATAGATCATGGAAAAAATAACAAACCCTAAACTTGCAAACCCTATAACATGTAAAAGCATAAGAGAAGAAACATACAAGAAAGAGATCTCTTATCTTGTGAGACTTGTATGTGTTGAAAACCTACAAAATCAAACCAAATTAAGAAAAAAAAAGTATTAATAACAAATCCTAATCTTAAAAAGTATTAATAACAAACCCTAATCTTAAAAGGCCTAAAACTTACAAACCCTATAAACATGTAAAAGCATGAAAGAAGAAACATACAAGAAAGAGATCTCTTGTGAGGCTTGTATGTGTTACCTAAAAAATTAAACCAAGTTAAGAAACAAAAGTATTTAAAAAAATCAATATCTCTTACCATATGAAGCTTTAATGGAGAGCTCTTAATTAGGGAAAAAGAAGAAGGGAAAATACTCGTAATGGTTAAGCTTCAATAAGAAGGCAAAAAGAAGAAATGAAAAACTTAAAAGAGAGGAAAGAGAAAGGAAATACTCACAAGAAAGGAAATACTCACAAGAAAGCTTTCATAGAAAGTTTATTTGCGTATAGGAAATTTTTTAAAAAAAAGAGTAGACATACCTTGCTTGAGCTTAAGGAGGATAGGGAAAGAAATAAAGGAAAAGAGTAGGCATACCTTGCTTGAGCTTGAGGAGGATAGGGTAGGAGAGGTAGAAGTGATAGATAAGGCATAAACCTACAAAAAAACTCAGAGTACAAGTTTATTATATTCAAAAGATAAAACTACGCAGCGACCGACAAAAAAAGCAAGATATCTTTACAGTATAGTAGCGATTTTTTCCTATTGATGAATAGCAATTTTTCACTTCTAAGCAGCGAAATTTCACTGCTAAAAGCGTTGCTAACAAACGACAAATTGCTGATCAACATCGTGAAAACCCCCAATATTTTCCTTCCAAAAATGCTACCAAAACACTGATGTGCTCTCGATTTGTTATAGTGACATCCTCTCTTTCATGTGTTTCAAAGTTAGGTAACTCTTCCTCACCCTCGTTTTGAAAAAAGTGAGTGATCATGTTCTCCATGACATCCTCTTCCTCTATCTCATGTGGAGGAAATCATGGGTCTTCCAAATGTACTGAACATGCTCCACTTTCCAAGTGCTCCTTTATGACGCTTGTATTCATTCCTCAAGTTTCCCCCGATGATAAAATAATGAGGCATATTGTGTAGTACTTATGCATGAATGTCCATGCCCTCCTCATCCTAATGAACCAGAAAATTGACACTCAAAATTACATATGGAAAACCATGAGTTTACATTTCAAGGCATAAGTTTATATACTAATCGAGGAATTGGCTTGCATCGTCAAGTTGGCCGGCATTGGTTCAAGCGATCCCCATTTTCTAATATGCTCCAATATCACTTGACATTCACGTACATAAACATTCTTGCATCTTGCACATGAACAAGGGATTCTTCTGTAACCACTCTGGACCTCCAATTAATGGTGAACCATCACTATCCGAACTAGTAGAGAAGACATCTGTACCGGGCATAAAAAGTGTGTAATTAAAAAATTGAATATGAATACATGGACTAAGTCTAGTAATGTCAATGGGTATATGCATAGGTTTTCTCTCTGGAATTTATCCATCTCGCTATAAATGTCGCTATAAGCGTCGCTATAAGCATCACTAAGTGTCATTAAGCGACGCTTATAGTGATGCTAAGAAAATTAACTTTTCAAACCCATGGTGCCATCGACGCCTATCTTTCTCTCCCCCAAAAAATTCCCTCCACTCCTTTCCTTAAGTTCCTGCATCAACTCCTCTCTTTCATCAATATAGCTCCCCTCACATGCATTTGTACTCTATATATTCGCCTTGTTCTTTCCCTTCCCCTTCCTCTTCATGAGACTCTATCTCTTCATCACCAAATGGCTATGGTGTAAGCTCTTAAATGTAGTTTTTTCTTATGTTTTATTCTAATGCATTTGTTTAGGGTTCTTCTTCTTCTTCCCCTTCCCCTTCCCCTTCCCCTTACTATTCCTCTTTCTTTTCCTATCCATCACTCTACAAGTAATGGTGTGACCTAATGATTAGGGTTTGCTTTTATTATTCTTAACCTAATGATTAATAAGAAACATAATGAGATTAAGATTATTACATAGAGTACTAACCTTCTCCTTTTGCTTCTTCTCCTTCTCCTTTTTATGTCTATGCTTAATGTGTATTGGTATTTTATATGTTTCTTGTGTTCGGTAGGTAGAGCTCATTAAATATGTTGCTAATCACACTTTTACCTTTTTATGTTGTCTAGGTCCTGCACTAATCATCTTTTTTAGCTAGACAATATAGAGGTAAGCTCTCTTTTCTTGCATTCTTTAGAATTTTGTATCTATGTATTAAGCTTTTAGGGCTTTGTATTACTAATCACTTTGTTTAATCTTTGTTTTGTAGGTCGTCTAATCCTCTCCTTCAACTTCACCAGAAAGAGGTAAGCCCTCTAATCATTTATGCTTTTCATCTACCTATTATTGCACCCTTGGATGCTAAGGTTTAGGATTAGCTTTGCTTAAGCTTAATGCATAGATTAAGTTTTATGAATTAAGCTTAATGCATAGATTACTCTGTATAGATTAATCTTAATGCATTAAGCTTTATGCATTAATCTTAATGCATAAGCTTTAGGGTTTAAGTTTTATGCACTAATCTTAATGCATTAAGCTTAATGCATAGATCTTATGCATTGAGATTATGCATTAATCTTAATGCGTTAAGCTTTATGCATTAAGATTAATGCATTAATCTAAATGCATAAAGCTTAATGCAGAAGATTAATGCATTAATCTTAATGCATAAGATTAATGCATTAATCTTAATGCATAAGCTTTATGCATTAAGATTAATACATAAAGCTTAGTGCATTAATCTTAATGCATAAAGCTTAATGTATTAAGCTTAATTGATAGATTAACATTAAGCTTTATGCATTAAACTTTATGTATAAAGCTTAATGCATTAAACTTAATCTTAATCTATCAAATCAAGCTTAATGCATAAGATTAATGTATTAATCTTATACATTAAGCTTTATGCATTAATATTAATGCATTAATCTTACGTATTAAGATTATGCATTAAAGCTCTACATAGAGCTTAATCTATGCATTAAGCTCTATGCATAGATGGAGAGTATAAGATTTTTTTTGCATGTTATGTTTTTTCAGCTCATAAATGTGTTACTTTTTTTGCATGTTATGTTTTTTAGGTCTTACTTGTTGTGCCCTCCTTCTACATAGAGCGACTCCAGTATCATTCCACCTCTTCAGGTACTCTCCAATGTTCTTATTCTTCTCATTTATTTACTTTGCATCCTTGGGTGCCAGGGTTTCAATTTTTCTATTCTCTTAAGCTAAGAGCATAATACATAGAGATATGGGGAATTATTATAGGCCTTTTAGAATGTTGGTTAAGTCAAGTTAGGAGTGGGTATCCGCCCGCGAGTAGATGGTGATAGTGGAGGGGGAGCCCTCGATCTTTTCACCATCCTTCTCTTGTAAAAGAAAAGTTGCCTTTGGCTTTAATACTGGGGAGCGTGTGTGTAATGCTCCTTACATAAGCTTGAGGACTTGTAAGACTAGAACCTTGATTCTCCACCCAACCACATCCCAGATAGTCCCTTACCTCATGGTTATATATGCCTAAGTGGTGCATGACCTTCCAAGTTTAGCCCCTTAACCTTTCATTGGCTAGACATTGCCTTTTCCTTGTCCAATTCATCTTCAACTACCCCTGTGTCCCTTGGGCTTCCATTGTGAACCATCCACTTCCCTTTTTACTTTAACTTTACATTGCTTAGGTATTTCTTATTTTAAATCCCCTGAAACTTATTTATATGCAATCTTGTACATATAAATAATCTTTCCTAGTCTTACCTTTTAGTGTTACCTGTCCCTCTTAAAAGAAAAGTTTTCGTCCTCAAAAACAAAACTGTGTAATTTCTTTTTAAGTATGCCAACCTTATCTTAAAGTTTGATCACACTCAATCTTTTAAGTATCATCAAATATCTCAAAACCTTCAAGCACAATACTTTGGAGAAAGATTAGAACCTTTCTCCCTATTAAAAGAAACAGAGTTCTCCTGAACTCTTAAGTTCACCTTATTGCTATCTCATAAGATAGCCTTCTCTTTTTTATGGTCTCATACTTCACCTCTTTTCAAGAGAGTACTTTTACTCTCTTATACTAGAGCATGCTTATAATCATAATAGAAATCTTGTTTAAAGATTTCTAACTTTTCCTTTTAAATCAAACTTAAACAAGTCTTTAACTTGGAATAAGTTTTCTTTTATAAGTATTTCAGTTAGAGAAACACTTTCTTAGTAGAGGAATATTACTTCCTCATTCATGTGCCCTTAAACTCCCTTTCTATGAGAGAGTATCTTTTTCTTTTAAGAACACCTACTGTCCATGTAAGTATCATTACACCATACAAATCTGACATGGTGTTGTTGAACTTTATGTTATTCTTAGAACAATGAGGTTGGATTCAACACCTTCTTTTAAGATGAATACTTTATTATGGGGTTGATGCTAAACATAAGGACAAACCAATATGATTATGTCCACCAACTTTGCATATTTCCTTGATCAGAGGCTTGTATATAGTTAATGACTTTTCATTGCTCTTTTTTACTTCTCGAGTGTCATGATCACTCAAAAGCTTTACCTGGTTACCATCAACCTTTTCCTAGTGTACACTTGCATACACTTAACTAGAATCAATCTTATGGATAACCTCCTCCGTGAGACACAATTCCCAATTAAGATTGTTCTATTATCTTTTAGTACCTTACGTACTAGTTGACCAACCTTGCATACCGTAAGTAATGAAGAGTAAAGTAACCATTTACTCCTTTGGCCAATTCCTTTTACTTCTCGACCGTCGACTCAATTGAGAAATTATTTTGGATGAGACAACCTCAACCTTGCTTGGTCAACTCCTTTCAATTACTTGTACGTTGGCATAGCACACATCACTATGAATCCCATTCCACCTAGTTGCTCCCAAGTATCTTGAGTAATCAGTTATTAACACTAGACCCTGCCTTTTAAAAGTTTGGAGGTCCTTGAATTTGGATCTAGGCAATAACTTCTTTTTTGTTACACTTAAATAAGTGAAACAATGTCCACATAGACATTTCTTTTATTGGTAGACCTTTTTCAAGCAACTTATTTGCTTGATAACTTTTATGCATATATAGAAACAATTATAAGGTTCCTTGTACCATGTCTACCATTATGGAATACACAAGCATAACCACTCTTAATAATGCCTCTCTTTAATATGGTCAACTTTTCTTTTCACAAATGAGTACATGTCATTACTATCTTTTACAATCACATACTCATACCTTTACGATGTGGCCAAAGCAACCATCACTTTATTATATCCCTACCATGAGAATTTATAGTCTTTCCTTGTTTTTCTAACGAGATCAAAATCTAAACTATCCTCCACCTGAATAAACCAGATAGAAGAAACTATCACTGATATAATTTGATCATCTGAGCAATTCAATGCTTTTTTCCTAATCAAGATCAGGCACAGCCGTTGATCCACTCAATTGAGAAATTTATCAAGGAATTAACTAACTACTCGAATCCTAGCGTAATCCTAAGATTTTTTAGTTTGATTATTAAAACTCCACTGATTCCAGCCTACCCCATCCGACCCATGGGTTAGCCACCACCCTACCACTAGAATCGGTAGAACCAAACAAGTACTCATCCACCCATAATTGAATGCCTTTCTTAACTTTAGCTTTAGAAAACAGATACGCACACACTCCTCTTTAAAACTTTAATATAAAAATAATCCATTGACAAAACAGATATGGTCACAGATTTCATAACTCAAAATTTTCATTAAATCCCTTGTTTCACAAAACAGTACCACTCTGGACTCTCCGTTGGGACCAGCTTGTCAGCAGCGAGATCCAGTAATTACAATAATCATTTTGTCAACATATATATATATATATATATATATATATATATATATATATATATCTTCCACGACATACACATGGGTGTCCTAAGCACCGCGAGCCCTGGTCAGAACCCTCCAGGATCCAGTAATTACAATAATCATTTCGTCAACATATATATATATATATATATCTTCCACGACATACACATGGGTGTCCTAAGCACCGCGAGCCCTGGTCAGAACCCTCCAGGATCCTCCTTAGGTGTCCTGGCACTTCACTCAGGGACCGCTTCGTCAGCCCTCGCCCATCGTACCGGAAGCACATCATTTTTCACCATACCCAGGCTGGTCAAGACCTGGGTAGGTTTTTGTCGCATGAGCTGTCCCTTGAACACTCCCTGCCAGCTGTTGCAACCGAACTTCCCTTAGATAAACACGTATGCCAAATGCTCCCTCCAGCATTCTGGCGTAAGACAGTCCTTTAAGAAAACAGGGTTTCTATGCAAGTTTTCAGTTTTGATTTTGTTTGAATGTAACCATGAATAAATCTTAAATCCATATCCCAATACTTCTAGATCCAGGTCTGAATTCCAAACAGAATTCCTCGAATTCTGTTAACTTCATCCTCAGATCAAAATCAAAAGTCTTAACTTAGTTTCAGATTCGGTGGGTGATTTGAGTGCATTTTTCCTGAATTGGGTACATCGTCATTGATTGAAACTGACAAAGGAATTAGGTCTTGGTCAATAGTCTGAATCAGAGTTTGAGTCTGGAGAGGTTCATTCTAAACTATCTTTCTTGAAAGGTAATATTTCGATTTCTCTTTTTCTAAAATTTCGTTCATTGAATATTTGCTTACAGATTTCTAAACTAAACATGAATTCTTATAAGGAATAAAATAATCATTTATCTCGATCTCCGACTTTAATAGTTTATTTGAATTTTCTCATTACCATCTTAGTGAATATGAAACGGTAGAATTTCCTCTCACAAATTATCTACTTATTCAGTTTTCTAATTTTTACGAAAATAAAACGGAGGATTAAAGAGAACCCTTATTTAAATATGAAACTTCTATATGCATCTATTTATGCATAAAATCCAATTCTGATGAAAGTCACTCTTTTATCATCATAAAAATCATTTATGAAATCACTCTTTTAATATAAAAGAATTTCTTTTATGCATCCATTTATGCATAAAAATCATTTATGATATAAATCACTCTTTTAATATAAAAGAATTTCTTTTATGCATACATTTATACATAAAAATCATTTATGATGAAAATCACACTTTTAATATATAAATTTTTTTAATGCATACAAATCATTTATGATGAAAATCACTCTTTTAATATAAAAGAATTTCTTTTATGCATACATTTATGCATAAAAATCATTTATGATGAAAATCACACTTTTAATATATATAAAAATCTTTCATGCATATATTTATGCATACAAATCATTTATGATGAAAATCACTCTTTTAATATAAAAGAATTTCTTTTATGCATCCATTTATGCATAAAAATCATTTATGATATAAATCACTCTTTTAATATAAAAGAATTTTTTTTATGCATAAAAATCATTTATGATGAAAATCACACTTTAATATATATAAAAATCTTTTATGCATACAAATCATTTATGATGAAAATCACTCTTTCAATATAAAAGAATTTCTTTTATGTATCTATTTATGCATAAAAATTATTTTTGATGAAAATCACACTTTTAATATTAAAAAATATATCTTTTATGCATATGTTTATGCATACAAATCATTTATGATGAAAATCACTCTTTTATGATCAAAATAAAAATTTCAATATGCTTCCTTCTATGCATAGAATTTAATTCTAAAAAAAGTAACACTTTTTTTAATAAAATATTTTTAGTAAGCATTTTTCTATACCTAGGATGAAAAATAACACTTTAAGAATACATATACGATGGAAATTACTCTTTTTGAATAAAAAAAGTAAAACTTATTTTTCACAATTTTAGAAAATTTCGCCATAACCTCCTTTGTATGGCTGACCATTTTTTAAATTTTTACTCTCTAAAATTAATTAGAAGTTCACCAAGAGTATTTAAATCATTCTAATGTAAACATTTTCTACTTATCAAAGGGAAACATTATGAAAAACTTGATTTTATCCATTAATCATTCATGTAAAGAATTGTTGGATTTACTAAAGAAGAGAGGGGAATGCCTTTTTTCAATGAGGCATAACATCATATTCATTTTAGAGAAGACAAAAATCATAAAAAAACCATAAAATGAATAGAAAAGAGAAGAATCTCCAACTTACATGGAGAATTTGAGAGCTTTCCTTTGGCTTGATGGTTTGAGGGATCTACTCTTGTTTGAAACAAGAGTGGCCACCAATCTTTAGAAGAGGGAAGGTCATAAATACAACGCGCTTTGCCTACGTGGAACGAGAGGACCCTTGAATGTGAGCCCAAGTAGCCATGAGAGTATGGATGATATCACCCCATATAGTACTAATGCATCGAGACCCAAAAATCTGGACACCCTCCATAGCCTTTGTGCATCTACCTCTCCAGATTTGCCATGCTGTAATACTGGCAACAATCTCCCAACTGGTGTCAATCCTCTGTCTGGGGGGTGTATAATTGGAGTGAGGGACATCCTGCAATAAACCATGTTGGGCAATACCTCTACGAATGAAAATAGCAGAGTCTATACCACTACCCTCGTAGAAAAGCTGCGGGCCAGACTACGAAAGCCAAGCAACTGCCCACCAAGTCACATACATGGTGCGGCCACTCAATTTTCCCATAAGTTGGGCTATAGAACCCCAAATGTGCTGTGCAGTGCTGCACATCTTGGGTAGGTAGGTGCTACACCGAAAACCGATCTCCACTGATTGGTGGGGAGACCACTGTAAAAATAACCAAAAGAAATGAGAGATTTGGCTCCTTTTGTATGAATGCCAAAGCCTATGCCAATATCTGCGCTGTATCACTCGAGAGAGATCACGGCTCTCCCAAAATGAGGCCTGAGAGTAGGGATCCTATGCATTTGTTAAGTGAGGAGAAGCCTGACATTCCGGACTGTGAAACTGAAAAAGGGAAGGCTTTTCAATGGATCGAAGGCATCAATCCACTCCCACTCTCCTGGATCCCATTGAAGATATCTGATAGGACTGCCACCATACAGCCACAAACACCAAGAGCCCTGAGTCACTATCTGAGGAGAAGGATCAATGACCTCACCGGAGATAGTGCCTCAGGTCATATCTATCTCAAACGCTATAACCGTCTAACCTCTCTCTCTCTCTCTTTTCGTCCTTATGTGTATGTGTATGTGTATGTGTGCGTGTGTACTACGTAGCATTATTGATTGATAATTATAAAATTTTATTGAACATTTTTTTGAAATAAAAAGTTCCAATTGAAGATTTTTTTTTGATCAAATGTTTCTTAGAGATTGTATTTATTGTTTTGATGTTTATTGCATAGCTGCGAGATTTTACAGTAGTACAGTTAGTTTTACTTTGCTTCCTATTTTTATTTTCTTTTCTCCACACCTTGTACATAGATACCATCATAATTATATATTTAAATTTCTTTTCAATCACACCTTAAAAAACTTAAATAAATATTTTAAAATTTTTAATTCATGAATTGTTTTCAATATAGTTGTAACCACTCTAATATAGTAATTTTAAAAAATAGATTTAATACTAGTTGTGTTTACTCTGCCCTCTCTAGAGGATAGTTGTAACCACTCTTGCTTAGTAATAATTTTTTTTAATGTTCAATTTGGCAATTTTATAGCCACTCTAGTTTATTAATTTAAAAAAATAGGTTTAATTTTTAACCCCATAATTATTTATTAATTAAGACAACTGCTACCCTCGAAGAAGTCATTAGTTGATATTCATGGTAATCCAATGTGGGACTTGTGGTTACATGTAAGGTAATTACAATAATGAGTGTACTAGACGGTGGCACCGGTGTGAGTATTATTACAAGACACTGCTAGGAAAAAATGGTTAGACCCCAAATGGAAAAGTCCGATCTAACAATTAAAATAGCCAATGAAACACTTGTCAAATCTTTGGGTTTACTCAAAAACATCAGAATCAAAGTCTTAGATCATATCATTTATCATACCTTTGTGGTAATTAATTTTAAAGATAAACCTAGATCCTATGAGATGATTTTAAGGAGACCATTCATGAGAAAGCCCCAAATGGTTCATGATTGGGTAGAGCGGGGGAGGTGTATAAGTTGATCTCTTAACATGAAAAGCTCATCCCATGACAAAAGGAGATATACTCAATGAGCACTTGGACACAAAAGCAAAGGACATCCAAAAGCTTAATGTCCCCCTCTAATATTGCAAAACTTGTAACCAAGATACTAATATTTGGCCCGACTCCCCCTGTAGATGATTACAAACCTGATGATGACCTTGATTGGAACAATTGATACATGGGGGAAAAGAGGAATTTAATGTTCCATATCACATAGTCGATTGCCCAACTTGTTCATGGGGATTTGTACAAGTAACTTTGGGCTTACAATTGTTGGTTCTACTTGTGTGATTAGTGGAATATGGGATAGTTTAATTGCAATTCCCTCCATTAATGAGAATAAGCCAATTGTTGCTAACTCATTGTTCAAAAAGAATTTAAGGGTTTTACTAATTTTGGGGTCTCCTTTTAGCTTGACTAACATAGTACTAGTTGCTTGCTCGGCTAAAAAATTTAACAACTTTTTTATGTTTAAATGAGGACCTTCTATGACTTGGCCATAAGACAACGTAGGTGAGGATGGAATTTCCACTTCCTCAACCGGGTTTGGAATGTGTTCTTCAGACATTCGAAGATATTCAGGACTCCTTCATTCTTTTTGTGATTGTTTTGGGAATTTGAAAGGGTTTATCAATTACCACTTGTGGTAAGTCTTAGTAGTGTACTATCATGGGTTGCCTATTGTCTTAAGGTTTGGCTCTTATTCCCTTTATGTCTCACAACTATTTTGCAAAACTCTTAAAAAAATTTCAATTCCTCTTTAGGCATCTTTTGTCATTTCTCTCTTGAGACTTTATGGCCGGTTTTCTTGGCATTAATTCAATAGATTTAAAGTTTCCACTCGTGGAAGTAGGATCAAACTCATTAACATGCTCCTCTAATGTGATTGGGTCGAATTTGGTGCCTACATTCTTTTTTAATACCATTTAGATTTCTTTTTTATGGACTCAGCTATCTTGATTTTCTCTGAAAACTTCTTTTCTAAAGTGAAGGGTGTCTTTGCTTGCAACCTTGTGATTACATTAAGCATTGATTTGTGGTTAGGAGGACTAGGGGTTACTTTGGCATTAAGCATATTAAGCGGGGTGATGATAGGGGCATCATTACATTGGTGTACCACTTGTGGTTTGAGTGGGTGTTAACCACGTTGGATAACATTACACTGGTTACGCTTCTTGTAACTCATTTTTATGTAACCACACTAAGCACTTCATATAAAAGATGTATGGGATGACCAAGCTTATGACTTGTGTAATGCCAGCCCCACAAGAATAAGCCTAGGAAGTGAAATTTGGCCCCCCAATTGTTAAATGGGCGAGCTCATGTATATAAGTGACATGAAATATGAAAAGGGACAATCCCATTATCACAATTGAGTTTTCCTTCTCCCTGTCTCTCACTCTCTTGCGGCTAGCTCGTGTATATTTATGCTTGCTTGCTTGATTGTTGGGGTGTGCATGTAGGTGATGGCTTCTTGTCTTGCTTCTTCTTCTCCCTCTTCTTGTCTTCTCCCTCATATCACTCTTGCACACATGAAGTCATCATAGAGTAGAGGTTGAGCTCTCCATATCTTCCTTTCTCTTTGCTTACTACACCTAGCTTGTGGAAGCTCCATTTGAGTGACACAAGTGGAGGTGGAGTGAGCCCCTTGTAGCCTCACATAGGGGAGTTGATCCTCATTAGGGTTGGCTAAGAGCTAAGTCCCTGATCTAACCCTTACATGGTTTCTTTTCTCTTCTTCTCTCCCTCTCTTGTGCAAGGTAGCATGTTCGATATGGTGAACATATTTGGTGCCACTACCGAGGATCGCTCATGAGATCGGACCCTTCAATCAACACAACGTGGAGTCAAACGATGTTATTCCTTGATAGCACTAGTGAGAGTGAGAGGAACATCATAGCATGGGATGCACTACCCCTGACCTATAGGCAGGAGGGTTGGCAACCCAATGCATGAACAAACCACCTCCCCTTGAGCAAGACCCTGAATCCCCTACGCATTCACAAAGAAGTCTTGCGGCAAGACTCAAAACTTTTATCCTAGGAAACACACAATCAAACGATCCACATCCCAGGGACACTGGTATGGAATGCTAGCCAAAGAGAGATGCCGCACCACCACTAGACCATAGACCTGAGATAGGATAGAGTGAGAGTAACCCGGTCCATACTAATCCTACAGTCTGGGGGGCCATGCCAACCACTAAAATGGCTAACTCATACCAAGACCATAAGTCTATGCCAAACCTAGGATAGGAATCCACTCACCAAGGTCCAAAAACCTCATATCAAAGGAGAGAGAGGCCACCCTGAACAATCCTATCAACATGCAACATGTAGGTACCAGCAATACTTGCCTCATGGAATGTATCTCGGCTACCATTTGGGTGGGATCTTATCAGGTACAAACCGGTCCACCAATAAGGTCCGCCCACTCTAGCTCCCGCACTGATCATGCCTAAACCCGCGCTAGCCCCGGCCATGGCGGTATTGACTCTGAAAATGTTAAGGATAGCCATGGAAATAGGGAAGGGGGTAGCTGCAAGAATAACACCACCAGCGCTGGTGTAGCCAGCGTCGCAGGGGCCTAGACGAGAGAGAAATAAACCTTCCCATATATTCTAAACTAATCATCAAGTTTGATGGAATTGGAGATCCTATACCGCATTTGGAAATGTTCAATCAAATTTGTGAGGAATTTGGCCATGTAGATGACCAAGTTAAGGTGAGTGCCTTGATGGAAAAGTGGGACAATGGTTTTTATCATTGAAGGTAGAAGACAAAGCCACCTTTAAAGCCTTGAAAGAGGCCTTCAAAGTGGGATACTCTCATGACAAGGAACCCAATGGAGCCCCATAGAACAACTACACAATGTGAGGCAAAAGGATGGAGAATTCATCAGGGACTATATCAACTAGGTGAGATACCTCCATTCCCACTATAATGATAGCGACAAATTCTTGTATAAAAGGTTGATTGGGAGGTTCCTAGAGGGCCTTGAAGATGTACCCTTGCACAACTCCCTATATTCTCTAGCCCACACCTCCTTTGAGCAATGATGTAGAAGTGTCATGGACTTTGAGGACAATTTCAAGGGAACTCATTCTCGAGAATTGCATGAGGGCACATCTAAGGTATCCTTCAAAACTACCAGCACAAGATCCAAAGGGAAAGGGAAAGATTCATCTTGAGGACAACAGGTGATCTTCAGGACAACAGGTGGAACAACTAGATTCCTCTTCAGGACAATAGGTGGAACAGCTACTCTAGCAGCTGCCTTAATGCAGCAAATGACCCAGCCATTAGGAAAAATATGGACTCAAAAAGGGGCCGTGTAAGAGAGCCCATGTGGTGGGGACGTGTAAGCAAAAGGCGAATACTTTTGAATATAATATTTGCTTGTGGAGCCTTGGATCCCTCTGAAAGGCCCAATTTTTTATTCAAATGCCTGACATGTGGTGTATTAGTTTATTCTAAAGGCTGACATGGTGTAATAACTTATTCCAATGGCGGGAATCCTAGTTCTTTTGAGCGGGAAGCTCTTTGGGTTCTTTTCCACCCTTTCTTTCCATTTTTGAGCCGAAATAGCTTTGCCTGTTTCTCATTTCCCCTTCCATTTCAATGAGTGTCTCTCCGCCTCCACCTTTGAGCACCGATAGCTAAACGCTCAACAAGAGCTTGTTGGTGATGCTTCTCCTCTAATGGCTGATAGGAGCCAAAAGCCAGACAAAGGACTGTCTAAATCGCCCTTTGATTTTAGCCCTGGAATGCTTGGAAGCGGCTTCAATGTTGCCAGAGAACCGTGGGAAGGGTCGATCTCCTGTTTGTAGCTATGTGGCTATGCGCTAGCTGGCCTAGTTGGCTCGACCACCAAACACCCGTGTATAGCTGGCACGAAACGGAGTGTTTAGAAACTGGCCGCCCTAGTTGCAAAGGCTAGGAGAGAGAGAGAGTAGCGAGATCATCAACCGAGAGCTCAAACAAAACGGAGTGCATTGTAGCCTGTTGCATTGAACGCCTAAAAAACAATGCGTTGCTTAGGTTAAAAATGGTGGCATTTCTTAGGTCCCGTAGTTGGCTAAACTTGACCTTTTGCTTGCATTCTCTCTCTCTCTCTCTCTCTCTCTCAAATTCTTGGAATTCATAATGTTCAAATATGAGGGTACCTATTGAGAACCTCCAGTTCCCAATGTAGCAGGCTTTACTTCATCCACATCAAAAATGTTGCTCTTTAGCTCTGGCCTCTAGGCGAGAGACCATTCGTGCGCTCCGGCAGATGAACATGGGATCTCTCGCCGTCCTCGGACCACGATTCAAATTGGGAATACAAGTTTGAGGTGTAGAATGCTTATTCCCCATGCTGGACGAAGAAGTCCAGATTTTGAATGATCCTCACAAGGAGATGAACGACAAAATCTTGCGGTGTGTTTTGAGGTATGTGATAAAGCTCACCTTCTCCAACCCCTTTTTTTGTAACTTACACTTTGTAACTTACATTTTGTAACTTACACGATTCATGACAACGCGAGAAAGATAGTGTTTAATTTTACGTAAGGTTCAACTCGCGTTGTGATGAATCCAGATATTTTTGGGCCTGTTCTTCAAGCAATGGTATTCTGATGCTGATTCCAATTGTTGTGCAGCTATCTTATTTCAATTTTGCCTCGCACGCCCCTGAAGGC
Organism: Cibotium barometz; assembly: GCF_041138505.1. Classification (NCBI taxonomy): domain Eukaryota; kingdom Viridiplantae; phylum Streptophyta; class Polypodiopsida; order Cyatheales; family Cibotiaceae; genus Cibotium; species Cibotium barometz. The sequence goes on from NC_141091.1 coordinate 33,273,286, forward strand.
GCCGGTGCCACCCAGCACGGCGATCTCATTGGTGGCCTGATTGATGAGGCCCTGCAGGCTGATTGTTGGCCAACGCAGTGTCATTGTAAGGAGGAAGGGACAACGCCTGAGTCTTCTTTTTTGCATACTTCGAAGAGTGAGTATTTTTTTGGAAGATGGCATATCCATGACATGTGATGTTTTATTCCTCCCGCCACATATCGAAATAAACTAAGATATCCCTACTCATGCAGTTCCCATTGGAGCCTGGTACTCGTTGACGTGCAAACAGCAAGGGTGTACCTCACAAATTCAATGGCGGGCGTCCAGGGCCAACGTCGCGCTGTAAGTACAACAAAAGTAATCGTAGACTTAGTTTGTGGATCTATGTAACGAATTCGTTAGTTTGAGTGTGGTGAAAATACTTTTATATTGCTGAAGGTCTGACAAACAGAGCTAATAAACATTATTTTATAATATGAGGGGCAGATAGCAGGCGTGACAGAAGAATTTAAAATTATCATAGGACTGACACGCAGGTTTTGTTAATATTTTTTGAAGATTTGGAGTATCTCCACGTTTTGGGTGGGTTTGTACAGAGGACCCACCACCAATGAAGCCCATTGGGAGGATTTCCTACCACCGAACCCATGTGGTTATTATTATATAGAAGTCTGAAACAGCCCCCTTTTGAGTCCAAATTTTTCCTAATGATTGGAGAACAAGCCCCAAGGCCAGGATCCAGTTGGGCAACCCCATCTTTACCCAAACAGGGAATTAGTATGGTACCCAATTTGTCGATCCAACCATACTAGCACGAAGTGTCCACATGTGAGACCCTTACCCACTCTCTATTGTGCTTGCTACCAAAGGTGGGGAAATCATGAGACCACCAACTGCTACCACCAAAGAGCCGCGCAAGCATGAGCCCTACCCCAAGCCTTACCCGCAAACCCTGGACAACCGTTGGCCTTGCTAGCACTAGCTCTACAAATGCACTTTAACCATGCCATGAAGTGGCTCTGAGAGGAATTCTTAGGGTACCCAAAGTTCCCTTACCACCCCCAGTACTACCATCAGAGCCGGCATTACCTCAAATCACCCCGTTCTTAACCTTGACAGATCTATTAGAAGAGGGTGATGAGGGGGAAACTGCAATGGTACCACCTTCGAGCCCTTTGAGTCAAACATTCCACCCTCCTAGATATCCTAAGTTATTATGTGATGTAGGGAGAACAAATGTACCCAGTGTACCAACCCCGCAAGGACGAGACTTGAATAACATGGCCAAACAACCACCTATGCTATGCTATCATTATGCAGGACCTCACCAAATAGCTAAGTGTCCGAAAAAAAAAGAGATGGCTAGTACTCTTGTGAGTACTAGCCACCTTAACTCCCTTATGCACAGGGTGTGGAAATAGACCATATTTACAAGGACTGCCACCAAGAACAAGCACAATGGGGAAGGAACATGAGGCTAATCCTAGCACCAACATTAACTTGCTAAGTGTACGAGATGGCTTCATCCCATACGGTGCCTCTTAATGCAGTTTTACCATAATGCAAAAAGTAGAAGAAGGGCTGCAACTCACGCTGCTATTGCTGAGGCATTAAACTTGCAAGGTCAGGAACACCCAAGACACGCAAGGATTCTATCTCATAAGGAAGTCCCGAAACAAGCACGTGCAACAAGGCTTTCGTGAAACAAAAACGAAAAGAGGATAGGCAAAGGGGATAGCCGAGTGTCATAAAGAGTGGGTCCGATGATGGGACAACCACCAATGTGTTGACCTCCTCATCTGATGAGGAAAAGATACTACCTTTAATCCCTTTCATCAGAGGACAGATAGACCCCCATCAGCTGCCTCAAAAGTTAGCTGAATATCCAAACCTCGTTGAAGAGAAAGAGCTCAAAAGCTCGTCAGGGACTGTCAAGCTCAATTAGAGGAGGAACCTCAAACAGTGCACCTTGAATAATGTCCTCCTATTCCCAACATAAACCAATGGAGGAAACCCAAGAATATAACTGAGGTCCCAAATGACCAAGCACCCTTTGAGAGACCTCCTCTAATGGGAGAGCCAACAGCTATAGGATACCCCTTACGTAGGAAACTGGGTTGCGGAGTACGTCAAAAACTTGAGAGATGATTGCCTAAAAATAACGGATACATAAGTCCGAGTTTCGATACCCTACACCCATGAAAGCCTAAACAACACCATATTGGGGAATATGGGAATTTCCCGGACACGTGGTCAAAAGTTTGGATTAACCATAACTTGAACACCACTAATCCAAAATGAGCGCTTTATAGCTCTTTAGATTCCATTTTTCAAGCGCTTTCCAACGATAGGTCATATGATAGGGTTTTGAGAAACTTACAAACATGTTATCCATGTCCCCTTTTTTAAGTATTCAAAAATGGGAATTGGAAAATTCCCAAATTCACTAATATGGTGTTAAACACAAGAAAGGGTGATCCAGCTCAAAAAAGTACATCCGTTTTACTAGAGACATTGCAAGTCTCTCCTCACTACCTTAGACATACTTCCAAGACGCACGGGTACCAAATTCGCTACAACCAAGACAGGCAAGAAATCCCATCCCTCTACATGCTAAATGCCGCTTGCATGCCTGATGTCACAAGCCATGAGCTTGGGAGTGGCAGCAAAAGGAAGAACCATTACGGGAAAACCATTTGCGCAAAACTCATAAACCCAATGTCTTTCCCAGAAATAAAGAAGAATATGTCTTCCCGATTAAGTCGAAAGAACATTGGTTGAAATAAGTTGGGGATGTTGACACACAAGTTTGGCAAAAGGATATTGTTGACATCCCCATTCTGATCAATATAATAACTTTAAAACTAAAGAAACTCATTGATTCCCAACCTGAATCTCCAAAGCTTTACTACTCTACGTGCAAAGCATGAAACAAAAAGTTAGCGCTCGCACAAAAAGAGGCCAAAAGACTGATGGAAGAGAAAAGCTCTAAAGCTGAGGAGTCTAAACAAGTCCCCAAACACTTCAGGGCCTTCAAGGTCACTGATTATTTTGTACAATGTGACACAGCCAAAGAACCCACGATGGGGAGCCAAGAACATCTTATGATGGTCTGGCCAAAGTTAGATAAATTAACCTGGTAATCTCAAGCAAATCCAAGACCCATCTACATAGGGGAAAACCTCTCTGCAGAAGAAGAAAAAGACTTAGTCACTCTCTTCTCTACAGAAGAAGAAAAAGACCTGGTCACTCTTCTCATGGAATTCCATGATTGCTTTGCATGGAAATATACAGACATGAAGGGTGTGCCTCCCGAAGTAGTCAAACATACCATCCCCATGGTAGAGGGAGAGACACCAGTGAAGCAAAGAGCTTACCCTATGAACCCAAAATATTCCAAGATGGTCCAAGAGGAAATTGAATGAGTTATAGATATCAGATTCATCTATGAGATAGAGCACATAGAATGGGTTTCACCCATAGTGACAGTTCCTAAAAAGAATGGTAAAGTGTGAGTGCGCATGGACCTCAAAAAGGTCAATGCCGCCACAATACAAGATCACTATCTATTGACTTTCATAGAGCATGTGCTTGAGAGAGTCGCTACTGGAAAGGAAGCCTACAGCTTCCTTGGTGACAGATTTTTCAAGTACAATTAAGTGTTGTGATCGATCCAAAGGATCAACATAAAACAACTTTTGCTATACTGAATGGGGCACGTATGTGTACCAAAGCATGCCATTTGGGCCTTCCAATGCCCCAGGCACCTTCCAACGGGCCTAATGTGTACAACCTATAAGGAATATCTCCAGAAATTCCTTAAAGTCTTCATGGATGACCTCTATGTCAACTCTACATGGAAAGCACATTATGGTGTTTACGAAAAGTGCGAGAGAGATGCTGAATCTACTAAATCGCTCTCAATCCCCTCAAGTGCTAATTTTGGGTTCGGCACAGAGTAATCTTAGGACACATTGTCTCAAAACATGAGATCTCCACGGACAACAACAAAGTACAACTCATTCTTGAGCTGCTACCACCACCATCGACTAATTTCAAAGAAGTCCAACGATTTATGGGACATGTCGGGTATTATCAACGTTTCCTCTTTATGTACGCCAACATTGCTCATCCCCTCTATGGACTCCTAATAATCTTTGAATGGATGGAGGAGTGCCAAACAGGCGTATGATACCCTGAAGAAAACCTTGGCAAGCCCTCCAACAAGCATATGATACCCTGAAGAAACCCTTGGCAAGCACTCCCATCTTAAGGTCTTTGGCACTCCCATCTTGAGGTCTCCAGATTGGAAAATATATTTCACGTCCACATTGATGCCTCTGCCTTTGCAATTGGGTGCTTATTGGCTCAATCTGGTGAACACAATAGGGATTTCCCTATTAGCTTTGCCATTCGCCAACTAAATGAGGTAGAACAAAACTATGACACCACAGAAAGGGAAGGGTTAGCCATGGTCTACCCAGTCAAAAAGTTTGGCAACCAAGTTCATTTTCTTTGTGGACCATCAAATGTGGACCATCAAGCTTTACTTTACCTTGTAAATAAACCTTGTACCATTGGAAGAATCACCAGCAGATAGCTTCTAATTCTGCTAGAATTTCACTTTATTGTCACGGCGTGGAAAGGCTCACAGCATGTCTTGGTCGACCATATGTCACGCATCCCCAATGGTGAGCCACCAATGGGTGTTGATGATGGCCTCCCTGATGCCCCCTTGTTTCAGTTATGCTTAATTCTTGAAAGGGGAGAGGAAATTGCACACTTTCTCGCAAATGGTCTACCCACCAAATCGCATCTCAATAAAGACCGAGCGAGATGCCTCATTAAAAAGGCTGCCCCTATTAGTTGATTGTAGGGCAACTTTACAAGCAAGGAAAAGACAGAATCATGAAATGCTGTGTCTGAGAGGACAAATATGTCTTTCTTCTAGATCAAGCCCACTCTAAAAGCGTAGGTGGTCACTTCATAGAGCAGACATCACTGCTTGAAAAATCCTACTGGGACGATCCACGGACTATTGCACTAATGGGTCGACGCTAGAGCCACTGCAAAGCTGATGTACGATCCACTGCAAAATTCCTTTACGAGTGCATAATCACTCATTTTGGATGCTCTCTTAAGCTAGTGAGAGTGACAATGGCACACACTTCATCAATGAAGTGATACAATTCTTGCTACAAGAATTCTTGGTCACTCACAGGAAATCCTCCCCCTACTACCCCCAAGCCAATGTCCAAGCCGAAAGCATGAATAAAATCCTATGTGCTATCCTAACCAAGATAGTAGAGGCTAGACAAAATGATTGGGAACAAAAGTTACCAGCAACACTTTGGGCGTATCGCATAGCGTAAAAAGTAGCCCAAATGCAACACCCTTCAGTTTAACCTATGGCACTCGCGTTGTCATGCCTATGGAATTCTTACTACCTAGCTTACGAGTGGCGGTATGGGAAAAACTCACATGCAATCTCCTGAGGGGCCGGCTTTTGGAATTTGAAGGGTTGATAAAACACGTCTCATAGCTGTATACGGCATGATCGTAGAAAAGCTAAGGCATAAATAGTGGTTTGACAACCAACTTAAAGAAAGAGAAATGGACAAGGGAGATATGGTCCTTCTCTACAGCACAAAGAACCACAAAAAGAAACTCAAATATAGAGGATTGGGACCTTTTCTAGTCACACAAAAAATAACCCCGCAAATTGCAGTGCGCATAGAAACCCTTGACGGCATCGAGATGGTAGGTTATTTCAATGGTAGCAAACTGAAACGCTACTACGGCCCACTCACTCACATTACATTAACAACCATTCACCTCAAAAAACAACGCGAAGCCAAAGAACGGCAAGAAAAACTTAGGGGCAAGCACATCATAGCAAACATGGCCCAAGTAGTGGATCTCGAGGAAGATGACTGGGAAGTGAAATCCACGTGGCTGTGGTTGTGGTTGTGGTTAGGAATGACCACCCCAATGAGTTTCACACAAATTTAGCACTTTTTGACACAAGAGCTAATCATAATCTAATGTCTTATGACACGTGGCGCTCCCTCGAAAAGGCCAACATTAATGAACATCTTGGCCATGATGACTACTGTTGCTTCACATTCAGTCCCAAGTTTAGACACAATTACAATTCTGTTTCACATTGGAAATAACCCCTTGGAAGGAAACTTTTATATTATGCCTGCAGGAACAATGCAAGAAGAGATCCTTCTAGGGTGTGGATGGATGGGACATAACTGATGTTAAATTGATTGGGATGCAAGGATGGCAACTCTACAACTCGCCTGAAGGCAAGTTACAGTTCTGATGACAGATGAAGAGCCCTTGCAACCCAATCACCCACCCCAATTCAACCACTCTCTTCCACTAAACTCGATCACCCTGCCCCCCTACTAACCCACATAAAATTATGCCACCTAAAAAGACCTCTCCTCATCCTGAAGCCCTAATTGCCTCACCAAACCTCATCTACACCAAGCTCTACAAGCAACTCAAACCCACAACACAAAGAGGCTTCTATCACTACTAACCCCATTAACACAACTAACAAACCGCAGGTAAACGTTTGGCCCCCCTGCACCTAACCCAATAATCCTCACTCCTAGGTGCCCAAGAAGATCCTTGCAGCCCAAGGCTATTATGAGGGCACTACAACTCTGTGGATTCCCCGACGATCCATTTCCCCCATTCACACCCCCGAGAAACCAACTACTCGTACCTCGTGCCGCCCTCCAACAAGACAGCCACAAGCTTAGAGGATGCAAGAGAACCTCCAGCGAAGACCTTCAACGCACCAAAACCGTCATTGCCACCAACCTCACCCTCACACCGCAACCTACAAGCTCAACAATTCTATGAAGGCAATCGGCACATCTGGGTACCGTAAACAACACCATCCCTAGATCTCGACACCGCAAAAATTCAGAGCCTCCATTGTCACCACCAATACTACCGCGTAGGACAAAGGGAAAGCAAAGATTCATATAAGGAAGCCATGACCATACAGCCCCTATCCACCACCACTGTCTCTGACAGTGATGTACCTTCAACCTTAGCTACTCCACCGGCCTTATCATATGACTCCCTCAGTGCACCCCCACTCAACCCTTCACTTCTCCAATCCCCCTTTACCTATCTTCTCCCTCTAATGAAGCCTCCAAGCTCTAGACAGAGCTACCCATCTCGCCAAAACCTAATTGGAGCCGCCTTCTCACTCTTGCAAACTGGGCGAGGAGTCAGTACAAAACCCGCAATGGGGTGTTGGCTTTATAGCCTTAGGGTACACAACCTGTTTACACGGTGCCTTTAAAAAAGAAATCCTAGAAGCCATGGCCGTTCACTTGTTAAGCCATGGCTGTTCACTCCTCATCTACTAAGCCACATCCATTCCCTAATAATTGGTGGCAAGGGTGGCCTCATAGTTCGCCAAGGCCACATGGAGTTGCTGGTTGCCGAGGGTAGCTTCTTGGAGGTTTTCTTGTGTTTGTTGTTGGTTGTCCTTGCCTAGGAGCATTTGTTGTTGGGCTCCTGTGACCTATTCTTGTTGTCTCTACATGTAATCGGTCATGGATGAGACCAACTCATGGGCAAGGTTTGAGAATCCCCGGGCAAAATCTAGGACAACACCATGGGTTGAGTGGATACCTTCAAAGAGTAGGTAGCCTGGGAATGGGAATCGCCCACATGGGCCCAACACAGCGTGTCCATGGTGTTCTGTTTGGAGTAGGATGGGGATGATGGGACTTGTTTAGCAAAGGTCGGGGGCAGAGAGGGGAAATAATAAGTGCGAGGGCTGGGGGTTTTGATAAGGTTCTCGTCAAAAAATTGGGTTGTTTGGGACATCCTCCTCTTTTTGCACTTTCCTCCGTGCTTCCTCCTCGTGTTTCACTTTGAGTTCGAGCCTTAGCCCATAGGAGCATCTTGGTGGCGGGAGGCCTCTCATTCCTGGGTCTCGATGTGATGGCATATGGGGGGTGGAGAGGTTGGAGAGGGTCCGGGTTCTAGGATAGGAGTGGGGATGGGAGCATGCTCCACGAATGGGCTCTAGTAGCTCTGGCCAGTCGTCGACGATGTGGTAGACTACCTTGGTGAGAAGGGAGGAGGCTACGAGCTTGCTCTAGGGGTTGGTACAGATGGAGTAAGAGTTTGGCTAGGCCCACCACCACTAATGACCTCATCAACCTTGTCGTTCCCCATGGTCTTTGCCCATATTCTTACCCCTCTTCCAAAACCACAAAATCCCTCCATCTCCTTGAGCGCCAGGGGTGGGAGATGGTCTATTGGACTTACAAATCCCCACGTCACTTTGGGAGCTTTCACCCTACTCCCCCCATGGGCTCTTGTTCCTCTACCACCGCTGCTACCTCCAATTACAGGTGATCCTCGCCCACTGGGATCATCCAATTTAATGATTCCCTTGCGGCTTTCTCCCTTAATATCTCCCCCGAAGAAACTGAAGAAGCCCGCACTTTCTTCTATTAAGCGCCCCAACCACGGCTCTGAGGACGATGATGACGACGACGACGACGGTGGGGCCAGCCCCAGTAAGGCCCCAACTGATCCCCCCCGCTCCCCTGTCCCCTCCTCACCAACCTCCACCCCCTCACCAATCCCAACCCAAACCAAGCTCACAACCCCCACCCCCCCAAGTACCCAATATCGCCACCCCCCAAGTACCCAATATCGTACCTCGACAACTCTACCCCTTTTCCCCTCACCATCCTCTACACACCCCTCACATTCCCTCTCCTCCTCCATTGCCTACACCTCCCACCCTCAATTGTCACCAGGGCCTCCCCAAGAACTTCAAGGATATACCCTCTGTTGAGATATCGAACCCGAGCTCGTCTAGTGAGGTGGTGGACATTGATGACCCGCCTGGGGGATAGGCCCCACACTTACACCACTGGCATGGTTGGTGAGATCTTGGGTGATATGCGGCCAGTGGGATGATAGGTTGTGTGACAGCCATTCTAGAGACTGGCATAGTTATAGCGCCAGCTGATTTAGTCGGGTTCACACTATAGAGAACCCGTGTATGTATTTGGTTGAGTACCTTTCATATTGTGTGTACTCTTATTCTTGTATATGGTGTGTTGAGTGTTGAGTGAAGAAGAAGAAGATTTTCAGCCTCTCACCTTGTGTGTTCTCTATTAGGGTTTTGTGAGTGTGTGTGTGTGCTTGCAAGAGCTCAAGCTCTCTCCCCCCTGCATCTTTTCATGGTATCAGAGCTTGGTTCATGCTAAGGGCTGAGCTGCAAGCAAGAGAACCACAGGAAGCAGTACCAGAGTAAGAGCTTCAACTACTCTTCCCTATTTGTGTTGGTGACTACACCCTTGTCGGGAGCTCTACGGGAGGCACCGGCAACGATCTCTGATTGAGAAGCTTTCTTCGCGAGAGTAAAGCTATAGGGCAACTATACTGTCCTATTGGACTCTATTTCTGGGCCAAAAATGCGTTTCGGGCGCGTCTGGACCTCCGTTTTTCAGAAAACAGGCGATTTCGAGCACTACGGGTAAGTCATCGATTCTGTGCAGAACTCTGTTTTGAGAACTGAGGAAAATAGATTGATTGTGCAGACACTGTGGGTGCTGCAACGAGGTCTACAGTTGCCATTGGGTGTATGTATACACATTGAAGTCACTGGTTGTGACATTTGAGAGTACTACAGTACCGCTGTGCAGAAAATACAACAGTTTGTGCAGAAAAACCAGAGTGCTGTTTCTGGTAAAATTGTGTGTTTGGCAAGATATCAAATGATGGGATAACCCAAATTGTGGCTGAGAAGCTTGATAAGAATAACTTCCATGCTTGGAGGTTCAGGTTGACAAATTTTCTGATGGAAAAAGGCTATTGGGACTACATAGAAGTTGAGCATGATGTAAGGTTCCCCCTTTCCAAAAATAGGGGAAACACTTGAGATAGTCCACTAAGTCTTATCTTGGAGAAAATTTCCTATTCATCGACACCTTGACCATGCAGAGATTCAAGGATAGGATTGATAGGTAAGACCTAGTTCTATCCCGCAGGAGGGGAAGCATGATCTTCTAAACATCAAATCACCCATAGGGCAATTGATCATAAATTGGGCAACTACTAGACTTGATTTCTAGAGGCAATGCTTTTTTCCTCACCTTATGTAAGGCACAGCCGGCTGGCCTAGTTTTCTAGAATAGAGTTGCCCAAGAACCTATTTATCTAGCGTAGGGCTTTCACTTAATGTGTTGGAAAGCTACCTGACTAATCGGGTCCACCCGTCCGTAGGATGGTGCCGTCGGGGCATTCCATCCTCCCACTTTCCACCCTACTCATGCGTCGATTTGTTTTCTAATTAATCCTACCACACTGTTTGACATATATAAACATGTTCCTTAATTAAGGCCCTTTTCACAAGGTTTGTTAAAACAACCTTTTTACACAATACAATCATGCCACAGACAAGATATATATAAAAAAGGTTCATACATGAATCAATTCTATACAAGCCAAACCGGCTCTCTTAATCTTTTCCTTTATACCGCCGATGATCTAGAATTCGGCCTTCCAGTGCCTCTACATGCTGGGCAAAACCCTGCGGGACCATACACCTCATCGTCGGCCGCTGGCGAAGACTCAAGCTGGCCTGTCGCCCTCTCAGGCTCCATCGCTCGATCCTCCCGCCCCTCAGAGGGATGTCTGCGCACTAGGGTGGGCTAATTTACCGCACTAGCCTGGGCCCTCAGAAATAGGCAGCATCACAATCACTCGCCTCAATTGGCAAACCTCATTCTCCCAATGGTATGAGGGACACCATGGGCCAACTGCGGGCCTTACTAACGTCTCCACTGTCCGGCTACACAAGCACAAGAACGGGGCAGCGTCAAGGCAGGGAGAGGTTGTACCTATACCTTAATTTAACCAGATAACAATCCATTTACTCAACTAAACCGTAGGACTAGAATCCATGTTACCTTCTTAAGAAAACAATCATTTTCACAAAGATTTTTGCATTTCATCTTGAGATTGCAATAAGACATTCTTTATTAAGGCATATGCTATTGTTTAAAAGAATACAAACTTTAAATAGTAAATCAATCAAATAAATCACTATTAATAATTAATAGAGAAGACGGGGCTATACCTCAACCCCTAAGAATGATATGTAAATAAAAAAACAAAATATGTATATACCTTATAGAAATTTGTCGTTTATCTCGTTGTCCTTGCTTGTTAACAAGAGCTTTAGAACTTGACATATGAGAATAGAGTCTTCTAATACCCTTGTCCTTTGATTGAAATCATCCAATAATCTCCAAGCTTTATCTCCTCTTACTCATACTGTGACTCTTCTCTCTTTCTAAGATCTATGGCAAAATAGCCTTCTCCTACAGGTCTACAGCATAGTATTCTTTCTCTAAAAGAAAAGCTATGGAGTTTTGGTCTCTTCCTCCGAATGACCATAGAAATCTAAGCTTATTTTTTGAGATATTAGATAAGAATGAAGGGATATATGCATCTCAAACTCTAGGATTACCTTGAGGCTACTTGCTGCCTTCTCACAGTTTTCTCTGTGTAGAGACCCTGACAGAAACAACAAATTGTTTCGGCCATAACTCTCTGATAAAAACTCAGAATATAGTCATGTAGCCACTCAAAAGAACGGAAAGGCATTTGGTCTACAAGCTAACGGGGGCAGAATAGGCAAAAACGACCGTATATAGCCACAAACATGCCATCTTTAAAAACGCATTGTTTTTTCACATTTTTAGTATGCATGGACTCTAAATGTGTAAAAATACTCTAAATATGACCTCTTATCACCTAAATTAAAAAATTCTATTTTTGGGAATACTTATCTCTCAATAGAACTATTCTTATGTTCTTATTTCTTTTAGGATTTTTGGAACTAATATTTTTATTCTAACACTTTTCTAATGTTTCTAGCCTTGTTGTCTCACTCTTCTCTAATTACACTCTCTTTCTTTATTGAATTCCATATTAAAAGAGACACATACATACATGGCTTGGGAGGGACCTTACAATCTCCCCCACTTAAAAGATTCGAGATGTCCTCATCTCGCGAGCTGGGGTAGTATCTAAGTAAATCCTCCTGTCTCTTTCAAAGTGGTGTCCCTACTAGGTAGAAATCTTCTTTTATCTAAACATTGTTCCGAGTCCCTTATTTCATGTGCTTGGCTTGTTTTGTTGTGTCTCCAAAAGGTATATATTATTCTAAAGTTAATTGGTCTTATTATCCTAAGTTCATGCATCCATATACCTCTCAAATGCTATGAACCTTCCTTATTTTATACCCCCATGTAATACAGTACTTAACAAATTGTCATGGAGAAACGTAAGGGAATCAATCCTTTACGCAATCTAACCTATGATAGCAATTTCATAATCTTAGTATCGTCTTGTAGAATACCTCTATTCATCATGCACATTACTTCACATGAATCTTGCACCAATCCTCTTCTATTTACTCATAGAAATACTTGTTGAATTCGGTTATCTTTAACCCTGCTATCCCTATTTCTTGACCTAATTTCGCTCTAGCTCATGATTCCTTGTAGCCAGGGGTGGGCTTTGTTGAGATATCGAGCTCTAGTGAGGCGGTGGACACTGATGACCCGCCTGGGGGATAGGCCCCGCACTTACACCACTGGCATGGTTGGTGAGATCTTGGGTGATATGCGGCCAGTGGGATGACAGGCTATGTGACAGCCACTCTAGAGACTGGCATAGTTATAGCGCCAGCTCATTTAGTCGGGTTCACACTATAGAGAACCCGTGTATGTATTTGGTTGAGTACCTTTCATATTGTGTGTACTCTTATTCTTGTATATGGTGTGTTGAGTGTTGAGTAAAGAAGGAAGAAGATTTTCAGCCTCTCACCTTGTGTGTTCTCTATTAGGGTTTTGTGAGTGTGTGTGTGTGCTTGCAAGAGCTCAAGCTCTCTTCCCCCCTGCATCTTTTCATGGTATCAGAGCCTGGTTCGTGCTAAGGGCTGAGCTGCAAGCAAGAGAACCACAGGAAGCGGTACGAGGGTAAGAGCTGCAACTACTCTTCCCTATTGTGTTGGTGACTACACCCTTGTCGGGAGCTCTACGGGAGGCACCGGCAAACGATCTCCGATTGAGGAGCTTTCTTTGCGGGAGTGAAGCTATAGGGCAACTATACAGTCCTACGAACTTCAATTTCCGGGCCGAATACGCGTTTCGGGCGCGTCTGGACCTCCGTTTTTCAGAAAGCAGGCGATTTCGAGCACTGCGGGTAAGTCATCGATTCTCTACAGAACTCTGTTTTAAGAACTGCAGGAAGACAGATTGACTGTGCAGACACTGTGGGTGCTGCAAAGAGGTCTACAGTTGCCATTGGGTGTATGTATGTGCATTGAAGTCACTGGTTGTGACATTTGAGAGTACTGCAGTACCGCTGTGCAGAAAATACAGCATTTGTGCAGAAAAACCAGAGTGCAGTTTCTGGTAAAGTTGTGTGTTTGGCAGGATGTCAAATGATGGGATAACTCAGATTGTGGCTGAGAAGCTGGATAAGAATAACTTCCATGCTTGGAGGTTCAGGTTGACGAATTTCCTGATGGGAAAAGGTTATTGGGACTACATAGAAGGTGAGCATGAAGAGGCACCGGAGATACCAGATATAAATCCGACTGCTGCAGATGTGAAAGAGTTTAAAGACTGGAACCAAGGAGCCAGGAAGGTTATGTATTGGCTTTCCATTAGTATACAGGACACCATGATTGGGCACATTCAGGATGCCAAGTCCCCCAAGGAGGCGTGGGACACCTTGGTAAAGCTTTATGAAACAAACACCAAGGCACGTAAGATACAGTTGAAGAATGAACTTCATACTGTGGAGAAAAAGAGCATGTCTGTGAATGACTATGCGCTGAAGATAAAGGGTATTGTGGAATCCCTTGCATCTATTGGTGTGTCAGTAGATGATGATGACAAGGTGGAAGTCTGTCTACGTGGTCTCGGGCCACAATACAAGGCGTTCAAGACGTCTATCCAGACTCGGGAAAACATTCCCAACTTTACAGATTTGGTGTCTATGCTGATTATCGAAGAGAAGAGCTTGGGTGAAGACCAACAGTCTTCACAAAGCAAAAACAGTTCAGAGCAACAGGCCTTCTACACGAGTTCAGGAAGAGGACGAGGTAGAGGAGGCCGTGGACGCGGTCAAGGAGGTGGCCGAACAGGTAATCAGAATTATGGCCAGCAGCAGCAGCAACAACAACAGTCCCAGAATCAACAACAACAACAACACGCAGGTGGAAGAGGCAAATTCAGAGGCAGGGGGAGTCAAAGAGGCCGTGGAAATTGGCAAAGGCAATATAATGATGCACGTGAATGCTATTACTGTGGTAAGCCTGGACATGTGCAGGCAGAATGTTATAAGAAGCAAGCTGACATGCAAAATGGGAAAGTGCAGCAAAACAACTATGCATCCTCAAGCAGAAATAATGAGGATAATGAAAGGTTGTTTGTTATGCAGCATGTCGTGAATGCCATGTCTGAAAATGTTGATGCAGCACAAAAGGATAATGTATGGTATGTGGATTCAGGCGCTTCGAACCACATGACGAGTCATGGGGAGTGGTTCAAGGAGATGAAGAACCCGGAAAGACCAGGTTTTGTGGAAACAGGGGATGACACTGCTCATCCAATTGCCCACATTGGAGATGTGCCATTGTCTATGCAGGATGGCAAAGTGAAGTACCTTGCAGATGTACTTCATGTACCGAACATAACAAAGAATCTGGTTTCAGTTGGCCAGATGATTGAGCAGGGTTTGCAGGTTCGGTTTAACCCTGATGGATGTTATGTCGAAGACTTCAAAGACAAGTGCAGGTTGGTTGCAAAAGGCAACAGAGTGGGCAGAATGTTTACGTTGGATGTAGACATGCCTGAAATGAGTGCTGCGATGTTTGCAAATGGTTCAGGAGTTGTTGCAGACACAGACATATGGCATAAAAGAATTGGACATGTAAATGTGCAGAGATTGAAGTCTATGCAGACAAAAGGAATTGTGACAGGACTGCCAAAATTTAAAGTGGAAGGTATGCAGAAAATATGTGAAGCATGCCAATTTGGGAAGCAAACAAAGCATGTGTTTCCACGTAACAGATATGTGAGCAGAAATGCACTAGATGTTGTGCATTCAGATGTATGGGGTCCTACGAAGACCGTGTCTATGGGAGGCTGCAGGTACTATGTCACTTTCATTGATGACCACACAAGGAAAGTGTGGGTATATTTCATGAAGGAGAAGAGTGAGGTTTTCACTCACTTTCAGAACTTCAGAGTTTTGGTTGAAAAGCAAACAGGAAAATATGTCAAGTGCCTAAGGTCAGATGGAGGGGGAGAATACTTCTCCAATGAGTTCTCTGAATTTTTGAAGAAGAATGGAATTCGGAGACAGTATACATGCAGATACACTCCGCAGCAAAATGGAGTTGCTGAGCGGAAAAACAGGCACATTGCTGAGATTGCGCGGGCATTGATGGAAGAGAAAAATATGCCGCATTGCTACTGGGCTGAGGCTATTTCTACAGCAGTATACATCATGAACAGGACTCCAACTGCAGCCATACATGATGTAACTCCAGAGGAGAGGTTTACTGGCAGAAAACCAGATTTATCTCATCTGAAAGTTTTTGGATGCATTGCATATGTGCATGTGCCAGATGAGCTGAGAACTAAGCTGGATCCGAAAGCTGAAAAATGTGTGTTTATTGGATATTCCCTTGAGCAAAAGGGATACAGGTGTTATAACCCTGCTACACGTGAGTTGAGGGTAAGCAGGGATGTTGTCTTTGATGAGATGAGCAGCTGGTATGCTGCTGAAAAAGAAGCTGTTGGGGCTGATTTGAGTGGAAGTGTGGTTGCACAGAATGCAGGTCAGCAATCACAGTCTTTGAGTGGACCAGGAGAGTCCTCATCTAGTGGGTCTGTTGATAGACCATGGAGTGGCAGGCTGCGTCATAATACCAGCCCTGCAAATGTGATTAGTACATCACGTAAAGGAAAAGAGAAAGTGGTTGAGCCCCTTGGTATGCCTGACATTTCTGCAGGGCATTCTCATGTTGATGGAGAGTCTAGTGGCTCAGATATGAGCCTTGATGAGGAGCTTGGGATCCCAGCTATGAGAACACCTGGTGTAAAGAAGGCTATGGAAGCCATGAATGAAAAGCTGCGAAGATCAGGGAGAGTGAAGAACCCTGTGCAGAGATTTACATATGATGGTTATGTGGCACATCACTATGCATATATGGCAAAGGTTGTGCAGGTTGTAGAGCCCACATGCATTGATGAGGCTGTTGGAAATGTGTATTGGGAGAAAGCTATGGATGAGGAGATGGATGCACTATATGGAAATGAAACTTGGGATTTAGTGCAATTGCCTGAAGGCAAGAAAGCCATTGGATGCAAGTGGGTGTACAAAGTTAAACATAACAGTGATGGGAGCATAAACAGGTACAAGGTTAGATTGGTAGCCAAAGGATATGCGCAGACATATGGGATTGATTATGAGGAAACTTTCAGCCCAGTTGCCAAGATGGCAACGGTGAGAGTTGTGATAGCAGTGGCTGCGTCAAAGCAATGGTCTTTACATCAGATGGATGTAAAGAATGCATTCTTGCATGGGGATTTGCAAGAAGAGGTGTATATGTTGCAGCCACCTGGTTATGAGGATGTGGGTCACCCCGAGCATGTTTGCAGGTTGAAGAAAGCCTTGTATGGCTTAAAGCAAGCACCAAGAGCATGGTCTGACAAGATTTCTGAATATCTTGTCACTATTGGCTTTCATGTAGCCAATGCAGATTTCTCATTGTATGTGAGACATGGTGATAGAGGAGTTGTGCTTGTTGTCATCTATGTAGATGACTTGATCATTACGGGGGACCATGATGCAGAGATCTTTGATGTAAAGATCTTGCTTAGACAGAAGTTTGAGATGAAGGATCTGGGGGAGCTCAGATATTTCTTGGGCATTGAGGTGATTAGGTCACCACATGGTATTGGATTACTGCAGAGACAGTATGGCTTGGACATGTTGTCCAAGTATGGTATGACAGGCTGTAAGCCTATTTCTGTGCCATTGGATCAGAATGGCAAGTTGAGTGCAGATTCAGGAGAGATCTTGGAGGATCCTACTATGTACAGGAGCATAGTAGGAAGTTTGATCTACATGACGATCACCAGACCAGATTTGAGCTATGCTGTTGGGTTGGTGAGTCAGTTTATGCAGGTTCCACGGAAACCGCATTTGGATGCAGTGAGACGCATACTGAGGTATGTGAGGTCTACTTTGCATTGTGGACTATTCTATGAGACTGGGACAGAGATATGTGTACATGGGTACACAGATGCTGATTGGGCTGGTAGTATCTCAGACAGAAGATCTACCAGTGGATTCATGTTTTCTTTGGGGAGTGCTGCTGTGACTTGGAGCAGCAAGAAGCAGCCTACGGTTGCTCTATCGAGTACGGAGGCCGAGTACAGAGGAGCTGCTATGGCAGCATGTGAGGTAGCTTGGTTGAGAAAGCTACTTGCAGATTTGGGTCTATCAGTGGATAGACAAGTTGTCATTTTCTGTGACAACATTAGTAGTATACAGTTGGCCAGGAACCCAGTCTTTCATGCTCGTACGAAGCACATAGAGGTCCACTACCACTTCGTCAGAGAGAAGGTCTTGGCAGGAGACCTTGACCTTGTTTATGTCAGCACAGAGGATCAGGTAGCTGACATCTTCACCAAAGCATTGGGTACAGAAAAGCTCCGCAGATTCAGGGCTTCGCTTGGTGTACATGAGATGGAGTTGAGCTCGAGGGGGAGTGTTGAGATATCGAGCTCTAGTGAGGCGGTGGACACTGATGACCCGCCTGGGGGATAGGCCCCGCACTTACACCACTGGCATGGTTGGTGAGATCTTGGGTGATATGCGGCCAGTGGGATGACAGGCTATGTGACAGCCACTCTAGAGACTGGCATAGTTATAGCGCCAGCTCATTTAGTCGGGTTCACACTATAGAGAACCCGTGTATGTATTTGGTTGAGTACCTTTCATATTGTGTGTACTCTTATTCTTGTATATGGTGTGTTGAGTGTTGAGTAAAGAAGGAAGAAGATTTTCAGCCTCTCACCTTGTGTGTTCTCTATTAGGGTTTTGTGAGTGTGTGTGTGTGCTTGCAAGAGCTCAAGCTCTCTTCCCCCCTGCATCTTTTCAGGCTTGACGTTCCTCTTGAATTAGGAGACCTTTTCTTGATTAACATGTAAGGACTCATGTCCTTCTCGACACTTTCTATATAAAAAACTTTATCATAGTCTCTGGGTGGCTATAATTATGGCTTCTGAAATAGAGGATGGTTTCACATTCTTGATGAGGTTATTCAAAGATAGATTAAGCTTCCAAATGAATCGATGGATAAGAGTTACCTCATCCAGCTCTTGAGCAAATTGGAGAAGTTTAACAAAAGTTTGGTGGTATTCTTTTAGGGTCTTCCCTTCTTGGGTTAGCTCCAAAAATTCGTTCATTTTATCCTCTCGAAATCCTAGAGGACAAAACCTTTCACGAAGGTGTACTTTCATGGCATCTCATAACTGATTCTCGCTCCAGTGGTTAGATTGACAACAATGCTTCTAACTTTCTAGCTCCAATGGTTAGATTGACAACAATGCTTCCAACTACTAATTTGGCATTCCTTACGATTTTTAGACGTGAGCAAGGGTGAGCTTGCTTCTTTCATTGTATCCATTAAAAGTTCAAAACTATCATCTTAGCACCACATTTGAAGGCAGTCAGGGATTAATACATATGAGATCTTCATTTTTTTGAGAATTACACATCTGGTGCCTTGGGATTGACACATCCAAAGATTATCAGGATTGACATATCTGAGATGATTAGTTTTCTGAAAATTACACACATAGTATCTTGCGATTAACACATCTAAGAGCATGATCCTCTGGAAATTACACATATGAAGTTAGACGCATGTTTATGTGAGATGGGTTCAAGATCTTGGATGATCGTCCTAGTGTAAAGCATCCAATGGATGGCATTCACACGTCAACTATTCAAACCTTAATGGGGTTATAATCTTAATAATTTAGAATACGCAATTTAATGAGATATATCTTAAAAATTTCTCTAAACAAAGTTTCGGTCTATCCTTCTAGTCATTCAGCTCACTAATTTCTTAATTCGATCACCCTATGTTTTTCCTCAAAAGGTTTTCTCCCAAATATAATTTCTCAAATTTATTATACAAATATCTTGCGTGTGCACTCCCAAGATACAAGCACAATTTCACAGGATGATTGTCTCAACATGTGAGGATATTCAAACCACTTCTATGGCCAGTAGAGATGATTGATTCGTCCTCATATGATAAACAATCACTTGTTTTAATCCCTTGACAGTTAACCTTTGAAAAACAAATCCTAGGAACTAAGATCGGCTTTGATACCACTTGTAAGGTTCTCCCTTTCCAAAAATAGGGGAAACACTTGAGATAGTCCACTAAGTCTTATCTTGGAGAAAATTTCCTATTCATCGACACCTTGACCATGCAGAGATTCAAGGATACGATTGATAGGTAAGACCTAGTTCTATCCCGCAGGGGAAGCATGATCTTCTAAACATCAAATCACCCATAGGGCAATTGATCATAAATTGGGCAACTATTAGACTTGATTTCTAGAGGCAACGCTTTTTTCCTCACCTTATGTAAGGCACAGCCGCTGGCCTAGTCTTCTAGAATAGAGTTGCCCAAGAACCTATTTATCTAGCGTAGGGCTTTTACTTAATATGTTGGAAAGCTACCCGACTAATCGGGTCCACCCGTCCGTAGGATGGTACCGTCGAGGCATTCCATCCTCCCACTTTCCACCCTACTCACGCGTCAATTTGTTTTCTAATTAATCCTACCACACTGTTTGACATATATAAACATGTTCCTTAATTAAGGCCCTTTTCACAAGGTTTGTTAAAACAACCTTTTTACACAATACAATCATACCACAGACAAGATATATATAAAAAAGGTTTATACATGAATCAATTCCATACAAGCCAAACCGGCTCTCTTAATCTTTTCCTTTATACCGCCGATGATCTAGAATTCGGCCTTCCACCCTCTACATGCTGGGCAAAACCCTACGGGACCATACACCTCATCGTCGGCCGCTGCTGGCGAGGACTCAAGCCGGCCTGTCACCCTCTCAGGCTCCATTGCTCGATCCTCCCGTCCCTCAGAGGGATGTCTGCGCACTAGGGTGGGCTAATTTATCGCACTAGCCTGGGCCCTCAGAACTAGGCAGCATCATAATCACTCGTCTCAATCGGCAAACCTCATTCTCCCAATGGTATGAGGGATACCATGGGCCAACTGCGGGCCTTACTAACGTCTCCACTGTCCGGCTACACAAGCACAAGAACGGGGCAGCGTTAAGGCAGGGAGAAGTTGTATCTGTACCTTAATTTAACCAGATAACAATCCATTTACTCAACTAAACCGTAGGACTAGAATCCATGTTACCTTCTTAAGAAAACAATCATTTTCACAAAGATTTTTGCATTTCATCTTGAGATTGCAATAAGACATTCTTTATTAAGGCATATACTATTGTTTAAAAGAATACAAACTTTAAATAGTAAATCAATCAAATAAATAACTATTAATAATTAATAAAGAAGCCGGGGCTATACCTCAACCCCTAAGAATGATATGTAAATAAAAAAACAAAGTATGTATATACCTTATAGAAATTTGTCGTTTATCTCGTCGTCCTTGCTTGTTAACAAGAGCTTTAGAACTTGACATATGAGAATAGAGTCTTCTAATACCCTTGTCCTTTGATTGAAATCATCTAATGATCTGCAAGCTTTATCTCCTCTTACTCATACTATGACTCTTCTCTCTTTCTAAGATCTATGGCAAAATAGCCTTCTCCTACAGGTTTACAACATAGTATTCTTTCTCTAAAAGAAAAGCTATGGAGTTTTGGTCTCTTCCTCCGAATGACCATAGAAATCTAAGCTTATTTTCTGAGATATTAGATAAGAATGAAGGGATATATGCATCTCAAACTCTAGGATTACCTTGAGGCTACTTGTTGCCTTCTCACAGTTTTCTCTGTGTAGAGACCCTGACAGAAACAACAAATTGTTTCGGCCATAACTCTCTGATAAAAACTTAGAATATAGTCATGTAACCATTCAAAAGAACGGGAAGGCATTTGGTCTACAAGCCAACGTAAGCAGAATAGGCAAAAACGACCATATATAGCCACAAACGTGCCATCTTTAGAAACGCGTTGTTTTTTCACATTTTTAGTATGCATTGACTCTAAATGTGTAAAAGTACTCTAAATATGACCTCTTATCACCTAAATTAGAAATTCTATTTTTGGGGATACTTATCTCTCAATAGAACTATTCTTATGTTCTTATTTCCTTTAGGATTTTTGGAACTAATATTTTTATTCTAACACTTTCCTAATGTTTCTAGCCTTGTTGTCTCACTCTTCTCTAATTACACTCTCTTTCTTTATTGAATTCCATATTAAAAGAGACACATACATACATGGCTTGGGAGGGACCTTACAATCTCCCCCACTTAAAAGATTCGAGATGTTCTCATCTCGTGAGTTGGGGTAGTATCTAAGTAAATCCTCCTGTCTCTTTCAAAGTGGTGTCCCTACTAGGTAGAAATCTTCTTTTATCTAAACATTGTTCCGAGTCCCTTATTTCATGTGCTTGGCTCGTTTTGTTGTGTCTCCAAAAGGTCTATATTATTCTAAAGTTAATTGGTCTTATTATCCTAAGTTCATGCATCCATATACCTCTTAAATGCTATGAACCTTCCTTATTTTATACCCCCATGTAATACGGTACTTAACAAATTGTCATGGAGAAACGTAAGGGAATTAATCCTTTACGCAATCTAACCTATGATAGCAATTTCATAATCTTAGTATCGTCTTGTAGAATACCTCTATTCATCATGCACATTACTTCACATGAATCTTGCACCAATCCTCTTCTATTTACTCATAGAAATACTTGTTGAATTCGGTTATCTTTAACCCTGCTATCCCTATTTCTTGCACCAATCCTCTTCTATTTACTCATAGAAATACTTGTTGAATTCGGTTATCTTTAACCCTGCTATCCCTATTTCTTGACCTAATTTTGCTCTAGCTTATGATTCCTTGTAGCCAGGGGTGGGCTTGACGTTCCTCTTGAATTAGGGAGCCTTTTCTTGATTAACATGTAAGGACTCATGTCCTTCTCGACACTTTTTATATAAAAAACTTTATCATAGTCTCTGGGTGGCTATAATTATGGCTTCTGAAATAGAGGATGGTTTCACATTCTTGATGAGGTTATTCAAAGATAGATTAAGCTTCCAAATGAATCGATGGATAAGAGTTACCTCATCTAGCTCTTGAGCAAATTGGAGAAGTTTAACAAAAGTTTGGTGGTATTCTTTTAGGGTCTTCCCTTCTTGGGTTAGCTCCAAAAATTCGTTCATTTTATCCTCTCGAAATCCTAGAGGACAAAACCTTTCACGAAGGTGTACTTTCATGGCATCTCATAACTAATTCTCGCTCCAGTGGTTAGATTGACAACAATGCTTCTAACTTTCTAGCTCCAATGGTTAGATTGACAACAATGCTTCCAACTAATTTGGCATTCCTTACGATTTTTAGACGTGAGCAAGGGTGAGCTTGCTTCTTTCATTGTATCCATTAAAAGTTCAAAACTATCAAATACTTATCATAGCACCACATTTGAAGGCAGTCAGGGATTAATACATATGAGATCTTCATTTTTTTGAGAATTACACATCTGGTGCCTTGGGATTGACACATCCAAAGATTATCAGGATTGACATATCTGAGATGATTAGTTTTCTGAAAATTACACACATAGTATCTTGGGATTAACACATCTAAGGGTGGTTGCAAGATGAGGGTACTCACTTTCGTTCACTCTCTCTAAAATTGGGACATCCATGCATCTCGGGCGGAGTACCTCGATCGTGATAGTGCCGCGAATTAAAAGATGACACGTGCCTCCCGAGCCTAAATCGACATATCTCGATCGAGATGCCAACTAATGCCACGCTAGCAGGTCCGGGTTTCCAGGCGTCATCCATGTCACCAATACATGTCACCGCCACCACAATATCTCGATCGAGATATCTATGCCACTCGGATCCACATCAGGGCCACGCTGTATCCCCGTAGGCATATTTGACTAGCACATCTCCATCGTCCACGTATCTCGAACGAGAAATTTACATCCAATCGCGACCATTCATTGTTCGAGGTAATGGGATACAATCTCCACCGTCCCCATATCTCGATCGAGATACTGAGTTCAAATCTTAGCCGTCCAAATATCTCGATCGAGATACAGAGATTCAATCTGCACCGTCCAAATATCTCGATCGAGATACGTAGATGCTATATCCACCGTCCAATTATCTCGATCGAGATACAGAAACGCAATCTATACCGTCCATTCACGTACGTTGGAAGATGCGATCTCGGCTGTTTAAATATCTCGATCGAGGTATATAATGAATCTTGACCGTTGAGATACCTTGTCGTGGTAATGCCTTTAAATCGTGGCCGTCCATGTACCTCGAACGAGATAGTAATATCAAATCTCAATCGTCGATCCTTCCCCAACCCTAAAATTAGGTGTGTATCTTGGCCGTATGTTGCACTAACCCTAATATCCAGAGCGTTAATCTTGCAAACCCTAAATTGCATGATGTTACCGAACCTCGATCCAGGTTATAAAACCGGAAAACTTTTTTTTTTTGCCTCATTTTCACAAGTCGTTTTCACTCTCCTTGCTCTCTTGATTTGGATTAGTATTAGTGAGCCCATTAGCTTTGTTTTTAGCTTCATTAGTGCTACTTAGCACTAAGCATTAGACCCTTCACATTAGACCCTTCACATTGGACCCTTCACATTTGGCTTAGGTTTTAGCATGGAGGGCCACGAGGAGGGCCACTCATCTATTGCATCATCGCGGAGATAGATCGCGAGTTAGCGGCTATCCGTAGGAGTGCTAGAGACACTCCGTCTACATTACATATCGTGGCAGACTTGGAGGCGATGCTTGCGTCCCTTCGTAGCCTTCACGATATTGTTTATGTAGATGAGTGGATAGCCCACCATCGCACTGCTCCTGTGTCACATGGCCTGACATATCGTCAGGTCTGTGATCTTGCTCCTATTAGGGATGGAGCTTACCTAGATCTTTTCCTCGATAGTCGTGGGATGAGGCCTGGGGCGGGCAAGCCCCTCACTATTTTGCGGTGTTCGCATCCTCGTATGGCGGCACATATCTATAGTCGATATGTTGCCGCATATGGGAGGATGCCGAACAACCACCAGATTCCCATATACTTCGCAAAGCAGTTATATGCGGAGTTTGTCTTAGGGGAGGAGGTCGATTACACCAGCCATCGTCCGGGTGGTGGTGCTGGCCGAGG
This sequence comes from Cibotium barometz, assembly GCF_041138505.1. Classification (NCBI taxonomy): domain Eukaryota; kingdom Viridiplantae; phylum Streptophyta; class Polypodiopsida; order Cyatheales; family Cibotiaceae; genus Cibotium; species Cibotium barometz. Next base: position 33,297,818 of record NC_141091.1, read on the forward strand.
CCGTCTCCAGGACCAGGGTAGGTGGCCTCCACAAGCCCTTCGTGTAGCACCTACCACAGATCCTTCATTTGTGCCATTGTCGACAGTAGAGGCTCTTGGCACGTAGGTCGGCATTGACGTACGGAGTACCACGGAGAGCATCCAGCACGTGGTGCGCCTATTCTCACGATCTATACCGACGATAGATGTGGAGGTATTTACATATATATTACGTCTTAAGTTTTTTTGGTCATTTATCTTCATGTTTATATGTACTTTTCTATATTTTTACATGAGCAGCATGGTTGATTGTGTCACGCAGGTTCCCACACCTACCACTGAGAGGCTCACTCAGGAGTTGGTAGAGGCGAGAGCGGAGATTGACCGCCTCCGAGCTGCATTACAGATGGCAGAGGCAGCTACTGTAGAGGCACAGCATCTGAGAGAGTCCGACATCCAGCAGGTAGGTTTCTCTTGCACGTAAAAGAGTTATAATTAAGGTCCTAAGTTATAAATTTCTTTAAGTAATACCTAATGAGAGACTAATCAATTATTTTAATGCTTTACTTTTTTGCGTAGGCTTGGACCGAGGTAGAGAGCTCCAGAGCTGAGGCACAACATCATCAGATTATGGAACAGATTGCCCAGCATAGGGCAGAGCAGCTGATGCTGCATGTTCGAGAGTATCATAGATCCTCGGACGTGACAGTGCCTTACCTACCGTTATATCCACGGCCTGTCACAGAGGTTTTTCGACGACCTCTCCCGCAGGATGCACCACCCTTCCTACGTGATGCGTGCTGCTGTTTATGTATCGAGGACATTGATAGTACAGGAGGATATGCCCTGGGATGTGGACATATTTTCCACTTGTCTTGCATCACCCAGGAGCTAGTCCGGTTCTTAGCATGCCCATCCTGCCGTGCACGCATCGACCTAGCGACGTACAGTGTATTTGGCATCGATGATCTTCACCCAGGCCTTGTTCGAGTAGATGCCAGGACTGGCAGGCCTGTCGACTTTACATCAACTATGGACTTGGGACTCGACACCTTCGACGATAGAGCCCAGGAGCCTGAGGTGCCTCCTGAGATAGAGTGGAGCTCACATGAGTTCGACGCTTACCAGAGAGTCCTACATGAGAGCCAGGTCACAGCATATGAGCGCGTGGGTGGTGCTGGCCCTAGCGGGTGATGGTGCTAGCAGCAGTGTTGCTTCTCATGAGCAGCGTGTCCTTACAGCAGAGGAGCTTACACGAGCAGAGTGGCAGACACGCACCATTGCAGATTATAGATTTTGGGTTTACAGATAGAGGCGTCTTGCATTAGCACGACGTAGATAGAGAGAGAGAGGGCCATAGCAGCTTTTGGGACTCGTGAGCTCTCGAGTACACCGGCACCAGCTCACGATCCTGCCTTTGAGGCAGACCTCCCCGCAGACATTCGACGACCCCCGCAGCCGGCACAGCCTCCTCGACGTGCACAGCAGCCTCGATGCGCACGTCGACCGGCAGTTAGAGATGACGATTTTGATTGGGTTGCTGTTGATAGTGACTAAACTCAGACTAGCTGGGTTAGCTCACTTACATTGTACTTAGATTTTTGGGCAGTGACTAACCTCAGACTAGCTGGGGTAGCTCATTTTCATTTTGATGTACTTATTTGATGTTTATATCATTATGAGTTTTCTCATTATTGAGTATCATTACATTTTAGTTGATGTTCTTGATTTTATTATATTTTTTAACACTTTGGCTATCATATTGTTTGTTGAAAATCTCCATGCCATCGTACCCAAACATGCTCTGATGGGGACCAAACTTTGCAAGCATGGGGAGGGGACCCACCCCCACATGCTTGCAAAGTTTGGTCACAATCAGAACATGTTTGGATTGGTAATTAGCGCCCAGTGCGGGTTTTTGAAGTCTCTTGGTGCTTAAGAGGCCATGGAAAATCCGGGCCTTCCCCATACCATCGTACCCAAACATGCTCCGATGGGGACCAAACTTTGCAAGCATGTGGGGGTGGGTCCCCCCCACATGCTTGCAAAGTTTGGTCACAATCAGAGCATGTTTGGATTGGTAATTAGCGCCCAGTGCGGGTTTTTCAAGTCTCTTGGTGCTTAAGAGGCCATGGAAAATTCGGGCCTTCCCCATACCATCGTACCCAAACATACTCCGATGGGGACCAAACTTTGCAAGCATGTGGGGGTGGGTCCCCCCCACATGCTTGCAAAGTTTGGTCACAATCAGAGCATGTTTGGATTGGCAATTAGCGCCCAGTGCGGGTTTTTCAAGTCTCTTGGTGCTTAAGAGGCCATGGAAAATCCGAGCCTTCCCCACACCATCGTACCCAAACATGCTCTGATGGGGGGGACCAAACTTTGCAAGCATGGGGAGGGGACCCACCCCCACATGCTTGCAAAGTTTGGTCACAATCAGAACATGTTTGGATTGGTAATTAGCGCCCAGTGCGGGTTTTTGAAGTCTCTTGGTGCTGAAGAGGCCATGGAAAATCCGGGCCTTCCCCATACCATCGTACCCAAACATGCTCCGATGGGGACCAAACTTTGCAAGCATGTGGGGGTGGGTCCCCCCCACATGCTTGCAAAGTTCGGTCACAATCAGAGCATGTTTGGATTGGCAATTGGCGCACAGTGCGGGTTTTTGAAGTCTCTTGGTGCTTAAGAGGCCATGGAAAATCCGGGCCTTCCCCATACCATCGTACCCAAACATGCTCCGATGGGGACCAAACTTTGCAAGCATGTGGGGGTGGGCCCCCCCACATGCTTGCAAAGTTTGGTCACAATCAGAGCATGTTTGGATTGGTAAATGGCACCCAGTGTGCAGGTTTTTCAAGTCTCTTGGTGCTTAAGAGGCCATGGAAAATCCGGGCCTTCCCCATACCATCATACCCAAACATGCTCCGATGGGGACAAAACTTTGCAAGCATGTGGGGGGGACCCACCCCCCCACATGCTTGCAAAGTTTTGTCCCCATCGGAGCATGTTTGGGTACCATGGTATGGGGAAGGCCCGGATTTTCCATGGCCTCTTAAGCACCAAGAGACTTGAAAAACCCGCACTGGGTGCCAATTACCAATCCAAACATGCTCTGATTGTGACCAAACTTTGCAAGCATGTGGGGGGGACCCACCCCCACATGCTTGCAAAGTTTGGTCCCCATCGGAGCATGTTTGGGTACGATGGTATGGGGAAGGCCTGGATTTTCCATGGCCTCTTAAGCACCAAGAGACTTCAAAAACCGCACTGGGCGCCAATTGCCAATCCAAACATGCTCTGATTGTGACCAAACTTTGCAAGCATGTGGGGGGGACCCACTCCCACATGCTTGCAAAGTTTGGTCCCCATCGGAGCATGTTTGGGTACGATGGTATGGGGAAGGCCCGGATTTTCCATGGCCTCTTAAGCACCAAGAGACTTGAAAAACCTGCACTGGGTGCCAATTACCAATCCAAACATGCTCTGATTGTGACCAAACTTTGTAAGCATGTGGGGGGGACCCACCCCCACATGCTTGCAAAGTTTGGTCCCCATCGAAGCATGTTTGGGTACGATGGTATGGGGAAGGCCCGGATTTTCCATGGCCTCTTAAGCACCAAGAGACTTGAAAAACCCGCATTGGGCGCTAATTGCCAATCCAAACATGCTCTGATTATGACCAAACTTTGTAAGCATGTGGAGGGGACCCACCCCCACATGCTTGCAAAGTTTGGTCCCCATCGGAGCATGTTTGGGTACGATGGTATGGGGAAGGCCCGGATTTTCCATGGCCTCTTAAGCACCAAGAGACTTGAAAAACCTGCACTGGGTGCCAATTACCAATCCAAACATGTTCTGATTGTGACCAGACTTTGCAAGCATGTGGGGGTGGGTCCCCTCCCCATGGTTGCAAAGTTTGGTCCCCATCAGAGCATGTTTGGGTACGATGGTATGGGGAAGGCCCGGATTTTCCATGGCCTCTTAAGCACCAAGAGACTTGAAAAACCCACACTGGGCGCTAATTGCCAATCCAAACATGCTCTGATTGTGACCAAACTTTGCAAGCATGTGGGGGGGACCCACCCCCACATGCTTGCAAAGTTTGGTCCCCATCGGAGCATGTTTGGGTACGATGGTATGGGGAAGGCCCGGATTTTCCATGGCCTCTTAAGCACTAAGAGACTTGAAAAACCCGCACTGGGCGCCAATTGCCAATCCAAACATGCTCTGATTGTGACCAAACTTTGCAAGCATGTGGGGGGACCCACCCCCACATGCTTGCAAAGTTTGGTCCCCATCGGAGCATGTTTGGGTACGATGGTATGGGGAAGGCCCGGATTTTCCATGGCCTCTTAAGCACCAAGAGACTTGAAAAACCCGCACTGGGCGCTAATTGCCAATCCAAACATGCTCTGATTATGACCAAACTTTGCAAGCATGTGGGGGGGACCCACCCCCACATGCTTGCAAAGTTTGGTCCCCATCGGAGCATGTTTGGGTACGATGGTATGGGGAAGGCCCGGATTTTCCATGGCCTCTTAAGCACCAAGAGACTTCAAAAACCCGCACTAGGCGCTAATTACCAATCCAAACATGTTCTGATTGTGACCAAACTTTACAAGCATGTGAGGGTGGGTCCCCTCCCCATGCTTGCAAAGTTTGGTCCCCATCAGAGCATGTTTGGGTACGATGGCATGGAGATTTTCAACAAACAATATGATAGCCAAAGTGTTAAAAAATATAATAAAATTAAGAACATCAACTAAAATGTAATGATACTCAATAATGAGAAAACTCATAATGATATAAACATCAAATAAGTACATCAGAATGAAAATGAGCTACCCCAGCTAGTCTGAGGTTAGTCACTGCCCAAAAATCTAAGTACAATGTAAGTGAGCTAACCCAGCTAGTCTGAGTTTAGTCACTATCAAGATAGAGATCTAGTCAGCAGCACCCTCTCTAGCTCTCAACTGCTCTAGAATGCTCTCATGGTCATCCACTCGAAGCCAAAAACGAGGGTGAGAACTGTGTTTTCGGCTCTGTACTCGAACAAGAGTGAGCCTGGTAGCAACCACTAGATGAGAGAACTGAAATGCCTCTAACTTCCACTTCCACTGCTGGAACTCAAGACTCCCCCGATGAAGTCGAATCTGCTGGTAGAACTGGCCTGCCACAATCATGCTATGGGCGTCATAAGAAAACCCATGATCATCCACTGTATCCTGGTCAAGCATGCCCTTTGGCCTAGTGCAACTCATCAGATAGTAGTCTACTCCCTCGCTATTTCCCTCACTGGCAATAACAGCAAATACATCACCCTCCTATAGCAAATATATCAGGTCATCATAACTGACCATGAACGCAGGACCTGTGTGCTCATCAGACACCACTGGATGTGAAGGATGCTCGGGGGAGAGGAATGTCTGTATCCATGCATTTGCCCATCCTCTCGAGGCACAATGTGACCAATCGCCATCCATACATGCTCCACAGAAGCATGCAAACCGTCGTGTGTAAATTGTGGGGGCCGCCATGCATGTGCTCCTGATGGAATGTAAGCCCAAGGTGCCAGGTACTCTGTCACAATCATGGGAGGCTCTACGGTCAATCGTGCCACCATCCACATGCCAAAAAAATCTCCTGACAATCCGAGCATCACGTTTGGGGTACGATGATGCTGCACTCCCACACAAATGTTGGGAGCACCACTCGACTACATGGCCCGCATCTCTGAACTGCTGAGCATCCTGTCGCAGCTGATGACGCCTCAAGGCACGTTTCACACACGCGCCTGCACCATCATGCTCACCCTTCCCGTGTGACCAGTTTGAAAGAATGACCAAATCACTGGGATACTAGACTGCACATGCCACCTATAAATCCATAAAAGATAGTCTTAGTTATTGTTTTCTTTAAGATGTTCTAGTGAATTTAGTTTAATTGTAAATGTAAGAAAGCCATAAGTACAACCTGTAGAGCCAATAGAATTGACGTGATGACTTGAACTGTGCGCCACAACCATCCGACCAAACCCATCGCGCTGGACATGTCTGACCCCACAATCTCCTAAAAAATCGTCATGGAGACGAAAACAGTGTTGCACAAAATGTGCATCATGTGAACGATCATCACTGATATAGAAATGATACTCTCGAATAATGACATGGGTCTCGGGGGTACTCGCTATCCCATCTACATGAGCCTCTGCATGTCGATAGCTAATGTGGACCAAAATAGCAACCTGGTGAGGTAAGCAATACATACGTTTAGGACACAAAAAATCAATTAAGTAATGTAGCTCAAACATAAAACACATATTACAAAATATAACCATTACCTGCTCTGAGAAGTAATACTCAGATTGTATCTCCTGAAAAGGTGTGAAAGTGTAGTTCTCTGCAAAATCAATCACAGAGATGACCACACCAATAGGAAACTCTGCTAGGCATGCTCGGAACTGACGATCCTGCCACTTGGCACAATGACTGTGCCGTATGTAGGGGTAGATCTGCTCCCTAAATGTGGCTGTGAAGTGACAACGTGGTGTATGTTTGTCCACGAGCTGCAACTTCCTGGACTGTCCACCACTCTGGAGCTGGTGTGTCACATACTCATAACGTTGCCATGCCACTATCTCTTGGTCACTTGCATCAAGATCTACCATCTGTAGATGTGCAAGTGAACCACATGATGTGCAATTGCTCTCCACACAAGGCATCCTATGGAACTGGGCATCCTCCGTGCGTGCACACAAAAGAGAGTGGATGAAATCACGTGGACTACGAGGCAACTCTCTATGCCCACTAAGAGAACGGAACACATCATAAAAAAGTTTGAACTCAACATGGTAGCGACAACAACATGTGTCACGCTGACGTGAGTACCTCACAAACCAAGGCTTACACCCCTCAAATGAACTTTGCCCAATTTTAAGCTCTGGATACGAAGCCACAAACTGAGAATACAACTCAGTTTGGGACATTTCAAGAAAGCAAGCACCGTGCTCAATGAACACTCCTCTTGTCACTCTCTTACGCAAAGCTTTCTTGAAAACTGGCGATGCACGACAATTCTCCTCCCAAAAACTTTCTATCAAGGTTCTAGTGGTTTCATCTAGTAGGCGATCATGCCTAGCTACACGACCACTACTCGCCCACATAGCACCAACCTCATTGGCATCTAAACTTTGTCGCCTAATAGATAAGTGCGTGTGGTGCTATGGAAAGGATGCGAGATGTGGCACTAACCTTACCCTTCATTTGGGAGCTACTTATGGCTGCCACAATAGCCCGTCGAGCAGCCAAAGCGTCCGCAGAGTTCCTCTTCTTGTTAACTATATAGGAATGACGAACACTTTGTAGCACCGCCATGCTAGCTCTCCTCTCTCTTCGACCTCCAATGTCGGAAAGCGCCCTGCAGTTGGCCATGTTGGGCAGATCAATCAAAGCATCAAGCACACATGCCTGTGATGAAGACGTGAGGTCTTTGAAATAGGAATGGAAGATTGCATGGGCACGACGATGTGCCCCTGACTTTGATAGTTCTTTTCTATCCACACGAAGGGCACCCAAAGGAGGGGGGGTGGGTTCTTGTAGAAGAGAGGACTCAAGAAGGGCGGGTTCATGTGGATTATCTAAACTAAGGGGTAGTGGGGGGGAAGAGGGCGAAGGGAGAGGGCGAAGGGAGAGGAAGTGGAAGAGGAGGAGCAAGGCTTGGATCATTGCCAACGGAAGGTGTTGCTCGTTGACGTGCTCTCCACTCTCTCTTTCTCTCACGAGCTACCCTTCTCCTCTCCTCCTCTTGAACTTGGTGGATGGGGGGGAGTCTAGTCCTATCACGTTTCCGACTCCTACGACTTTGAGAACCCATTCTCAAGGAAGCTAAGAGAGAAAATATTATAAAGGCTCAATGATGGGATAGTGATAGAGATAAGTGTGGGATAGTACTAGAGATGTGTGATTATATAAGAAAAATAGGTTATCCACTTCAAATCTCACTGGATTTCCTATCTAAGATTGATTGGATAACTAAGATAAACATAAAGATAATTAAAGATAAACTATTATCCACTTAAAAATTAATATTATTTATAATATTTATTAACAAGTCTAAATATTTATCATTACTAGATATATAAATATATCTTTAAAGAAATATTTTATTTTATAATTATATGACTGCTTTTTTTAAATAAAGTTTTTTTTTCAAATTTTATTCAAAGGTTTATTCTACATAAAATTTTTTCAAGAAATATAAAAATAAAAAATTTATTTTTTTTAAAATTAATAATATGATCTTTAATAATATTTTTATTGATCTAATCCCAAAATATAATCCTTTAAAATTAGTGATTTTAAATTCTTTTATTTAATAAGTTACATATATTTTATTATTTAAATTTCTATATTCTATTTCTCTAAATTACTAAATTAATTTTTCCAAAAATATGTTTTTGAAAAAAGAGGGGAGGTGGGAAGGAGATGTCACGTGTCACAAGCGTGCATGACACGTGGCATTCTCTTGACATGTGGCACTATTATGGTTGATGTGGCAATTCCATGATGTAACATGCCATGTCACCATGTGCGAGGTGGCATGCAAAGGTGGCAAGATGATGTGGCATTAATGATGACTAGGATGATGAGGTGGGGAGTCAACTAGGTTGACCATGTTGACATGGAGGGTGGAGGTGGCAAGCTGCTTATGTGGATCCTCTCGATGCTCACGTGGACATAAAGTGGCATGCATATATAAGGTTTGGGCCTACCCAAGCCTCACACATGGAATGAAACCTAAGCTGTGAAGTTTACCAAGCCTAGATTTCCAAACCTAACTAGGATTGGTTTTAGACTTGAAAAGGGGAGAGTGGACACAATATGGGAATTTTCACTTGGGAGGATTGAAAATGGACCTTCCCATACTCAAATCAAGCCAAATTTTTTTTAATAAATTCATGGCAACAAGAGTATTGATCCCTTGAGTTTTTAGATTGAAAGATTCAATATTTAATTTTCTAGAATTAAATTACTATTGATTTAATGGGCCTCTGACAGTCATAATAAATTTTCCAAAGTAAATCTACAAAAATCAAACCGTTAGATTTGTAATTTTACCTTATACCCACATTATACTAATCTTTCCCAATCTAATCATCACTAGATCCATACAATTTGAGCATTTTAAATGGTAGATATGGTGGGAGGATAAAATAGTATGTTTTTTAACAATTCTAATATCTTTTAAATAATATAGAAAATAGTAGAACACATCAAAAATTACTCGATAAATCAAGTTAAGCTCTATGTTATTTGTATTTGTGATATGCAAAGTGGGAACATCATATGAGTAATAATGTAAAAGTTATAGGCAATTTACTCACATTCACTATACCTGTCTAAACCTAGGACAGGGCCTGTATACAAACTTGGTTCCCAAAGAAAAGGGGATTTGCAATTATTGGATATTCAATCAGATTATAGTTTTAGGTGCCCAACTTTGCATATGATGTTTCATTAGAAGACCTTGAAGTGAAACTCCTTGGCTAACTATGAGAGATTGGCTATTCTTCTTGAAAAAATACCTGTTTTTCAGCTAAAGCCAAGGGCGCCCACGACATGAAACTAGATAACCTCATCTTGCAACCACCCCTAAGAGCATGATCCTCTGGAAATTACACATCTGAAGTTAGACCCATGTTTATGTGAGATGGGTTCAAGATCTTGGATGATCGTCCTAGTATAAAGCATCTAATGGATGGCATTCACACGTCAACTATTCAAACCTTAATGGGGTTATAATCTTAATAATTTAGAATACGCAATTTAATGAGATATATCCTAAAAATTTCTCTAAACAAAGTTTCGGTCTATCCTTCTAGTCATTCAGCTCACTAATTTCTTAATTCGATCACCCTATGTTTTTCCTCAAAAGGTTTTCTCCCCAATATAATTTCTCAAATTTATTATACAAATATCTTGCGTGTGCACCCCCAAGATACAAGCACAATTTCACAGGATGATTGTCTCAACATGTGAGGATATTCAAATCACTTCTATGGCCAGTAGAGATGATTGATTCGTCCTCATATGATAAACAATCACTTGTTTTAATCCCTTGACAGATAACCTTTGAAAAACAAATCCTAGGAATTAACACTATGCATATATGGCAAAGGTTGTGCAGGTTGTAGAGCCCACATACATTGATGAGGCTGTTGGAAATGTGTGTTGGGAGAAAGCTATGGATGAGGAGATGGATGCACTATATGGAAATGAAACTTGGGATTTAGTGCAATTGCCTAAAGGCAAGAAAGCCATTGGATGCAAGTGGGTATACAAAGTTAAACATAACAGTGATGGAAGCATAAACAGGTACAAGGCTAGATTGGTAGCCAAAGGATATGCGTAGATATATGGGATTGATTATGAGAAAACTTTCAGCCCAGTTGCCAAGATGGCAACGGTGAGAGTTATGATAGCAGTTGGCTGCGTCAAAGCAATGGTCTTTACATCAGATGGATGTAAAGAATGCATTCTTGCATGGGGATTTGCAAGAAGAGGTGTATATGTTGCAGCCACCTGGTTATGAGGATGTGGGTCACCTCGAGCATGTTTGCAGGTTAAAGAAAGCCTTGTATGGCTTAAAGCAAGCACCAAGAGCATGGTCTGACAAGATTTCTGAATATCTTGTCACTATTGGCTTTCATGTAGCCAATGCAGATTTCTCGCTGTATGTGAGACATGGTGATAGAGGGGTTGTGCTTGTTGTCATCTATGTAGATGACTTGATCATTACGGGGGACCATGATGCAGAGATCTTTGATGTAAAGATCTTGCTAAGACAGAAGTTTGAGATGAAGGATCTGGGGGAGCTCAGATATTTCTTGGGCATTGAGGTGATTAGGTCACCACATGGTATTGGATTACTGCAGAGGCAGTATGGCTTGGACATGTCCAAGTATGGTATGACAGGCTGTAAGCCTATTTGTGTGCCATTGGATCAGAATGGCAAGTTGAGTGCAGATTCAGGAGAGATCTTGGAGGATCCTACTATGTACAGGTGCATAGTAGGAAGTTTGATCTACATGACGATCACTAGACCAGATTTGAGCTATGCTGTTGGGTTGGTGAGTCAGTTTATGCAGGTTCCACGAAAATCGCATTTGGATGCAGTGAGACGCATACTGAGGTATGTGAGGTCTACTTTGCATTGTGGACTATTCTATGAGACTGGGACAGAGATATGTGTACATGGGTACACAGATGCTGATTGGTCTAGTAGTATCTCAGATAGAAGATCTACCAGTGGATTCATGTTTTCTTTGGGGAGTGCTGCTGTTACTTGGAGCAGCAAGAAGCAGCCTATGGTTGCTCTATCCAGTACAGAGGCCAAGTACAGAGGAGCTGCTATGGCAGCATGTGAGGTAGCTTGGTTGAGAAAGCTACTTGCAGATTTGGGTCTATCAATAGATAGACAAGTTGTCATTTTCTGTGACAACATTAGCAGTATACAGTTGGCCAGGAGCCCAGTCTTTCATGCTCATACGAAGCACATAGAGGTCCACTACCACTTCGTCAGAGAGAAGGTCTTGGCAGGAGATCTTGACCTTGTTTATGTTAGCACAGAGGATCAGGTAGCTGACATCTTCACCAAAGCATTGGGTACAGAGAAGCTTCGCAGACTTCAATGCATGCCAGTAGCTACCTAGGCATGCCGGTAACTTCCAATGCATGCCCGGTAGCTACCTAGGCATGCTGGTAGCTTCCAATGCATGCCAGTAGCTACCTAGGCATGCCACCGGTAGCTTCCAATGCATGCAGGTAGCCTTATGCATTAGCCATATGCATGCAAGTATCTTCCAATGCATGTTGGTAGCTACCTAGGCATGCCGATAGCTTCCAATGCATGCGGATAGCTACCTAGGCATGTTGGTAGCTTCTAATGCATGTCGATAGCTACCTAGGCATGCCGGTCGCCATATGCATTAGCCTTATCCATTAGCCATATGCATAAGGCCATATGCATAAGCCTCATGCATTGGAGTATGCATAAGAGTTTTAAGTATTTATGTTTTTTCTTGGATAGATGGCAAATAACTTGCGGTGCAATGTTGCACGTGAAGGAGGAGTCGATATCCTAACAATATTTATAAGTATATATTAGCCTCAAACTATATCTTATCTTTTGATTAAAGAAGGTTATCTTAACATGATTGTAACGTTCATTTGTTTGTATTTCTATAGCTTGAAGTAGTGGATTGTCCCCCTATGCAAGATGAATATGATTTTGCATTACAACGGGGTTTGGAAGCTCTATTTGAAAGGGTGCAAGATGAAGGATATATCGTTATTAATGGAGGACATGCTTGGCAAGCATGGTAAGTAAGTACATTCCTAAACCCTAAACCTCCTTGTTTTTGCAAAACTGATTTTCACTTGTGTTAGTTTTATTGTGTTTTAGGATCATGTTACTAGAAATGATGGTGTAAATGTCGAAGCAAGAAGCAATGGAAATGTGAGAAGTGAAGGGGTGGAGCTGCAAGGAACAAAAATAATCGCAATGCATGAAATGTAGACCCCCTCAATGTAGCCCCTAGCTCCATAGATTTTCATTACGCTTTATCTTGTATATGAGCTTTTTGGAATCATACACTTATGTAATTCCGCCAAGTTTTGCAATTGAATTTCAACATTCCTAAAACCATAAATTATAATTGTCATTTAAAAAAAAATATTTGTCAAGTTTTACATTACACTTGTCCATGACGATGAGTAGGACATGAAGTTGTGTTAGTTTTATTGTGTCTACATTAGAAAAAAAAGAGCTGGGGCAGACTGGGGAGTCTTGTGTGCAGACTCGCTAGTCTGTCCTCCCAGCTTTTTTTACTATATGCAGTACATTCGCTGCTCAGTAGCGCATATAGTAGTGAACCTATTGTAGCAAAAATAATAGCTTTTTTAGTAGCAAAATGGGCATGACATCTCCGTACCTTTTTAGTTATAAAAGTGTTGCTATTTTTGCTGCTAAAACCTCATTCTGTTGTAGTGTGTGTTATACATGGAGACTAACACACCATTTTATGAGGGTGATAAAAGTACTCAACTTTACGGGCATGCTTGAAATGCTCAACTTGTAAACAACATATGGATGGAGCGATAATAGTGTGAATATCCTACTCCGGTTATTAAAGAAGATGATCCCAGCAAACAATTTGATGCCCATAAGAAGAAGTGATGGTCGAAGAATACTTTCCAAGCTTGGTATGAATTACACTCAAATTCATGCATGTTGTAATGATTGTGTACTATTCAGGGGGTGCTTTTGCTAATGTCATTGCAATGTCCAATTTGTGGAGAGCATCATTACAGGAAGGATTTACAGGGTGAAAAATTTCGCAAAAGGTATTGAGGCACTTTCCTATTATACCTCCAATTCAACATATGTTCCGGTGTTCGTTGAGTTAATGACATGGCATGTGAACCATCGTTCAACTCATGGCATGAAGAGGATTCTCACGGACTCACCAGCTTGGGCTCACATTGAGGATGGACGACCAGAGTTCAAAGATGAGCCCCGTAATTTACCGCTTGGATTGGGTATGGATGGGGTGAACCCATTTGGATTGAGGTCTACATCATGGTCCACATGGCCCATTGTTGTTATGAATTAAAATATTCCTCTGTGGATGTCCATCAAGAAGGGTCATGTGATGCTTGTGCTTCTTGTGCTCAGGAAGCACAAGGTATAGAATATGGATGTATACCTTGAGCCCTTGATTAATGAGCTTGAGAAATTATGGAGAGGCATAAGGGTGCATGATGTTTCTCATCCAATTTCATGCCACAATGCAATGGTCAAGGGTATCTGGATGTGGACTAAGCATGATTTTTCGGGCTATACGGAGTTCTCAGGTACATCGTACTCATAAATTGAATCTTATCTAAGTATACACAAATGATTCATTTATAATTCTAATGTATTGTAATGTCTATTAACTTTCAATTCTTACATGCCAATTTTGTAGGTCTCACAATTGCAGGATATAATGCACGTCCAATTTGTGGTCCATCACTTGTTTCAAAACAAGCACATGCACTAAAGAAAGTGGTGTATGATGAACATCATCAATTTCTTCCTCCAAGCCACCCAAATTATGCTCCATTAGAGGTTTCTTTGATTGTGATAAGAGGTGCAAAGTGGGAGGCCATGTGGCATTCGTCTCCTACAATGCCTGGAGAGATGGGGAGTGGGACAAGAGATGGAGGGTGACTCCCATCACAGCACTCGCGGCGGGCATGAAAAGGTACTCAATCTTCTATCATCTACCATATTGGATAGAGTTAAGAATAAATCATCTTTTGGATCCAATGCACATTTTTAAGAACGTGGCATCAATGATTTGGGACTATCTAATTGGTAACAAAGATACCCATGCAATAAGGGATGACCTAAAGGATATCAGACGCATGGAAAATGCATGGCCAAAGGTAGTCAATGATAAGGTGGTTTTACCAAAGGCACCATGGAGGTTGATAAGGTAAGAGGAAAAGAATGTCAAGAATCAAATTTCATATTTTTATGTAAACCAACCAGTGTAATGCACTCATTCAAGAGTGCATTTACAATAACAAAAAGAAGGGTGAGTATCAATTGTATGGTCTCAAATCACACAAGATGATGTAGGTATACACATAACTATATCTATTTTTTTGGCACTCCTCGGTTTATGTTGTATGGACTCTATATTGATCTTTTATTGTTTTCAAAATTGATTTCACTAGTTTATACTTCCAATATCAATTGGTGGTGGGTGCGGAGAAGAGAAAGCTCGAAATGCCATCTATAAATTAAGGGGACTGGTGAGGTGAGTTCCAATCAAAACTATAGATTTGTGCGTTTGGTATAACATATAGCTTTGAAATTATCTATTATTCTTTAATTTATCAGTTATTCCTTTGTTGAATAGGTGGATAGTGTCAAAGGAGATTCATCTAGATTCCATTGAGAAGGCTCGAGTTAAGTCAATTGAGGCGGTGTGTATGATTGAAGAAAGCTTTCCAAGAAGCATACTCACAACTCAATTGCACCTTCTAGTACATTTGGTGGATGAGGTGGCTATATATGACGTTGTTCATAGCCAGTGGATGTTCTTTCTTGAACGCTTCATGAAAACCTTGAAGGGATTTGTGAGGCAAAGGGCAAGGCCAGAAGGAAGCATGAAAGAGGGATGGTTGTTGCAAGAATCCCTCGTATAAATCTCTGAATATTTGAAGCTAACCTAGTAAAGAGATGATAATACTATAGCAGAGAAACTTGAATATTGTGGAACAATTTAAGACATCTTGGAGATTGGATTTAGAGCTTTCAAAGTGTTCATCTTTGATGTTAAGTGGTTCAAAGTGGTATATAGAGGTACTCAAGCAACCGTCAAGAAGCATCTAAGTGGATTTTTTACCATTGACTCAACTAAATTATGGCAAGATTCAAGAGACACATACGTTCTACCACAACATTGTGAACATGTTTACACTTGATTTCCAATTTTGATGAATTTATAGATAGAAAGAAGGTATTGTATATATTTTCTTGTAAAGATTTTATGGTTTTTTCTTTTAGGTTGTGTTTCATTCAGACCATAGAGATCCTAATTGGTGGTATATAATACAAGTCGCTTCTCGATCTAAACATATATTTCAAGATCAAGATGTTGACGAAGAAATGCATGGTGGACAATCAATCGAGGATGCAAATAACAATCAATATGATGACCATGATGATAATACCTCTACATCTTCTTCAAGTAGTGGAATAGGACTTTGTATTGATATAGGAGCCACCGAAATGATAGATTTAGAGATAGACCAATTGGCATGCCTGCATTTATTGTAAGATGGATTTGATGATGGCACAAATTAAATATATATCATCAAGCCTTTTGGGTTATAATTTATTTGAAGTTTTTATTTTCACTCAATTTCAACACTTTGTTTTTTTTCTTAGCATCGTTGAGAGCGGTGCTTTTATAGTCCATTGAGTGACGCTTATAGCGGTGTTTAACTAGCGACGCTAATAACGGGTGTTAATAGCGACGCTTATCCACAGCATTGCGTGCTAATAACGACGCTTATAGCGGCATAACATAAAACGCCGCAAATAAACGCAGCTAATAGTGCCTTCTCTTAGAGAGAGAGAGAGAGAGAGAGAGAGAGAGAGAGAGAGAGAGAGAGAGAGAGAGAGAGAGAGAGAGAGAGAGAGAGAGAGAGAGAGAGAGAGAGAGAGAGAGAGATTAAATTAGTTGTCAAACTTGGAAAAGAAACTTTCATTCTAAAACAATATAATACATAGAAAAATATGTGGCTAACTCTATGTTTATTTATATTAGATGGGCATTAGAATGAACCAAGATATTTGTATACTTTACAAATCATTCATGAAGGCTCTTTTGCACACTTATTTTAATTTATCATGAACATGAGGTTAGGAGAAAATGTTTTAACTAAAATACAAGACCATATTAAGCCATCTATTATTATAAGCACAACCTTTTTGGCTATCACTCTACTAGATCCATGGACATTGCTTTTGGCACCATGAATAAATTTGTCTCATAGAGTGGGTTTTATCAAATGGACAAATATAGTGGAGAATCACACTCTCTAAGTTATCACCCTAAAGTTCTATGCTTTGAAACATAAAAAGTATACCAAGTCACACTCTCTAAGTTATCTCCCTAAAGTCCTATGCTTTAAAGCATAAAAAGTATACCATGTCATAGTCTTGCTGTGAACCTCAACCTTTGTCATGGTCTACCTAAGACATTGATATCTAGGGAGTTTTTGGCTTTTTTAAAATGTCGTGCGAATAAGGTGTGTGAGATTTATCTCCTTCAATGTGCCTCAACCATGTACTTTTTGATACTCACATGCATGATGAAAAAGACTCCAAAAATTTGAGATAGGACATTGGGAGGTTCACCTTAAATTATTAAGTCTACTATGTGTGTTCAATAGGAGGAGTTTTCTAAATGAAGATTTAGAGTAGAATTTACAGAAATTTATCTATTTACATAAGGGGGTTTTAGATGGCATTTTGAAAAAAAAAATACTCAAAAGTTTACAAAGAAAAAGGGTCATTTTATTAAGTCAAACTCACATAAAAGGGTTTTTTTTAATACCTTTGTAATTGACGTTATATGTAGGTCTTTTTAAGAGTGCACTCTCAAAGGACAGAACCTTTGCCAGTATTTGTGCTCTTGATAATTGGGAAATGGTACTCTTTTTAACCGTCCCGATTCCCCACAAATATGTAGCTCAAGAAAGAAAGGACTTTCTCCTAGTAGCAAAGGATGCTATTTAGCCACAATATGCAATGTTGGATTTCTTCTCTTGTATAAGATATGTGCCTTAAACTGGTACCTTTCCAAATCTAAATTTAATATATAGCCCACCTTCAATCAAGGTTGAGGAAGAGTGTAGCATTACCTATTCTTTACACAAAAATGATATTTAGGCATCATTCTTTGGAGACGAGCAATGCCCCAAACACAAGTTTTAAGTCCACATCTCAAATCACTGAATGAAATACCAATCCACTTCATTTGATAAAAAAGCAAAGAAAAGCTATAGTACATGTTTTAGGAATGTAAAAGCTTAAGTAAGTTTACATGTATGTAGAGGTGGTAGCCATGCATTCCCTAAAATAAACCTTGATAGTACAATTATAGCATCATGCCATTACGATTACAAGTACAATTACAGTTTCATGCTGGCGGTTGGTAAGTAAATATGAGACCATCACTAAACACGGTCTTGTGAAATCGTCGAGATAAGACCAAAAAGATTGGACATGTGATAAACATTATGTAGCTAATGCAGCCTAATATGATACTAGTGATGAGTAGTTAAGAAACATTGCTTAGCCACTCTAGCTTTTCATATAGAAACTATTGGTGTTATTCTTGAGAGGGGTACAAATAGAGTATTCTGGACATATCAAGATAACCATCACTATACAAGGTCTTGTTAAATCACCAAGACAAGACCAAAAAGATTGGGCATGTGATAGATAAACGTTATGTAGCCTTATACTAGGAAGTAGTTATAGAGAATTAATGCTTATTAGCAAATGTAGCCTTATACTAGGAAGTAGTTATAGAGAATTAATGCTTATTAGCAAATGTAGCTGCTCATACATAGAGACTCTTGGTGTTCCTCAAGAGGTAGCAAATCTAGAGGAATTTTGTTAATTATTCAAGAGGGGGTGAGGTGCCTGAGCAAGGCGGAGGAGAAGAGGTGAGGGGCGGAGAGCTGAGGCAGGTGGCCATCCGTCTGCAAAATCTCAAGGCAACCATTGCCATCAAGGTGGTGCTTAAGGTAGTCGGAAACCAAGAGGGGAACTGCAGAGTCCTTGCAGGTTTGCAAGACATGCACCTCCATGGAACCATCCTTGTTCACCTGCTTCATCTCCGCTATGGCGTTTCTGAAGTCGCTCTCGAAGATGGCCTTTGCCATGGCCAACGCCACCTCGGGCCTCATGCCCGAAAGAGTGCGCGTGAAGGCGTCAATCGCATCCTGCTCTGCCTCCACGCCCACCACCAACGCAGCGAAGCGTGCAGCCCACCCTCCAAAATCCGCCGCCATTGCTTCATATAGCTGCTCCAAATCTTCTCGCTCGAATCCTCCATAGTAGTCGCGGTCATTCAGATACCTGCAAGCCCCATGGTTATCAGTATGCAACCTCCCATCACATAAGCTTGTCTGCAATCACCACGACCTAAATTTACATACTCCTCAATCATTCACCACCCCTACATCTATCCTTTTTTTGAGCTTTTGAGATCTTGTCAGCTCTCAATGCAAATGTGTTAATTCACAAGATCGTCCTAATATTTACCTTGGAGATGCGCCCACGAGGACGAGCTTCTTGAACAGGGAAGGATGGGTGAGGGCTGCGATGCAGCCGATCATGGCGGACATGGAGTGGCCGACAAAGGTACAAGAATGGATGTGCAGCTCGTCCTGCAGCAGCGTTACGAGCATGTGTGCGAAGCCAGCATAGAGAGACTCGCAGTCGAAGACGGAGGCATCGAAATCATCGACGTCCGTCGTGCAGGCACCCGGCCAGTCTATCAATATCACTCTGCACCTCCTCTCGCTTATCAATGATGGAATCACCGCCTCCCATTGTGCCTGTGTGCCCCCAAACCCATGCGCTAGCACCACCGCTTCACTCCCCGTTCCCACCACCTTCACGTTCATTGCCTCCCCCAGCGTCTTCCCGCTCTTTGGTACCATGCTTGCAGATAGTTTGATTGCGCCTGCAACAGTACAATGATATAAAATCTTGAATGCAGAGAGAGAGAGAGAGAGAGAGAGAGAGAGAGAGAGAGAGAGAATCCGCCCGAAGTGAAAGAAAGAAGAATGTAGGCCTGCCAATCACCCAGAAAGATAGAGGAGGAAAGAATATGGAATTCTGGTCTATGGAGAGAGAGAGAGAGAGAGAGAGTATGGATAAAAAGGTTCGAGCCTGTCTAATATGCACAGAGACACACACACACAGAGAGAGAGAGAGAGAGAGAGAGAGAGAGAGATGGGTTGCTCGGCTAATCACCAACCAGCCACAATATCGCAAAGCGTACACAGTGTATCCACCTTCGAGATTAAGACGCACACGGAGCCTCGTTTGGATGGGCAACGTCGATCAGCAGGCTTTGTTTGATGCCATTAAGTGGACCTGCAGGATGGTGAAAGGCTTCTTTTTGGGGAGAGAGCGATTCGCTGGGAGCCAAGTGTCGTGGGTGGGTGGGTGGGTGATCCATTGATCCCCCTGGGCACGCCTGCCCGCTTCCAGCTCGGCAGAAGAAGACACAAGCTAGCTTTTCCAGCTTTCCTTCTCAATGGTTTTTTTATAGCCTTTCATCACAACGCCTTCAAAAGGCATCTCTCGTCAGTCGGCCGGCACTGCAGTGACTGCACAACCAACCATCACCACGCTCCACATTTTAGGTCACCCCTGTTTTTATTAGAAAAAGGGACTGTTTTTTATAGGAACAATAATTTATTAATATATTGGTATCTATAACTTTATCACAAGTTTTAAAAAATAAATAAATCAGAACAGTGGTTATAATATTATTTAGAGAAAAACCATCATGCCATATATATCAAGCTTTTTAGAGAAGCTTAACTGAGTTCTTGGATATAATTTTTTAAGTCAGTTAAAGCCAAAATGGCTTGTGCTAACTCTTCTTTCTCGACGGTCAGTTGGCGGCCTACTTCATTCCACTCCTGATCCTGGTTAGCCCGGTTAGCACAAGTACCGCGCTTCATTAATTGATTCTTTCGTCATGTTCTTCCCGCGCTTCATTAATTGCAAGTACCTCTTTGACTTCTATCCTTGACTTCTGGGCTCGGGAGACAGTTCTGTCCGCTTTTAAAATTATCTTCATTTGTACAAATAGAGCACTCCTCAAGCCAAGGCAATTGCGTGATACTTCATTTTGAAACAGTGCATAGTTCCTCATGTTCCACACACACCATAGATATTCAGCTCTAATAACATTCCATATCCTTGATGAGTATCCAGTAAAATCACCAAGAAGAATTTGCTTTCAAGTTAGCTGAGTTGCATTGACCAGGGAGAGGCATTGGTGAATCAGATCTAAAAAACTTTTATTAAAATGGTAAGAGATGAACAAATGAGGAATGCTTTCTTCTTTTTGTTTGCACCTAGGGCATAATCCATCACCAATTCCTAGTTTTTTGGCCCGAGAGCATGTCCATATACCTTTATGCATGATAAGCCAGAGTAGAATTGATTTTTTTGGGGGTATAAAATTAGACCAGATTTTGGAAAAGCGGAATTCCCAATTTCCTATCCCAGAGGATGTTCCATTTAGAGTTTAATCTCACATGCAAAACCATTCCTTGGAAGGGCAGGGGGGATGGGCAGTAGTGCACTGGCATGTCCCCATTTAAGTGCATCTAAGGAGAGGGGGTTTCTGCACTATATGAGCCTTGCTATATGAGGATCCCATTGGCTTATTCTGGATTGAATGAACAATAAGTCCTCTCTATTAATTATGTACATCAACATTAGTCTATCTGCAGTAAACCATGTTTGAGTTGTGAAATCCCAAATATCCTCCCATCATTGTATTCCCTTTTTTGAAAGTTTGTGGGCTTTCTTTAAATTGTCATTATCCACACTATAGGCAGATGGAGAACCAAATAGAATCCTTTCCAAAGAAACCAGCTGCTTTCCTGATTTTCTTCGACAGGCTTAGAACACCTTTTACTCTATTCCATGATGACCAGAAACTTCTTACCAACTCTGATCCAGAGAGTTTGATAATAATTTTACTGAAGAATAGAGGCACAAATGGACTATTTCTCCATTGTGGATGTTCCATCATCCTATGACCACCTAAGTTCCTATGGATAAGTAAAGTCCGAGTTTGGATGGGACAGGCTTTTGATAATCCATTTGGGTGCTGGACGAGTGGCAAGGTCTTCTATATTTGGGAGCCCAAGTCCTCCTTTCTGTTTAGGTTGCGTATAGTAGTGCCAAGCCACCTTAGGGATTTTGTACATGTCCGCATCTCCTGACCATAGCAAGTTTCTGCATAAAGACTGTAGCTCTTTGATATTGCTCTTGGACGGCATCTAGCATGATAGGAAGTAAATGGTTGAAGGTATAAGGAGATGCTTGAGAACCAGGCATCTTCCTACTAAATTCTGTTGGTAGCCCTTCCACCTATCAAACTTTACTTTAACTTTATCCATAACTCATTGCCATCGTTGTTTCAATGTGACTCCGAAGCCCATTGGGATACCCAACATACGAAATATATGACCCTCTTCTATGAAAAGATGTAGGGGAGAAGAGAGCTTGAGCTCTTGCAAGCACACACACACTCACAAAACCCTAAAAGAGAACACACAAGGTGAGAGGCTGAAAATCTTCTTCTCCTTCATACAACACTCAACACACCATATACAAAGATAAGAGTACACACAATATGAAAAGGTACTCAACCAAATACATACTAGGGTTCTCTATAGTGTGAACCCAACTAAATGAGCTGGCACTATAACTATGCCAGTCTCTAGAACGGCTGTCACACAGCCTGTCATCCCACTGGCTGCATATCACCCATGATCTCACCAACCATGCCAGTGGTGTAAGTGTGGGGCCTATCCCCCAGGCGGGTCATCAGAGTCCACTGCCTCACTAGATGAGCTTGATATCTCAACACTCCCCCTCGAGCTCAACTCCATCTCATGTACACCAAGCGAAGCCCTGAATCTGTGGAGCTTCTCTGTACCCAATGCTTTGGTGAAGATGTCAGCGACCTGATCCTGTGTGCTGACATAAACAAGGTCAACGTCTCCTGCCAAAACCTTCTCTTTGACAAAATGATAGTGGACGTCTATATGCTTCGTGCAAGCATGAAAAACTGGGTTCCTGGCCAACTATATACTGCTAATGTTGTCACAGAAAATGACAACTTGTCTATTCACTGATAGACCCAAATCTGCAAGTAGCTTTCTCAACCAAGCTACCTCACATACTGCCATAGCAGCACCTTTGTACTCAGCCTCTGTACTAGATAGAGCAACCGTCGGCTACTTCTTGCTACTCCAAGTCACAGCAGCACTCCCCAAAGAAAACATGAAGCCACTAGTAGATCTCCTATCTGAGATACTACCAGCGCAATCAGCATATGTGTACCCATGTACACATATCTCTGTCCCAGTTTCATAAAATAGTCCACAATGCAAAGTAGACCTCACATACCTCAGTATGCGTCTCAATGCATCCAAATGCAGCTTCCGAGGAACCTGCATAAACTAACTCACCAACCCAACAACATAGCTCAAATCTGGCCTGGTGATCATCATGTAGATCAAGCTTTCTACTAGGGTTCGATCATCTCATCTTCAATAAGATCCATCCTTGCCAAACGATCAACATCAATATCCATTTGATCAATTTATAAGGCTACGATTAAATTTATTCCACTATCGATATTCTGTCCATTGATAATGGTATCGATGTCCTGATCATCCTCATCAACATCACCATCATCCTCAATGGTAGGGTCATTCTCATGATCATGAGAAATGGCACGCTCATCCTCATTATCATGATTATCTCTTATTTCTTGATCATCGATCACAACATCTTCATTGGCATCTTCGACATCATCTTCATTGCGGCTTGTTACATCCTCCATATGCTCCATATCAGTGAATGTATTATACATCACTTTGGAACGTGGTGCAATAGGGATGACGTACCACCATTTAATGTCATGCACCATTGGTAGATAGATAACCTACTCAAATACACATACTACAGTAATTAATTAGCATATCAAAAGTCAAGGGGTATGCGAGCTTAGATATATATGTACATGAAACACATTAGTAAAAAAATGCATACCTGCTCACATTGTTGTGGCAATACGAGCCTATCTTTCTTTGTTTGCCAAAACTTTGTAGAGTCAATAGTTACATAGCCACTTGCATGGCGTTTTATCGTTGCATTAGGCCCTTTTTCCACCACGTTCATTTGCCATTTGACATCCAAAACATACACAAAGAAGCGACGAAAGTCAAGCCTAAATATGTCTTGGATTGTGCCACAATAATCATCCCTCAAAGCTACTAATGACACCGCAATCTTGTGTATTCCTCTTTTCATCAATTCTTTGTGTTCGAAAATGCTTGCCTTCACACCATATAGCATTGAACATAGTGCACTGGACCAAAATAGAAGCAATATTTGTGTAAGCAATGTGAATAAATATTAAAAGCAAATCACTTACAACTAATGCAAAACATTAGTTCTATGTACCTTTAACATGCATCCTCGTGCATACTCCCATTCTTCCGCCATGATATGCAGTCCCTCGTCGCTCTCTGCTCTCTCCATTTCCTCATGCAACCAATCAACATGGATATCATTCGGAAGTGTTGCTAGATGCTTAGGGTACGCCTTACGAGAGCCATGTTGCCTCCGAAAGAGAGCTCTTTCTGCTTGCCTTTTTGTCTTTGCATCCTCATATCTTGTAACCCATCTGCTCATCACATCACTATTAAGGATGCAAGTGAAATTGAGATCATCAATTAATGTTCTATCAATTACTTTACTCTATCCTTTTCCTTGAGGCACAATAGAGGTCATCCTCAAGTCCTCTTCATTGCTCCATAGTCGTGGCAAAGAGCTGTCCACTTGACCAATAAATTCTGAAATATATACAAGAGACTCTTGTATCAACCAACCCTCGGCCATGCTTCCTTCAGGCCTTGCACTTTGCCTCACAAAGTCTTTTAAGGTCTTCATGAAGCGCTATAGGAAGAACATCCAACGTGTATGCACAGTGCCACATAAAGCGATTTCGTCCACTAAATGCACAATGAGATGTAGTTGACTTGTGAGAATGGTTCACGGAAAAGTCTCCTCTACCAAACAAACCACCTCCACTGCCATAACACGCGCATCATCCAACGTGGCTGGATCAATTGCTTTGGAACTAACATATTTGAAAAATAAATAAATAGTACGTTATACCTCATGCACGTTCATTTTGCAAGGTATAATGAAGTGATCTGACATGGGTTTTACATACCTCACAAGCTCGCCCATCTTATAAATACATTTTTTCAAACTCTTATTTGCACAATGGTCGATGCTAGTAGGTAGTATGAACTGCGCACATAAGAGCACATGTATGTATGGTTTATGGCATTACAAAATTTAATTTCAACGTACAAGACTTGGAAAACACTTACTTGGAGCATCTTGTGCGACTTCAACCCATATAGTTGCTCAACGCCTCTTTTCTTAGTGGTTGTAAAGGCTCCCTTCAATGATCTCATGCATCCAGTGGGAGTACGCAAAGTGGTGAGGCCTGCTTTACCTGCTTCTCCTCTTTCTTTGATATAATCCATGGTGCAGGCAGAAGACGAATGTGCCCACCCTCCTCTCGTGGCCAAGCTTGACGCATACGTCCTGCGACCCGTAAGTCCTCACGTACGCTAACATTGTCTCGTTTACCAATAACATGTTCCCAAATACCAGATCCCACATTCTTGAAGATGTGCATGGGATCAAGAAGATGGTTGATCTTAAGATGGGTCCAATATGGTAGCCGAAAAAAATGGAGTACCTACACAAGGGATTATTCTATGTGACCTTTAATCCAATTAGAGACTACACAAAACAAGATTGAAAAACATTACTATACCTGTTCATGCCATCTGGAGGAAGAATATTTGTGGACTCCCAAATACGCTTCCAATCTTTTGCACGAAGTGTTTGTGGAGGAATGTTACTCTTACTAGCAACATATTTAGGATGATCTGAGGGGAGAAATCGATGATGATTATCGAATATGGTCTTACACAAACCGTCAGCATACTCATGTACTAACGAAGGGCCACAAACAGGACATGCATGTTTACCCGATGTTTTCAAACCTGTTAAAATATAAATAAAAGTTAGAATAATAAAGTCAATATTTATAATTAATATAGCCAATAGTATTAGAGTAGGGAGGTAATTAGAATTATTACCAGAACAATCGCTGTATCCTGGAAAGTCATGCATTGTCCACATCAACACTGCTTTTAAGTCGAAGTGTCGAGAGGAGGGAGGCCTACTAATGTCCACCACCGCAACACCTCTCCATAGTTCCTCCAACTCATCAATCAACGGTTCGAGATAAACGTCCATATGCTTGACTTTATGTTTCCCTGGAATTAGAAGGGATAACATAAGATGTCCCTTCTTGATCGCCATTGATGGTGGAAGGTTGTAATTCACCAACACAACTGGCCACACGTTGTATGCGGTGCTTTTGAAACCAAATGGATTCACTCCATCCATACCTAGGCCAAGTCTCAAGTTCTTGGGCTCTGTTTTAAAGCTGGGCCACTCATCTTCAATATGCTTCCAAGCAGGAGTGTCTGCGGAAATTCTCCACATGCCATCATCCGATCGATGTGAGGAATGCCATGACATGAGCTCTGCTATGGATTTACACTTGAACATGTGTTTGATGCGAGGAATTATAGGAAAGTGTCGTAAAACTTTACGAGGTACATCAAAACTCTTCAGATCTGTTCTGTACCTTGCTTCACCACAAGTGGGACAATGTCGAGCCTCCTTATACGTCCCACAAAAGAGAATGCAATCATTGACGCATGCATGTATACGATCATAATCCAATCCTCCAAGAGATGTCACATAGCGCCTCGCTATGTCTCTTGAGATGGGTAGTCTATTTCCCTTTGGAAGCATGTTTGATAATAGCCTGCATCCAATATCATCAATTAGTCCTAAATCCTAAACCTTAAACCACTAATTCAAATTTGCAAGTTAGAATGCTTACTTCAATAATGTGTCGACTTGCATTGCTCCATCCATAAACTGTTTGTATATTGAGTAGTTCAAGTGAAGCATGTAAAATAGAGAATGTGCACCCTTCAAAAACCGGTGTCGATGAAGCCTTGTAAAGATGCTCTTGTTCCATATCATCGTCGTCCATACCTTTGGGATCATCCTTAAAAAGATTCCGCACCATATCATCAAACACTTCCTCTTCCACAACTTTGTGGGGTGCAGGGCTATTGTCATCCCTTTCCCACTCATCTCTAACAATAGATTCCGAAGCTCCAGCATCATCTCGTCGATGCTTTACGTGCTCTCGCCGCGCGTAGGGCACCATGTTAGGGTGTGGTACTGCATCCTGCTTCAATTAGAGTTTATATATTACAACTCCATTAATTTAATTTGGATACCATGAGGCATTTGAATACCATCAATTTACATCTACTCACCTCTAAACCTGTTTGATTCCATTCTCCATACATGGAGATGTGATTCAAGGTAATTCGACGTGCTCGTACAATGCATCCTTGACATCGATTACACATACATTTGATCCGTTGTCCCAACCACACATCGCGATTACGATGACGCATTGTCTCATCTTCCCTAGAACTGCTTGAGGAGGTTGATGACATCCTATGTACAAACCAGAAAACACAAAATCATAATATGTTTTTAATGAAAGTATAAAAATCACGTGTATTAACGCGGCTATTTCTTAAAAATTGCGTGTATTAACGCGGCTATTTCCTAAAAATCACATGTATTAATGCGGGTACTTCTTGAAAATCGCGTGTATAAACGCGGCTAGATCCTTAAAATCGTGTGTATAAATGCGGCTAATTTATTATACACGCAAAAATACACGCGTTTCTACACGCGACGACATGTTTAAACTAAAAATAACCCGCCTTCCCCAAATAAACATTTTGAACTAACATATCTGCTCTCTTAAAGCAGAGAAGGAGCACACACGGGTGAAGGAAACCGACCAAGAAAGAAGACTCACTTTTTCAGAGGTGAGTCAGTTTGTTCTTTGCCTTGTCTCCTTCCTCAGATTTGTCCTCAGATTTGTTTATGCTATTTTCTCTTTGCTTTTTGGGTTTGTCTCCGTCCTTTTGCTTCTCTGGTTGCGATTTTGGGTGAACGATTCTGAAAGGGGCGACAGTGGGCCTTTTATAAGGACACATTGTCGGAGGTCGGTCGCTTTCGAATTTTTTTTTGCGCAGGTTGCGTGTAAAAACGCGTGTATATACGCGTGTCTCCTGTCTGCACAGATTGTTCACGTGGATATACACGCGTTTTTGGACGGGTGTATACACGCTGTCGTGAAGTGTGCGGTACAGCCAGGAAAGTACGAGACTTCTAGCTGTGAGAGTGAATGTCAAATCCAACAAGGAAACTCACGCACAAAATTTTCCAAGGAGTATTGAACATCACTATTTCCAATGACAATTACATGTGTCAACTTGCCTCAATACATCCTTGAATTCATCCTGATGATTGCACAAAATTGCATACCAAGTGTTTGTTCCTTTACTCACTGACTTCTTTCTCGAAATCCTTTGAACCATTCACATGTAGGCATAACAAAGCCTTCAAATTTTTCCAATATACATGTGACCAGTTTCATCCTTTCCATCCAGTGCCATCAAAACCATCATATCAAGATGCTCTTTATCACCTGAAAACCTGCCTTAATATTCTAACATTTCACAAGCAAAAGATAGAATACGGCATAGCTATTTCATGTTCATAATTTCCAAAACTCAATCAAGCAGAAACAAGGCCATCTTCCCGTGATTTTACAAAACTCCAAGTTCCCCAAAATTTTATCTTGTTCACAAGCTTTTCCATATATTCCAAATCCTTTAAGGACTTATATGTCATGCCCTTCTTCTAAAGTAAACGAAGTGGTTTTAAAATAAAAGCTTATCTGAATGATGCCACGAGTTAACACTTCGATTTTTTATTTTTGTTAATCCATAAAGGTCGCTTCAGCGCTGATAACGCGATG
The DNA here is from genome assembly GCF_041138505.1 of Cibotium barometz. Lineage (NCBI taxonomy): Eukaryota > Viridiplantae > Streptophyta > Polypodiopsida > Cyatheales > Cibotiaceae > Cibotium > Cibotium barometz. Next base: position 33,326,214 of record NC_141091.1, read on the forward strand.
GAGAAAGGCGTGATGCAACAGTCGCTTCTGCGCTGACTGTGAACTTTGATTTTCCAAAAAGCATATCATCATGTAGCACTCAATTTTCCCTTCATTTCTAGCACCTAAAAGCTATGCACAGAAGATATGGCCTTCAAATGAAATCGCCTGGTCGTCAACGCCTCTGTTCCCTGGTTTTTTATTTCTGCAGCCCACAAACTGGTTATATCTCACCGATTCCCGCAAGAGATGCGGCGATGCTCGCCTTTTGCAGCTATCCATGCGGAAAATTCCCATTTAAAAGCTGCGCTCGAATCTTCTTTGCCCATTATCTAGTAAATTCTAATAAAAGGAAATACATTTCCACGTATGCTGCCACCCACACTCCAATGCTTCCCATTGTTTTCCTTTTTAATGCCACACAATGTGCCCCTTAGTGTAATACTCCTAACCTTAGCATTAAGGTAAGGTGCTCAATGCAAGGTAGTTCATCTATTTTTTTATTCCCCCGCATTCAATAAGTTCCTCGACACTGCAATGTCCATTGAGTCTCCATTACTTTTGATGTCTCCATAGTGTATAAATCATCATATTGGCCATGTGATTTATAGACTCCCCAATTGTTCATTCAAGTATTTTCCCATATCTTCATAAATACATTCCTTTGTGCATTGGCATACCCTCATGTTTGCATTCCATAAGATTCACTGATTTGACCCAATCGATACCATTTAGCAGAACCATCACCCTCCACACTCATATACAAAAACTCCTAGATCTGACTCAGCCTCAGCTTGTCTTATTGAACCTCATATACAATATGAACATATGTACATGGCATCATATAATGACTCGTCATGGCACTTAACCCCATGCATCTGGATGTGTATTTGATGGCCTCACATGCACGGTTTCACATCATAGACGTACCATGGCACGACATCCACCCCCTCTAAACCTGCACATCCTCTGGTATGTGCCAAATCATCATCAAGGTCCACATATAACTGGATGTCGTCTTCATCTTCTGCAGTTCCAGGAAGATCATCCTCTTCCTCTTCAACCATATCCATACTACCACTGTCAAGCCTCTCATCCTGAATCTCTTGTGAATCAAAAGGATCATTATCATGCCTTCTTTTAAATATCTTGATTCTTTTGCCAGCCACAAGATTCTTTACTTCTGTTCCATCAAGCTCACACAGAGTATACGTGGCATTTCCATGCACATGCTTGACAATGTAAGGGCCAAACCATCTTTTTGCAAATTTTCTTTGAACAGTGAATTGGTTGTCAAGGCTACTATCATACATTAGAACCCAATCACCTTCTTCAATAGGTTTTGGCCGGAGTCTGTGTCTACTATCAAATCTTTCTTTATTTTTCAGCCTTGCATCTTTCAAGCGAGCTTTAGCAAGCTCTACATCTTCAGGCCTCCTCTCCAACTGTCTTATTCGCAATGCAAGAAGGTCATCTCTGCTCAATCCTTCCACCCAGGGCAATACATTCCAAGTTAGAATTACTTCTTCAACTGGCATCACTGGCTTCTGACCATACATTAATTCTGCAGGCATGTATCCTGTCACTGAGCTATGAGTTGTACGGTCATCCCACAAGGCATATGGTAGCAGCTTTGGCCACTCTCTCATCCTTTCTCTGCATGCCTTAGCCAAAGCTTTAATGATTGGAGGATGTCCTCGCTCACTTTTCCCATTGCCCTCAGGATTGTAAGCACATGTCAGGGACAGTTTGATACCAATTCTAGAGAAGAATTCCCTTGCTTCTTCAACATCTAGCTCACCCCTATCAGCTGTTATTTTCCCAACACAACCATATCGGCAGATCACATCTTCCAAGAGAAATTTGCATACTGTTTCCGTACTCTTTGTTCTAAGAGCACGCCCTTCTACCTGATTTGTCAAATCTTCTCTTGCAAGTGCTATATACCGCATCTGCCAAATTCCCAAAGGCATTGTAACTAGATCCACTACCCATTTGTAGTGCATGGCAGGTGGGTAGGTTGGTTGCAAGCCATCACGATGCCGCACATTCGAGTACATTTGGCATACTATGCATGTTTCCACATATTGGGAAATATCCTTGTACATTCCTCTCCACCAATATTTTTCCTTTATTTTGGTAAAGGTGGCCCACACACTTCTATGCCCAGCCCAGAGACTCTCATGGAATTCTTTCACAAGCTTTCCTTGAGTCTCTTTATCACATATGACTCTCTGTGGCATAGCATTCCTCTGCTTAGGATGCTTCCAGAGATACCCATCCTTTAGGAAATAACCATATGCTTTTCTGCGGATCCTCTTAAATTCTGAGTCAGACCAATTTTCTTGCCTTGTCAGAGTACTCAAATATTGACCAATAAGCAACCAATCCCCTTCATATATTTCCTCAATAAAAGACTCAAGTGCATTTGATAGGCAAATATGATCCCTCTTTGCATATGCTGTAGTATAGAATTTTGTACCCACATCATCAATGTCACTAATCATTTCTTTCTCATCTTCATACCTGGCTCTTGATAGCATATCTGCAACTGGATTATCTTTTCCCGCAATATGCTCAAACTCAGGATTTAGTGACTTGATATAAGCAATCCACCTAAGCATAGCAATATCTGGAGTGGTACAACTTGCTATCATCCCAAGAAGTGGCAAGCAATCAGTTTCCACAAGTACAGATGCCCCAATAAGATATTCTTTTTCACATTTTAGAGCAGTGACTATCCCCCATAACTCTCTCTTGATCTGTGGATACTTTCGTTGCCGAAAGCTTAACACCTTTGCTCCAAATCTAATTACATACCTATGATCATCCTCATCATCTTGCCCTACTGCCCATCCTATCCCAGTAGGACTAGTATCAACTGTAACAATCACAGGCCTGCCACACTCATAATCTGCCTTTCTCAAAGTGGGTGATGATTGGAGTAAATATTTTAGCTTCCGCATAGCTTTAATATGTACTGCACTCCACAGAAATTTTTGATTTTTCCTCAAAAGTTGATAAAGAGGATCTGCTACATGTGCATAATGTGGGATCCAAATAACATAAAAGACACATGCTCCAAGAAATCTCCTCAGCTCTGTAACATTAATGCATGTCTCTTTCATTCTTTGTATTGCATCTATTTTGGCTGGACAAGGTCGACGTCCACTAGTACTACAAAGATGTCCCACTATTAGCACTTCACCAACTCCAAACACTGATTTCAGCCCAGATAAAGTAAGATTCACTTCTTCAAGCCTGGATAGAATCATGTCACAATCCTTTATATGATTTGCCACAAACTTGCGCACCCTTTTGAATCCAAATCCCCATCTTTGTCTTTCTCATCACAGCCCTTTATTGGCACATCATCCAAAAATGGCATAGTTTTTTGTGGTATGAAGTCTCGTAAGACTTTATTCATTCCATTCATCATATGTGCCACTGAGTTAGTGGCTCCCTGTGGTAAGGTACACATCCTTACTAATCCCAAAGGAGTTCTCATTGTGGTCAAGTCCCTGCTTTGTATATCCAGCTCGAACTGATCATATCCCGAATACAGATCACCCATAGAGTATATAGCTTTCCCTGCAAATGCTTCTGCAAACTCATCCACAATTGGACCTGCTCCCACATTCCTGATTGTGACTTTGTTTACAGGTTGCATGTCTTGAATAAAGCGCAATGTCCCATTTTTCTTTGGTACAGTAAACCATCTGTTGGAATATGGGGCACATGAAGGCTCCAAGATTCCCATCCTGATCTTTTCCTTTAGTAATTCCATCAACTTTGGCAAGAGAGCCTTTGGTACTGGAATTGGCCGCAGGTTCCAGGGTACATGTGGAACAGTAAAGATCACCATTGGTGCTGTTACACTTGGATCAACACAGCCTATCTCATGCGGCTGAAAAGCAAAGGCTTTCCCATGTTTTACAAGCATCTCCTCAAAGCATTCCCTTTCAACTGGCAACAGAAAATCCTTCTCACCAATCTTCAGCTCTTTTAGAGTTTCTTGAGTAAATTTATGCCCAATTTTCTTCGGATCTCTAAGATTTGGCTGCATAGAAGCTTCATCTATCTTCTCCTTGCTTCCTGGTGGCAAGGGCAAGGCAACTGGTTTCACCTTCTTTGCAACCGTTTTGTACTTTGTATCAACATGAGCATCCATCTCACAATTCATGTTTTTACATTCCACCCCCTCAAATTCCTGGATTATATCATACATCTCCACAGATGACACCTTTATCATTTCATTTCCACCCTGTAAACATGCTCTTCCCATATCAAAAAGCACATCCATAGTATCTACAAATGACACCTCATCAAGCACCCCTGAAATAAACTCATTTTTCTCCAAAAGTCCACACTGCTCAAAACTTTTTTGTTCATTTTGTATATGTTTTTGCATGCCACGCTTCAAATCCTTGCTTTTTACAAAAACCAGTGACCCATAGCTGGAGAGTCCCTGAACATTTGCTGAAAAGCTATTTACATTGATTGAGTCCTGCGAGAACTCATTTCCCCTTGTACCATTGGAATCCCGCTTTACAATGGCACCTGGCCAAAATCCCTCATCTCCTTGTAATTCATGAACTCTCTGTTTATCTTTGGGAGTGACTGTGCCCGAAGAGACTCACGATTCCTTTCATGATTAATGCAAACTGTCAAAAACTGAACAGCTTTTTTGCCATCTTTACTCCTTATTCTTGCATATGCTGAACCATCATCCAAAACCTTTGTTTCCATCCTTACAGCTGTAATGTAGGGTTGCCCAAGGATAAGGGGATACGATGACATCTCTTGAACAAAGAAATTCTGATCATCCTTCACATCCCCTATAGTTACCCTTACATTTGGACATGCTGCATAAAGCTCTCCAGATGAGTTATTAGCTGCTTTAATCATCCACCCATGATCCACATCCATTGGCCACTTACATTTGTTGTAGAGATTTTTAGCCATAAGATTTATTTCAGACCCATGATCAATTAGAGCGACATATGGCTCTTCCAAATCACCTATCTTGACAAGGGTTTCAGTGGTTGCTCTTGCCCAATGGCTCCTGGAGTAATGACTCTTTGTAAGAACTTCTTTTTCATCATCCTCTTCCACAAAGCGCACTTGTCGTGCCCCATCAGCAGAGTGATTACATTCTACCACATTTTCTCTCTCTTCCTTCTTCTGTACCTGTACTCCATGAGTCTTGGAAGTGCTTGCCTCCCCTTGTGATGGAATAGATTCAATTATGGACTGCCTTTTTCTTCGTATAATATCAATTATCTCATCATGAAATTCTTTCTTTGCAATCCCCAAGACTTTCCCTAGTGTGAATTCCACCCTGCTGTTTAGAATCCTTTCTTCAAGTACCTTTTTGAGATCTGTTGCAACTTCAATATCAGATTGAAGCTTGTAGAGTGGACTTTTCCCTTTACCCTTCTCCTTCATTTTTGCTGGCACTTCTTCCATTGAAACATCCTGTGGAGGTCTGCTATGCTGTGGAGGCATATGTGATGACCCAGGATCCTTCTTTTCACTTCCACGTGTAACTCTTTTTGATGGCCCTCCTTCCTCATTTTCCCTTTTACGCTTCTCCTCTACCTGTGCCTCATTATTTTGGCATTTGGCAATATAGGCATGAATGGATAAAGAATCCACAGGCTCCTCCCAGCCAGTCTCAAGACGTATACAATCACCTGCCTCATGCAAAGCTTGCTTTGACACTTTCTTTGACGCAATTAATTCCATTGTTGATGGCCAAAAATCCTCATTCTCATAATCCTCATCATTCTCAAATCCCTGCTTTAATTGACCAACCTTTAATCCATAGGTTGCTGCCTCAACCATAGAAATGGCATGACTAGCAGCCATATCCTCTACCAGCTTTTTCATCCCTCCTTTCCCAAAGTTTGTACTCAATGGAAGACCAGTCTCTGTAAGATGGATTTTCCCATCTTTGAAAAACACAAGTTGATTTTTAAGAGCTTCTTTATAGCTAGCACAATCTTTCTTTGCATGCTCTGGGTCATCACACCATATGCATCTATATGTAAACCCTTCTTTGCTTTGAGGCCTTTGCATAGAAGCCTGCCCCAATGGTAAACCTTTTTCTTCAATCCTGGTCATCTTCAATTTTAAGTCACGCATACCCTTGATAAGCTCATCCATTGGCCCATCTACCTTGGGAATTGTAGCAGCTGGTTTGGGTAGATTCTCAGGGGTAACAGCAGCTATGGGGGGTGCAGAGCCCATCACCATTTTATCCCTCCTCCGCTGCCGCTTTGCTAACATAGTGACTGCATCCTCAACATCATTCCAATCACTCTTTAATCCCTGCTCTGTATCCTTATCCTCAAGGAGGATTTCCAATTTCTCCTGGAGATCTTTCCCAGCTGCTTGTAAGAAGAGCTCTGTTTTTTCTCTGTCCAAAGTTGCACGCTCTATCCTTGACAACTGGGCATAACGCTTCTCAAACTCTCTTAGCAATTCTGTGGGCAGAAATTCCCATCTTAGATTTTGTGACCCATTCCAAGAAAGTTCGTTTAGTCACTCGCTCAGAATCCTCCATAAAATATTCATCCTTTAAAGCAAGCTTGAACTCTTCCCAATTTCTGCCACCCTGTGCTGTCTGCAATCCTTTTATGCGCTCTCTTATTTCAGGAACACATACTAGCTCGAAACTTCGAACCATGTCCTCCTCAGTTACCCTGTTTAGCTCCATCTCCTTTATATAATTGCGCAGGTACTTTGTAATGTCCTTCCCATCAAATTGATCCATCTTTTTCACAATTGATTGTAATGCTTTGGTCGTGGAAATTTGTCCTCTTTCAGCAGCTTGTTGTTGTTGCATGTACATGGTAAACATCTGAAACATCTGCATAACTCCGGGGTCAAAATGAACCCCCTGACCCTCAGAATTCTCAGCCATAGCTTCCCTGTATATTTCACCACACTCTCACCCCAGCAGTTTCACGTCGGGTTCACCAAAAGATGTCGTGAAGTGTGCGGTACAGCCAGGAAAGTACGAGACTTCTAGCTGTGAGAGTGAATGTCAAATCCAACAAGGAAACTCACGCACAAAATTTTCCAAGGAGTATTGAACATCACTATTTCCAATGACAATTACATGTGTCAACTTGCCTCAATACATCCTTGAATTCATCCTGATGATTGCACAAAATTGCATACCAAGTGTTTGTTCCTTTACTCACTGACTTCTTTCTCGAAATCCTTTGAACCATTCACATGTAGGCATAACAAAGCCTTCAAATTTTTCCAATATACATGTGACCAGTTTCATCCTTTCCATCCAGTGCCATCAAAACCATCATATCAAGATGCTCTTTATCACCTGAAAACCTATCTTAATATTCTAACATTTCACAAGCAAAAGATAGAATACGGCATAGCTATTTCATGTTCATAATTTCCAAAACTCAATCAAGCAGAAACAAGGCCATCTTCCCGTGATTTTACAAAACTCCAAGTTCCCCAAAATTTTATCTTGTTCACAAGCTTTTCCATATATTCCAAATCCTTTAAGGACTTATATGTCATGCCCTTCTTCTAAAGTAAACGAAGTGGTTTTAAAATAAAAGCTCATCTGAATGATGCCACGAGTTAACACTTCGATTTTTTATTTTTGTTAATCCATAAAGGTCGCTTCAGCGCTGATAACGCGATGGAGAAAGGCGTGATGCAACAGTCGCTTCTGCGCTGACTGTGAACTTTGATTTTCCAAAAAGCATATCATCATGTAGCACTCAATTTTCCCTTCATTTCTAGCACCTAAAAGCTATGCACAGAAGATATGGCCTTCAAATGAAATCGCCTGGTCGTCAACGCCTCTGTTCCCTGGTTTTTTATTTCTGCAGCCCACAAACTGGTTATATCTCACCGATTCCCGCAAGAGATGCGGCGATGCTCGCCTTTTGCAGCTATCCATGCGGAAAATTCCCATTTAAAAGCTGCGCTCGAATCTTCTTTGCCCATTATCTAGTAAATTCTAATAAAAGGAAATACATTTCCACGTATGCTGCCACCCACACTTAAGGTAAGGTGCTCAATGCAAGGTAGTTCATCTATTTTTTTATTCCCCCGCATTCAATAAGTTCCTCGACACTGCAATGTCCATTGAGTCTCCATTACTTTTGATGCCTCCATAGTGTATAAATCATCATATTGGCCATGTGATTTATAGACTCCCCAATTGTTCATTCAAGTATTTTCCCATATCTTCATAAATACATTCCTTTGTGCATTGGCATACCCTCATGTTTGCATTCCATAAGATTCACTGATTTGACCCAATCGATACCATTTAGCAGAACCATCACCCTCCACACTCATATACAAAAACTCCTAGATCTGACTCAGCCTCAGCTTGTCTTATTGAACCTCATATACAATATGAACATATGTACATGGCATCATATAATGACTCGTCATGGCACTTAACCCCATGCATCTGGATGTGTATTTGATGGCCTCACATGCACGGTTTCACATCATAGACGTGCCATGGCACGACAACGCGTTTCTGGACAGGTGTATACACGAGACTGTGTTTCCTGTTTCTATGGTTTGCAGGCTGATAGGTGACTTGGATGATGATATTTGTGTGAGTCAAGAGACAGCCCATGATGTACATGAGGATTATTTTTGCAGATTCTTTATGGATATTCCAGGTTCTTCATCCGATCCATTTGCGTACAGCAATTGGCTGATGGAGATGCTAAATCATTTTGGGCGCCATCCTGGTCCAGTTGAGCTTACAGAGTACATGTATGCCCATCCCCCTCCTTCCATGCCTGGTGTCTATACCCCTACCGCGAGTATCCAGGGCACTCCACTGCCGTCTATGCCTACGAGTCCGACGAGACGGCATGGAGCTTCTCCTCTTCCACACCCACCGAGGAGACATACCTCGTCCCAGACATACTCACGCACACCCTCCCAAGCACCGTCACGTTAGGGCTCACAGCCACCGTCACGTAGACAATCCCCCAGTCATGACTCCACCCGCAGGCAGTAGGAAGAGTGGGAGTGGAGGAGGCGGCGGGTGCTTTGGTGGGGGAGGTAGTAGGGCACGCGGTGAGAGAGGAGATAGAGGGAGAAGAGTTGGAGGAGACAGTTTGGAAGAGGAGGAGATGAGAGAGGTGGAGGGAGTGATCTGCTATGATGTGACGGATAGGGGCGGGATAGTGATGGATGCGAGGGGGAAAGAGGTAATGGAGTACATGCGTGGGGTAGTATCAAACTTGTATAGAAATTGTTTTATTAAATTTAAAGATCAAAATATCCGATTAGTTGGGGAGGTGATAGAGGCTGTACATAGTCGGTACCCCAATCCCCCACATGCTACATTCTCAGATGTATGGGGAAGGACGCGAATAAGGGAGATCTTAAGTAATAAAAGATCTCACCTTAAAAAACTCGCGTACGATGATGGGCTAAATGTAGCTGCGGGTGGCTATCCTACCGAGAAACCTGCCCCACTGCGCACAAACGCGAGTGGAAGCAGGCAAAGAAACGAGCAGAGGGTGGTGTGAAGAGCAGGCAGCATGTGGAGGCACGACGGATCCAGATGGAGACCATTAGATCTTCGCATTTTGGATCTGGCGGCGTCGAGTCATGGGAGGCAGAGTTCGTAAGTATCTTGCCACTTTATTTGATTGTTTACTTAATTCATTGATTCTATGATTGTTTTAATCTTACAAATTGTGTTGATTATGATACAGCGACGACGGGTTACGGGGAGGAAGCCCACAACCCATGATACTGCGTATGCTCGCCAGCATAGCAGACGTGACACGTGGGCCATCTTCAGAGCTGAGGGATGTATTACGGATGCACAGTTTGAGATGGCCATGAGACCATACGGTCGACAGGTACTTGAAAACTCTTAACGAGGTGGATAGTCTATTTCCCTTTGGAAGCATGTGTGATAATAGCCTGCATCCAATATCATCAATTAGTCCTAAATCCTAAACCTTAAACCACTAATTCAAATTTGCAAGTTAGAATGCTTACTTCAATAATGCGTCAAGACTTGCATTGCTCCATCCATAAACTGTTTGTATATTGAGTAGTTCAAGTGAAGCACATAAAATAGAGAATGTGCACCCTTCAAAAACCGGTGTCGATGAAGCCTTGTAAAGATGCTCTTGTTCCATATCATCGTCATCCATACCTTTGGGATCATCCTTAAAAAGATTCCGCACCATATCATCAAACACTTTCTCTTCCACAACTTCGTGGGGTGTAGGGCTATTGTCATCCCTTTCCCACTCATCTCTGACAATAGATCCCGAAGCTAGCTTTTCCAGCTTTCCTTCTCAATGGTTTTTTTATAGCCTTTCATCACAACGCCTTCAAAAGGCATCTCTCGTCAGTCGGTCGGCACTGCAGTGACTGCACAACCAACCATCACCACGCTCCACATTTTAGGTCACCCCTGTTTTTATTAGAAAAAGGGCCTGTTTTTTTTATAGGAACAATAATTTATTAATATATTGGTATCTATAACTTTATCACAAGTTTTAAAAAATAAATAAATCAGAATAGTGGTTATAATATTATTTAGAGAAAAACCATCATGCCATATATATCAAGCTTTTTAGAGAAGCTTAACTGAGTTCTTGGATATAAATTTTTAAGTCAGTTAAAGCCAAAATGGCTTGTGCTAACTCTTCTTTCTCAGTTGGCGGCCTACTTCATTCCACTCCTGATCCTAGTTAGCCCGGTTAGCTTTGATAGCATTGATTCTTTTTTCATATTCTTCCCGCGCTTCATTAATTGCAAGTACCTCTTTTACTTCTATCCTTGACTTCTGGGCTCGGGAGATAGTTCTGTCCGCTTTTAAAATCATCTTCATCTGCACAAATAGAGCACTTCTCAGGCCAGGGCAATTGCGTGATATTGCATTTTGAAACAGTGCATAGTTCCTCATGTTCCACACACACCATAGATATTCAGCTCTAATAACATTCCATATCCTTGATGAGTATCTAGTAAAATCACCAAGAAGACTTTGCTTCCAAGTTAGCTGAGTTGCATTGACCAAGGAGAGGCATTGGTGAATCAGATCTAAAAAACTTTTATTAAAATGGCAAGAGATGAACAAATGAGGAATGCTTTCTTCTTCTTGTTTGCACCTAGGGCATAATCCATCACCAATTCCTAGTTTTTTTGGACCGAGAGCATGTCCATATACCTTTATGCATGACAAGCGCCAGAGTAGAATTGATTTTTTTGGGGGTATAAAATTAGACCAAATTTTGGAAAAGCGGAATTTCCATTGTTTTCTATCCCAGAGGATGTTCCATTTAGAGTTTAATCTCACATGCAAAAGCATTCCTTGTTGGAAGGGCAGGGGGGATGTGTAGCAGTGCACTGGCATGTCCCCATTTAAGTGCATCTAAGGAGAGGGGGTTTCTGCACTGTATGAGCCTTGCTATATTAGGATCCCATTGGCTTATTCTGGATTGAATGAACAATAAGTCCTCTCTGTAATTATGTACATCCACATTAGTCTATCTGCAGTAAACCACGTTTGAGTTGTCAAATCCCAAATATCCTCCCAACATTGTATTCCCTTTTTTGAAAGTTTGTGGGCTTTCTTTAAATTGTCATTATCCACACTATTCTGTAGGCAGATGGAGAACCAAATAGAATCCTTTCCAAAGAAACCAGCTGCTTTCTTGATTTTCTTGGACAGACTTAGAACACCTTTTACTCTATTCCATGATGACCAGAAACTTCTTACCAACTCTGATCCAGAGAATAATTTTACTGAAGAATAGAGGCACAAATGGACTATTTCTCCATTGTGAACGTTCCATCATCCTATGACCACCTAAGTTCCTATGGATAAGTAAAGACCACAGTCTGAGTTTGGATGGGACAGGTGTGAGGTGGAAACAAGGAAACAAACACAAGGCCTCTATAACCTTCCAGCTCACAAACTTTGAATACAACAACAAAATGGTGGCACCAGAGACGATATCACACACGTCTCACCACATCTCTCTCTTATCCCACACAAATTCAAGCCAGAATATCACAAGCACCCTTCAATTCAAACCCTTAGATTCCCTTTCTTTCTCAACTCACTCAGCTCACCACGGGCTGGCTATTCTTTACTTGGTTGCCCACACACCCCTTGCTCACAACACTTACACTAAGAACCATTTCCCTGCTCTCTTATCACCATACGCACACACCAGAGGCCACTCTGCCCAGTCAGCTGCCTCCGCTTCGACTCCTCCTTTGCTGCTCTCCCCAGCTAATCGCCGCTCTCTCCTCTACAGTTGGTGAGGGCCCCCTTGCTTCTGTGCCGTTGACACCATCATTCGCTCCTCTCTGCTGTCGACAAGTCCCTTCACTCTCTGCACTGACAGTCGCCAGCTCTTCTCCTTGTCCGGTGCAGCTGGCGCCAACTCCTGCGCACACACAGAGGTTGCCCACCTTTACAGTCGATGTAGGCGAGTGCGTTAGCTGCCCAAGCAATCCACACCTATCCTCTGTCACCAACCACGTCCAAGACAAGCAAGGCAACCCCCTGAATCGGTATAGCAGCACACCTCCCAGGCAACGTTGACACCTTCGCCGGGTGCTACTACCTAGCCATGTCAGTAGCTTCCACAATGCATGCCAGGTGCTTCCTAGGCATGCTGGTAGCTTCCAATGCATGCCTAGGTAGCTTCCAATGCATAAGGCCTATACATTAGCATGCCGGTAGCTTCCAATGCAGATCGGGTGGTACCTAGGCATGCCGATAGCTACATAGGCATGTCGATAGCTTCCAAGGCATGCTGGGTGCTTTTGATGCATGCCGGTAGGTACCCAGGCATGCCGATAGATTCCAAGGCATGCTGGGTGCTTCCAATGCATGCAGGTAGGTACCTAGGCATGCCGGTAGCTACCTAAGCATGTTGGGTGCTTCCGATGCATGCCGGTAGGTACCTAGGCATGCCGATAGCTTCCAAGGCATGCTGGTAGCTTCCAATGCAGACCGGGTGGTACCTAGGCATGCCGATAGCTTCCAAGGCATGCTGGGTGCTTTCGATGCATGCCGGTAGCTACCTAGGCATGCCGATAGCTTCCAAGGCATGCCGGGTGCTTCCAATGCATGCAGGTAGGTACCTAGGCATGCCAGTAGCTTCCAATGCATGCTGTGTGCTTCCTAGGCATGCTGATAGCTTTCAATGCATGCCGGGTGCTTCTAATGCATGCCTACGTAGCTTCCAATGCATGAGGTGTTGAAATTTGAGCATAATGATAAGCTATGGTGGATCATACACTAGAATCAACATAATTAACAAAGTGATTAAGAAATGATTAAGACGTAATTAGTGAATAATTAGCACATAGATTAATGTAGGCATGGATACTCAAAAACCAGCAAATTCTCATTAGGGCTATGCCTCAATTTATAGAGTTTACATCAAGCATCAAATCCCATTGATTTCTCCACGATTCACTCCCAGAATATCTCCACCTTTTGCCTGATTCTCTCCACCTCTTCTCTTTTCCCTGAATATCTCCCAGAATAACTCCACACTCCTAAATTCTCTCATGCTACCCATTATTCTCTCCCAGTATATTCCTCTAACCTTTTCACAGGTTCTTTCACAATTACATCTCCTCTTTTACAGCCTCTATCCAAGAGCTTGTTCCCACACACACCCTATTCACTTGTATATTTCAACACCTCCCCTCAAGTGAATAATCCTAGTACACCTAGACCCTATACCAAGTTTGCCTCCCCTTACTTGGTAGTCCGCGACCAGTGTCTATTCCTCCCCTCAAGTTATCTCAGCACACCTGGACCCTATATCAAGTTTCTCTCTTACTTGATAGCCTGCGACCAGTGCCTCAAGTCCCTAAACTCCATAGTCCTTGACACTCTCTCTCTATGTGTCCAAGGCTACTATAAGTGCCCGCGACCTTGACTAAAGTGCTCACACATACATCTACCACGTGGCCTACATCATCGGTGGCTCAGAGGTGGTTTTACTTTATTGGGGCAGGTTACATTGGGTTGTGGGGTCTCTCTCTCTCTCTCTCTCAGAGATTTTCACATGGCTCCTCACTCTTTGGAGCCTCACATCTTCTCTTGTCTTCAGTCTTCTTGTCGTGTGGCAGCATCTCTCCACTCGTCCGTCTCTTCTTTCAGTCTTCTCGGGGCAGCTTCTCTTCTCGTGTCCATGTCTTCCTTCAGATCTTCTTCTCGGTGTGGATCCTCTTCTTGGAAAGAGATATTCTTCTTCTTTCATGGCTGGGGCCATGAGCTCGTCCGTCAGGTCATTTTGCTCCATGTGAGCAACATGTTTCAATGTTTTGCTGACAGTTCCTTTGGGCTTTTTATGTTTATTTTGTATCATTATGCAATGCAAACCCAAATTTATGCGGGAGGTCTTACCTCTTGCCTTATTCTGGACAAGGGCAGTGTCTGTTCCCATTTTTACACTGATGCAATGTGCCCAATACATAATGCGTATAGCATTCATTCTCATGCACATTCCAAATGCAACTCTGGCTGTGAATAATCTTGAATTTGAGTGAGATTTACAGGCATTAACCAAGGGTTAAATGTAAAATGATGATTTTCACAATTTTATCAGCACAATTTTATCAGCACAATTTTACCAGAAATTACACTGAATCAAGAGTAACCAATTTGTATGGGATGGTTGGAGTATCAAACCAACTCCGATTTGCAATCTGAAGTTATAGGGATCTGTATCAGATACCTAATGGTTAATTTGAACCCTCAATTGCACCAAAATACAGTGATTAGCACTGATTAATCACTGATTAGCAAATTAATGCTCTGTTTTGTGTGCAAAAAATAGAGTATGCGGGGAGTCCAGATCTGGTGCCTTCCACTTCAAATGAGCTCAAATGCTTTGAAAGGCATCAATAGCAATGAGTCTAGTAGAGGATTAAGCCAAGAAACATAAGATTTGACCAAATAATGAAAGCTTAATCTCTGTTTTACCAAAGTCACCTGCAGATTTGATGAAGAGCTTGGATCTCTCTGTAGACTTGATGAAACTCAATTCTGACTTCACCAGCTTGTAGAGCATGCTTGATTACCCCTTGGGCTAAGAGGAATTAGAGAGCTTTGATCTGTGGAAGTTGCAATGTCAAAAACATCTCAGAAAATAAGCGCCGGTGAAAATTGCAAATTCTCCTGATTTCTTTGGCGATTTGCTGTGCCGTTTCAATGGGCTGGTAGCCAGGGGTGTTGGCTATTATGTGCTAGAAGGTCTTGCCCTAATTTTGAGTGTGCTAGATGCTAGAGACCCTCCACTGGTTGGGGGTGAAGGGGAAGAGTGAAAACTCACTAAAAAACTTGATTTTTTGCTAATTACTTACTAATCCTGATTAATTCACTAATGGGCTCATAAATCTCGTTGATTCTAGGCATGGCTCTGATACCATGTTGAAATTTGAGCATAATGATGAGCTATGGTGGATCATACACTAGAATCAACATAATTAACAAAGTGATTAAGAAATGATTAAGACGTAATTAGTGAATAATTAGCACATAGATTAATGTAGGCATGGATACTCAAAAACCAGCAAATTCTCATTAGGGCTATGCCTCAATTTATAGAGTTTACATCAAGCATCAAATCCCATTGATTTCTCCATG
Source organism: Cibotium barometz (assembly GCF_041138505.1). NCBI lineage: Eukaryota > Viridiplantae > Streptophyta > Polypodiopsida > Cyatheales > Cibotiaceae > Cibotium > Cibotium barometz. The sequence continues at coordinate 33,341,860 of NC_141091.1, forward strand.
ATTCACTCCCAGAATATCTCCACCTTTTGCCTGATTCTCTCCACCTCTTCTCTTTTCCCTGAATATCTCCCAGAATAACTCCACACTCCTAAATTCTCTCATGCTACCCATTATTCTCTCCCAGTAGATTCCTCTAACCTTTTCACAGGTTCTTTCACAATTACATCTCCTCTTTTACAGCCTCTATCCAAGAGCTTGTTCCCACACACACCCTATTTACTTGTATATTTCAACATGAGGCCTATAGATTAGCATGCCGGGTGCTTCCTAAATATGCTGATAGCTACCTAGGCATGCCGATAACTTTCAATGAATGCTCGGTGCTTCCTAGGCATGCCTAAGAGTGAGCTAAGAGTATGCATAAGAGTTTTAAGTATTTATGTTTCTTCTTGGATAGATGGCAAATAACTTGCGGGCGCGATGTTACACGTGAAGGAGGAGTAGATATCCCAATAATCTTTGTAAGTATATATTACCCTCAAACTGTATCTTATCTTTTAATTAAATAAGGTTACCTTAAATAATAACATAATTTTAATGTTTATTTATTTATATGTCTATAGCTTGATGCAGTGGACCACCCCTTATACAAGATGAATATGATTTTGCATTACAACGGGGTTTGGAAGCTCTCTTTGAAAGGGTGCAAGATGATGAAGGATCAATTGTTATTACTAGAGGCAAGCATGGCAAGTAAGTACATTTCTAAAACCATAACCTCTTTGTTTTTACAAAATTGATTTTCACTTGTGTTAGTTTTATTATGTTTTAAGATCATGTTACTAGAAACGGTGTTACTACAAACGGTGGTGCAAATGTGCAAGCAAGAAGCAATGGAAATGTGAGAGAAAAGAGTGGAGTTGCAAGGGACAATAATAATCGAAATGCATGAGATGTAGACCCCCTTAATGTAGCCCCTAACTCCATGGATTTTCATTATGCTTTATTTTGTATATGATTTTTCGTCATACGCTTATGTAATTTTGACAACTATTGTAATAAAATTACGACATGAATAAAAACCATGAATTTGTCATTTTATTTGTATTTGTAAAGTTTTACATTACATGTGTCCATGACGATGAGTAGGACATGAAGTTATATTAGTTTACTATATCTGTATAAAAAAAATCTGGGGCAAATAGGGGAGTCCTATGATGACTCCCTAGTCTACCCAGCTTTTTTTTTTCCACGCAGTTCTATCACAGCTCAGCAACAAAAATAGCAGCGAATTATCACTGCTCCAACAACGAAATTTTGTTTTTACTGAGCAGCGATCCCATTGCAGCAGCGAGAATAGCAACTTTTTTAGCTGTGAAATGTGCTCGACATCTCCCGACCCTTCTAGTTATAAAAGCACAGCTATTTTCGCTGCTACACCCTCATTCTATTGTAGTGGGTGGCATATTGAAGGTAAGGGTGTACATAATTATGATTTATTAAGAGATTGTTATTTGTTAGCTTGTTTCTTTAAGTTTGTTTGAAGTGTGAAGTGAGATTGAGAGAGGCAAGTTTTAGGTGTCACTGAGATAATTTACAGTGTGCACATGGATCGGACTCTTCAATAGTAAGAGTAGTCTATGAAAGAGTCTTGTAAAGCTTAGATGCATTCTTTACAATAGATGCCATTGAAATTTCAATTACGAATTTCTGTGCTATTTTACGACAACGGTCTTACAAACTATGGCTTTATGGCTTATGAGTGGTGGTGCAGTGTGGCGGTAGTCTCCTGCCTATGTGATGCGATGCTAGAGTTGTAGCCTCCCGAATAGCTTCCCAGTCATCTCCCAATGTCACTACCAATAAATGAAAATCAGAATGCCTTAACACTCAATCTCGAATACCAAGAAGATGTGCCAATATTTGAAATTATTTCAAATGGAAAACCCTCCGGATTTTATATGATATACCCTTCTACACAGGTCTTTCTAAAGTATAAGCATGGGACCATATTGCATCCGCAACACATAGAAAATTTAGAGATGGATTAAACAAAAAATCTTAGGTTTATAGGAGATAAAAAATCTAACAAAAGTATTTAGAGTTAATGACCATGACAAATTGAAAACAACTATGAGCAAAATGAACACAAAATGTTTCAATGATCATTTATTTTTTGCAAGAAAATCCCTTGGACTTGGGGTTAAAAACTTGCCACTATAGATACAAATAGGACTCTTAGAGTATAAGATCCTTAGGTTTGAGAATACGAAGGGCTTAATGTTTAAGCTTAGATTCGGGTGGATTTACAAATGAGAGCCTCCTCCTTAACAAATTAGTGAGCTGATTTTTTATTTTTGATGTGTAAAACCCCAATAAGAAAACCAAGTATTCCAATGGATAAGATGCCCATTGCCAATTTGGTGTGAATTTTTACTGGTAAGAAACCCAAAAAAATTTCTTGACGTTCATCCGAATTTCTGACTAAAAATAATCCTGAAGCATGAGTGTATAAAATCATATTGCCATTTGTATGAATTCTTAGATTCAAGCACATAGATCTTTCTTTTTTGAGTGTTTGGAAGTATTCTATGTCTTCTTTTCTTCATCAAAATCAAAGGGCAACCTTTGCTCCATCTCTTGGATATTGCAAGTCTTACCATTTTGTAGACTGAGATAGGCCTTTTTTTAAATTTCTTTGAGAGCACTTTTTCTTATTAAAGAAGCCAAAGGTGGTATAAGTGGTTTCTTTGAAGGACTTATATCTTAGATGTAGAAGTCTTTTTATCTAGCCTTTCCTAGAGATATTTGGAGTGGTGTGTTGGCACTTCACATTCTAAATCTATGTCTTCAAAGGTGGAGTATCGTCGTGGACAAGAAGGTTCTTCTTTTATAATTATTTTCTTCTTGGTTTAGGAGACTATTTAAATGATCTTCCTTGAGAGGGAACATAGGGCGATTTACATCTCCCTTGAAAATCATGGGTCTATAGCTCATATTCTTCATCAATATCAAAAAAATTGATAGTGAGGACACAATCTTCAAAGTTTGAATTAGATAAATCAAAAGAAATAGAAATATCATCAGATTGAATATGCTGACCTTCTTCTATATGAAATAATCAAATTTAGGTTCCAAATTGATATTTTTGAAAGATTTAAATTTTTCCTTTTTAGGGTATTCAGTAACCCAATGCCCTTGTTTTCCACAAAAAGAAACATTTGTTGGATTTTTTTGGGGAAAATTAATCTCCATCATCAAAAATACCTTTTCTTGAGCTTCCTTAGATATTTCTTTACCTTCTTCACCTTTGTTTTGTAGGAACATGCTTTCTTCTATTGTTCGACATAGCCAAAATCCTTTGTGAAGCAATTATGTCTATAATACTTTTCTAAAGGCATGGTTTTCTTGAATTCCTTTTGATCTTGTTGAACAATGTAAAGGTCATTAATGACTTATTGAATTGTTTGGAAGAGATCTTCCATAGATGCTTGTAGAAGTTATGCCATCATCTTCTTGCCTTTGTTTCACCAATGTAGTGACTACTATGGGGAGCTTATGGTGGCTAAAAGAAATTTTAGTAGCTTCAGAGTTAAAATAAATTTGTATAAGATATCTTTGACATATACTAAGAAATCATATATAGAATTAAAATCACATGTTTATGCTTTATGGAAGGCTTCTAGAGCCATTTCTCCTTTGACTTCTCTAGTACTCATAAATTCTCTAAATATTTGGAATTATAGGTTATGGGTAGTTTTGTCCAGGCTCATATTCAATAATCTCACACTAATATCCATTCCAAATTTCTTCATGTTCAAAATAATTATGAGCTTCATCTTCCAGTGGTCATCGTTTAGCTACTTGATGTTGATCTGATTGTGGCCTCCATCTTGTATAAGGACCCCAAACAAAATCATCAGGGGTATCTTTAGAGTAACCTAAAATAGTAACTTGTTCAAGTGTTGGTTGAGGTGGAAATCCAAAACTATCAATCAAGCTAGGATTCTTGAAGTGCAATTATTGAAGAAATTCAAGGAGGTCTTCAGAATCTAGTTCTTCATCTTTATTAATCTCCTCCTCCCCCAGCTCAAGGAAAAATTCCATATTAGAATATATCAATGGACTTACATTTTTGCTTTCTGCAACAATCAAATGTTGAAGATGAAAAGCATCAAAGTAAAACATGGGAAAATTATCGATTGGATTAGCACACATAAATGTTTTAGAAGTTCCCAGCTCTAGATCAAGTATGGTTGGAATCTTGAGTGTAAGCTTCTAGAGGAGCTGAAGACATAATTGTTTCCTTTGTCACAAAAGAATTTTGTGATGAAGTTCTTGAAGAGATTTGGATTGAAAATTGGATGCTCTTCTTTATGGAGTTGATTCTTTTCGAAATTTCGGTAAGATATATGAAGCATTTGGAATAGCAACATATATGAATGAAAAGGTCTAGATACCCTCATTGTCAAGAATAGCATAAATACCGATAGAGTTTGAAGAGCTTGCTCTTTCAAAACCTAGTAGTCTTTGGAAATATTTGCAATACATCATCTCATTCTTTATTTCCACGTTATCATGCACACAATCTTTAATTTTCTCAGCTCGGACAAACTGGGATCTAGGAATAATAGGTTTCTCTAGTTAAGTTTTTCTAGATGATATTATGCAATCAAATGGTTAAGCTAATTCCCAAATATGTAGAGATCATTTCTAGTAATCTTTGAGATCAAAGTTGGCTTGATGTCTATATTCAAATTTTTGAGATCTATTATAGGAATCTTTGAGATCAAAGTTGGCAAGATGTCTACATGCCAATCTTTGAGATCTATTATAGGAATCTTTGAGATCAAAGTTGGCTGGATGTCTACATGCCAATCTTTAGCTAATTTGACCTCATTTTATGTAACCATATCACATCTGATCATATTAGAATGATCATTCACCATGTCCCTTATGAATCTTTTTCTCGACTTGAGTAAGTATTTGGACTTCATAAAGAGCAGGCAACCCAGTATTAATGTCTCTACCTAAGAAAATACAATCTTTACTTTACAAGCCATGCATAGACATTGCTCAAAGAGTAACTATGCATGGCATGCGTACTCCATGTCCAATAGACAAAAGTAAAATTTCTCTTCAATTGTACGCAAGCACCAATGCCATGAATAGGCTCTATTTAAGTAGCATGTATGCATAGCATGGGCACTTTATGTCCAACCTTTGAGCATTTTTGCTTTCCTATTAGATGTAAAGGGCCCATTCCATGTTTGGGTGCTACTCACGCCCATGCCATGCTTTGGCGCTACTCATAGAGTGTTTATTATTTTCTTGGCCTCTTTACATCCAATCAGCAAGGGAAAGCCTCTTTTCCAGTTAGACATAAAGGGCTAAAGCCATGTATAGACACTCTTTGAGTAGCACCCAAGCATGACATGGGTGCTTTGCATTCAATCAAGGACTTGAAATGCATGAAGGTTGGATGTAAAGCATCCATACCATACATAAATGCTATTGAAAGAGAACCTATGCATGGAATGGGTGCTTTATGTCCATTTAATTTAACGTTAGGTGCCCATGCCATGCACACTGCACCACAATGATTGCATACCATACCAATGTCCATTACATACCAACTTCGATTATACCTACACCTGTATATGTCGCTAAATTTTATACACCAAGGTTGAATTTGAAAAGATTATTTTACCTTTGAGCATCAGTATACGTATCGGTTTAAGGAATGGTATGCACATTGATATACACATTGGTATGTACAATGCACTAAGATTGAATTTGGAAAGATTCAATCACCTTTGGATGTCGGTAGTTGTGTCTATAAATGCCTCACTATACACGTTGAAAGATTAAGTCTCACTTATAGGTGCACATACTGATGTGTAGATTAGCACATATACTAATGTGTATACCAACATGCATACAAATGTGTATTACTGATGCACATACTAGTGTGTCTACTACTGCACATATCGATGCATATATTGACGCGTATTCTGATGCTAAAAATTTATTAAACTAAAAATTTATGCAAATTTGTAGGTTTTATATAAGCAAGAAATTGCATAAATCTACACGTTAGAAACTCAATAAATAAGGAGAATGTGTATACCAACATGCATACCAATGCGTATTACTGATGCACATAGAGTGCACATACTAGTGTGTCTATTGCTGCACATATCGATGCATATATTGATGCCTATTCTAATGCCAAAAATTTATTAAACTAAAAATTTGTGCAAATTTGTAGGCTTTATATAAGCAAGAAATTGCATAAATATGCACATTAGAAACTCAAGAAATAAGGAGAATGTGTAGATCTAATGTGTCACTTTCTCCACTTTCTCTCTTTCTTTTTGTGGCTCTTATTTTGTGTGTGTACTTGTTTTATGTTTATGTATTTTGTAGGCTTTTCAAGGAAACTCAACCGCGACACTTGGATTCATCATCAATGAGGTAAAAACGCTAAACGCTAAACCTATTTTTTGTGTTATTTATTTTCTTCTCCTTTATGATGCTTTTTTCTCTCACTAAAACATCGGGGACATAGCAACGTTTATTTTGTCGGGATCTCGAGGCTTTCAATTCGTTGCCCCCCCCAGCAAAATTTTGCTGCTAAACTGTAACTTTGCTGCTATTATCATTTTGTGAAAAATTCCAGAGAGTTGTTGAGTGCTGAAATTAAGTTATACATGTCACATACACATAGAAAATGATTATAGTTTTAAAAAAACATCCATTAGAACCCTTGGAGCCATGTTTCGAGCAAAAAAAAAGATATTTGAAAACTTTTGAGAAGGGAAACATGTCAAGATCATGAATCTATTCCGTCTTGTAATAAATCCATATGTGTAATAAATCTATCCCATCTTGTAATAAATCCATATGTGTTGCTCCATTAATGTTTATATTTAATGGAAGCTCAATGAAAAGATGGGGTTCCATATCAATATCACTATTATTATCCAATGAAGCATTGTCATGATTGATAGGTCACTCATCATCTTCTTCGAATTGATGTTCCTCATGTTCTTGTTCGGCCTCCTCTAAAATGTTTTCTTCATCGTCTTCTTCCAATGAGTGGATTTGAGGTAGTACTTGCACCTCATCCAAAGATTCGACCTCCACATCTTGATCTTGAAAGATATGTTTTGAATAAGGGGAAACTTGTATAACATACCACCACTTTAGATCAATTCGATTGGGGTGAAACACAACCTAATATCATAAAGCAAAGGGATTATACTTTTATTATAGTACATCAAGATTTGGTTTGGGATTAGTTCGGTTACTAACCTGTTCACATTGTTGAGGTAGTACGAAGGTATCTTTCTCATCATTCCAAAAATTGGTGGAATCAATTTGAAAGAACCCATTTGGATGTTTCTTCATGGTTTCTTGAGCACCTCTATATATCACCTTGAACCATTTGACATCAAAGATGAATAGACTAAATGCTCTAAACCTAATCTTAAGAATATCTTAAATAGTTCCACAATACTCAATATTGTCCTCTATGACACTAGTATCATGTCTACTAGCTCGACTTTCTTGCTCAAAAGTTGCCATCACACCACAATCAAATGTGTTTCTTTTAGAATCCACATGCTCCACGAAAGTGATTTCCCTCTGACCATATTGCATTATATAGTTTGTACTAACATTAAACAAAACCATGACATTTAGTATAGTGCATTAAACAAGGTATATAATGAGATGAAGAATGTATTTACTTGAGGGTCACATCCTCTTGCATACTTATGCTCTTCTCTTGTGATCATCTCTCCAAATTTTTACGATGCCATCGATATTTCCATACAAAGACATTCTATATTGATCGCATTTGGTAGAGGTTCCAAGCTGCAGGTGGGAATGGCAAGCGTCTATTTGCTCTTCTGAAAGCTATTATCTCATCCTTTCATCTATTGATTGCATCCTTGTATCTCCCAATCCACTTCTCCATGATGGGACTATTTAGAATACAGAATGTATTCACCTTGTGGCATAATGCTTCATCCAATGGTCGTTGCCTTCCTTTTCCTTGTGGCACATTAGTAATTAGTTGGTCATCCTCCTCATTGGTCCACAATTGTGGCATGGAAGGATCTATGCGAGATAGATGTTTTGAGATATACACAAGAGACTCTTGCATTAACCATTCCTCTGCCATGCTTGCTTTTGGCCTTGCTCTTGTCTCAAAAAGTCCTTTAAGGTTTCATTAGGGGAAGGTTGAGGTCTATAGGGACCCTTTAAGATGCCATGTGATTAAAAGGTTATTAAGGAAAAGGGCCAATCATGTGATGCCATGTATACAAAAATGTTGGGTGATTAAAGGTGGTCAAAAGATTCTTTAGAAGATGCCTTTTTGTACTTTTTATTCCCAAAAAGTGGGGGGGGGGGTTGAAATTTTGGACATCCATAACTTCTACATATGAGCTCAAATTTGTCGGAGATTAGAGATCCAGAATCTACTCGCTGAGCTCTTTCCATAGATATGTCACATGATATGGTTTTGCCCACTCAATTTTAAATTCAATTTTGGCAGGAAACTTTGAAATTCTAACTTCTAGCCATTTGAAGAATAAGAAGGTGTCTAAAGTCAAAGAAACTTAACATTTTAACAAAAAGTCATTAAAATCATAATATGGCAGCTTAAAGGGCCCCTATAGACCTCAACCTTCCCCTAATGTCATGAACCTTTCAAGAAGAAACATCCATTGAACATGAACAGCACCACAAAATGCCACTTCATCAACCAAATGCACCACAAGATGCAATTTTCTAATGAGAATTGTTCTAGGAAAGTTTTCCTCGATCATACACACTACCTCAATAGCATTGAGATGAGCCATCTCAATGGATGTAGGACCTATCTCCTTTAAGGATATGTACCTACATACATAGCAATCATGTTTAGTGCTTTGGAAAATTCTTCAAAGAGCACTACCTCCTTTAAAACTAAATTATATTCCCTATCTTCATATTTTTATTTTTATTATGGAGAAATATTCTATTTGGAATGTAGTTAATAACCTATCTAAGTGAAGGAGATGTAACTATTTCAAAATTAACATAGTTTAAATTGATTTTTGAATTATCTGATTTCACATGGAGAGAGAGAGAGAGAGAGAGAGAGAGAGAGAGAGAGAGAGAGAGAGAGAGAGAGAGAGAGAGAGAGAGAGAGAGAGAGATTTTAAAATTTTGGCTAAAAAATGAGAGAAGTTTATGAGAATATCTCTATAATGGGGCTAATAATTAGGATGGCATCAACAAGTAGCATCAACAAAGGAGAATATTCACATTTATTCTTGGCGAGGAAGAAGAGGTCCAAGGTAGGAGTTATCTTTATAAGCAAATATGGTACTGATGGTTTTGGTATCTAACAACTTCTTTGTTGATATAATATAGATCCTCCTATATGGGGAGGGGCTGTCAATGTAGCCTAAGTGATCAAACCCTTTAAGTTTACAAGTCTTTTATGGTATGAGAACTTACATTTTAAATTTTATTGCATGTTATATGTTATTAGATTTTGTGTGTATTCTTATTGGAAGTATATTTTTGTGACAAGAACTATCTTAGTGTACCAACATAGTTGCTAGGATTATATGAACCCGACTTTTTATCTAGTGACTTTGATAGTCTTGGTTACTATAATCTAAACTTAGTAATCATGCAAATTGGCCTGAAGTTACTATCATATTTAAAAACTAGAAGGAGCCTAAAAACATAGATATAGAATGTTTGGGCCATGGACAACAAGGTCACTTTAGGTCTATATTTTGTAGGCCTAATGAGTCACCCCTTTTTAGTAGAATTACACCATCCTTTACTTAAGATGAAATTCTACTAAATTCTTTCTATTGCATCTCTATTGCAACTTTGTTTTTTTATGATAGATAATTACTAATTTGTTTTTAATATCGATTTAGGTAGGTTTATAGGCCTTTCAAGAAAAGGAACATGGTTGCACACAGGCTTTTTTGAAGGCTTGCCTCATCTCTTCTCTTAAAGAGTTGAAGAGAAATAACATGTAATCTGTTTATGGACTTATAAACAACATTATGTGCAAAACAGTCATGATGGAGTTCTATGTTGATTTTTTATTTTATTTTACAATTGAAGTTCTTTTTGAGGATGGAAGAATGATATTGAAATTTTTGAACACGTGGCTATCTATATAGGCCTCTATGCCATCCCATGATGCTTAGTGATGATGCTGTAGAGAAACATGGTTGGAGATGTGGACAGCAATCACATGATGGACACAAGATTGAGAAAAAAGGAAGATAATGTGATTTTTTCTCCTTTAGTAAAGTACATTGCCTTATTTATAGGCTGGGCTAGGCCTTATCGTCTCACACTTTGCATCACATGTGATGTCACATAAGAATCAAATCTAGTCTAAAGGTCAAGTGACCCTACAAAGCTCCCAAAGGGCAAACTCACACAAGTGGTTGTAGGACACTGCACACCCATACCACCATAGGACACACACACTCTAGGACTCTACTCACACTAGGACTTCGATATCCAACAAACCCCCCTTCGTATCTGGGGTGAGTAGCTCTTGAAGAAAAACATGATGGTGACATCCTCGACTGTGCATCCCAATGCGATCTCAGAGGCTAAAGTCTGAGCATGATTTAGAGGTTGAACTAAGCACTCTCATGGCTTAAGCTTTAACATGATCAAAGGCTCATTTCTAAGCATGGATGCATGACCAACTCATAGGTTTAGGGAAATGCACCAACATCTTGAGACTCGGCCAGGCTTGATATGGGAAAACCATCAAGACAAAGTCATCCAAAACATCCCCCATGTCTCTTAACTGGGTACATGGAAAAGTGGAGCCTTTTATGAAACAAGGCACACACGACAGACACTCAATTTATTACAATCAGTTTGGGGGGACTACCCAAGGTAGAGTACCTGGCTCACACAAGACTCTAGAAATCCCAACCACCATCTATCTCCTCATGTAGAGATAGACTGGAAATAGCTACAGCAAAGGATTTTTCCTCAGGTCCAAGAGATTCAGAAGGTTCAGTTGTAATTTCATCGTCTTCGCTTTGTTGCATAACTAGATTGGCATTATCCTTGGACTAGTCCTTGGCCATCTTTTAGAATCATCGGTCCTCTGTATGGCCGAGCTTCTTATAGTAATTACACTTTAGTGGCTTGCTTTTCTTTTTTAATTTGTTCTTTGAGAAGGACTTCTCAAGCTCCAGCGATGCTCTAGACTGTTCTGTGACATAGAGATCCTCATCAAAATAAGGATAGCCACCATATCATTGAATCCCATATCACGGCCAACTCTGAGCACTGCTAGTATATCACTATATCTGGAAATACCCTCAATACTAGATAGAAAAATAGCTACCTGATCATCCTCTCCAACTGTAGATCCGAGATTCCTCAATGTCTCTGTTTCCTTCATCTTCAAATTAATTTTTTTTTGCTTAAGCCCCTCAAGATGTCCAGTTTCTCCCCCGGTAATCAGTCCCCTTTTTAGAATAATAACAGATCTTGTTTCTATCTGTTTTGGCTTAGACAAAGAAAATGTTCTAGAGAGAGGTAATTCAGTTTCTAGATATCTTTGGATGGAAAAATATCACTTCTTATTAAAATGATTTTCCCTGAAATTGAAATTCAAAAAGAACTTTCCAGTGTGCAATTGGAATAAATTGAAAATAGGTAAAAAGGAACTTAGCTTGAGGGTCCAGATTTTTAAAAATTTTGGATTATTAAGGTTCCTATGGACCAATAAGATTAATCCAAATGTAGGGAGGAGATAAATTGAAGAATAAAAGAAAAATCCCCCAAAAATGAGTAAATACTCACATAAGATGAAGAGTTGACTAAGGACAAGGTTTATTAGTTAAAGAAGAAGAGATATATAGAGGAAATGATGCATTTTTTACACCTCAGTGTGGGGAATTCCCCTCATGAAGGAGGCACCTATTTCACATGTGTGGATGAGTTTTAAACTCCAAATAATGAGATATTTTCATCTTTCCTATTTCAACTAGATCCAAAAAGTGAGCTAAACTTACCCAAAAATGGTCAAAAATTGACCAAACTGATCTGGAAAATTCTAGAATGAGTTTGCTTGGTTAGAGGCTCGTTTTTTCCTATAAATAGAAGCCTACCCCTTTGTAAAAGGTTAATAGTGTTTATGCACCGTTACTCTACTCCTCCTTAGATTCAAATACATTGAATTCAATTGATAATTCAATTGTTTTTGAATATATCCTCTCCAAAAGAACTCGTGGCCACTCTTGTTGCAAACAAGAGTAGAACCCTCAATCACTCAAGCCAAAGGAAAGCTTACAAGTTCCATGTAAGCTTAATTCTTCCTTATTTTTTTGTGAATTTTAAATCTATGATTTTCTTAAATTTTATGCTTTGTAAATGTTTGAATTAAAATCTGATGCTATGCCTTGATGGAAAGGCCACCCCCTTCTCTTCTTTACAATTTAGCCCTTCTTAATCCTAGAAAGTTTAATTAAAAGATTGATTAAACTCTTTTCATTGTTTACTCTCTTGATTTTTAGAAAATGGAGTCGATTAGAGATATTAGAATTCAAATTGGATTAATTCAAGTCATAAATTGAATGTTGAAATTGAGAAATGGTCAGCCATACAAAGGAGGTTATGGCAAAATTTTCTTAAATTTTGTGAAACTAAAGTTTATCATCATTAGGTAATTCTAAAAGAGTAGTTCCTTCCCTTTGTGCATTCTAAAAGATTTGTTTCTAATTAAAAAGTGTCATTCCCATTAAAATTGAATTTATGCATAGAAAGATGCATAAAAGAATTTTTTTTAATTTCAAAAGTGTTATTCCCATTAAAATTGAATTTATGCATAGAAAGATGCATAAAAGATTTATTTTTTTATTTCAAAAGAGTTATTCTCATTAATTTTGATTTTATGCATGGAAAGATGCATAAGGAAATTTATTTTTATTTCAAAAGAGTTATTCTCATTAATTTTGATTTTATGCATGGAAAGATGCATAAGGGAATTTATTTTTATTTCAAAAGAGTTATTCTCAGTAATTTTGATTTTATGCATGGAAAGATGCATAAGGGAATTTATTTTTATTTCAAATGAGTTAGTAATTTTGATTTTATGCATGGAAAGATGCATAAGGAAATTTATTTTTATTTCAAAAGAGTTATTCTCATTAATTTTGATTTTATGCATAGAAAGATGTATAAAGGATTTATTTTTCTTCCAAAAGTGTTAATTTCATTAAAATTTATTTTATGCATAGAAAGATGCATAAAGAATTTATTTTTATTTTAAAAGTGTTATTTTTCTTAAAATTGAATTTATGCATAAATAGATGCATAAAAGGATTTTGTTAAAAGTGTTATTCCCACTGAAGTTGATTTTATGCATAAATAGATGCGTAAAGAATCTTTATATCAAAAACTAGAAATTCTCTTAAATTCTAAGTTTAAACGAATGTGATGAGGATAGATGTGATGAGGTGTGATGAGAATCAGATAGATGTGAATAAATGGATGTGATATGAATAGAAGTGATGAGAATGTGATGTGGATAGATATGATGAGATGCGATGTGAATCAGATAAATGTGAAAGAATGGATAAGGATGTGTATGAGAAGAATGGATGTGAATGTGTATGTGAAGAATGGATGTGAATGAGTATGTGAAAGAATGGATGTGGATGTATGTGAAAAAACGGATATAAATGTGTATGTGAAAGAATATATGTGGATGTGAATGTGATGGATATAAATTGAATGTGATGTGATGGATGTGAATGGATGGAGGTGATGTGATGTCATGTGAATCGGAATGTAAATAAATGATGTGAATGTAAAATAGATAGATGTGAATGGATGTGATGTCGTGTGAATCGAGATGCGAATAAATGATATGGGATGTAAATGGAAGTGATGTCATGTGAATCGGGATGTGAATGAATGATATGAGATGTGATGTCATGTGAATTGGAATGTGAATGAATGATATGGGATGTGAATGGATGAGATGTCATGTGAATCGGGATGTGAATGAATGATATGGGATGAGAATGGATGTGATGTCATGTGAATTGAGATGTGATGAATGTGATGTGATGTGACGCGAATCGGGTAAATATGAATGGATGAGATGTGAATTAATATGATGTGATGAGATGTGGATATGGGTAAATGCGAGTGGATGAGATCTGATGAGGATATTTGAGGAAAGAAGTGATGAGATGGAAAATGATGTGATTGAATGAGAATGGGAATTTATATGAAATGAATGTGGATTAAGTAATGTTGATTATTGTGGAAAGACGAGAGTTCGTTATAGAAACTGTATTTATGGCCTGTTTTTAAATGACTATTTTATGTCAAGAATGCTGGGGAAGCATTTTGACCGTCTTGTAATTAAGGTCGTGGAGACCTAGCTGATAAAATTGCAACAGCTGGACGGAGAGTCAACGAAGGACATCTCGCGTAGCAAGGTCAGCCGAGGTCTTGACCAACCTCGGTTCGATTAAAATGGTGAGCTTTCGGTACGGTGGATGAGGGACCAAGGAAGCGGCCTACGAGTGAAGCGCTAGGTCACCTGCGAAGGATCCTAGAGGGTGTTGACCATACGGTGCTTGGGCTCTGGGTCACCGACGATACCCACACATGCATCGTGGAAGATATTGGAACAAGGAGTAAGAGTTGTTTTTTGAAATCGGGCAAGGATCTGGTTGATTGACCTTGCTGGTCCTCAATAGATGAGTCCATGGCCCTTTTATATGGATCCACTGGTTGATCTTGCTGATTCTCAATGGAGTTTCCATTTTGATATGTGAATATATTGCCAATTACTATGAGCTAGGAACTATTGAAAAGGCCCCTGAGTGGTCAGGTGGTGAGCGTTTTGGTTGCCAATGATGCCATAGATACACCGATGAAGAAATGATTGGAAATAAGGATTCAACCAAAGATTTTGAGGATTATGATCAGTGAGACAATGGTTTCATTAAATGATTGTTTTTAAAGATAGATGATGCTGAGAAAAAGGCAATTTCATATTGGGTGTGTAAGTGGTGTGACTAGTTTTAAGTTTTCATGAATATCCGGCTAGGGGGACAAAACCTAACCAAATTCTTAATTGGATCCCATCACTACAGTGGTTGGGCGGTTGGCTAACCCATGGGACTGTTGGAATTAGGGTTGCAGGAAAGCCCACAAAGCTTGGAGAAGAAGAAGCAAGAATGCACACAACACACAATGTATTAGATTGTGTCAATGTACAAAAGATAAGTTAGCCCTAGAAGGATGGGCATATATACAAGCCGGGTGAAAAAACCTCCTAAAGAGGGAAAAAGTACCCCGGCGGTCCTAAATGTGTTCACACACATCACTACCTATATATATATAGCAACAAATCCCCCCTGGGAGTGATGGTGTGAACGAGAGCTAGCACTCATGTATAGGGGAGTGCCATGCCCAAAGTAGATCAGTCCACAAAGGGGAGAAAGCCCAAAGCTTTGCGGAAAGCTTCGAACTTCTCACGAGGAAGCGCCGAAAACTAGGTTTCTCGCAATTGCCAATGTGCTCTGACTGTCAGTGAAGATAGAGGTGGCAGACTCCTGTCCAACACCCAAGTCAGCCATAAGCCGTCTGAGCCACACATTTGGTACATGATAACAAGGGCTGCACAGCATCTTCCACAAAAACATCTCGACTAATCAAGATACGCTTTGACTGCGGATGATACAATCTGTAACCCTTGCTTTCTGCACTGTAACCAACAAAAATGCATTTGACTGCCTTATCATCCAATTTTCTACGTTGTTGCACAGGCACTAAAGCATAGGCCAAGCAACCAAAGACACGCAAGTGACCAATAGAAGGCTTTCTGCCATGCCAAGCTTCGTATGGAGTAATAGACTGCAAGGCCTTAGTGGGACACCTGTTGAGTACATATGCAGCACACATGACAGCCTCAAGCCAAAACGCATGTGGCAAAGCTTGGCTCTTGACCATACATCGTGCCATCTCCATAAGTGACCTGTTTTTCCTCTCAGCAACACCATTTTGCTGAGGGGTATATGGCACTGTACATTGGTGTTTTATCCCACGACTAGCCAGAAATGCATCAAACTCTTTAGACAAGTACTCCCCCCCTCGATCAGAACGGAGGGTGCCCACAGTACAATTGGATACATTTTCAACCATAAGAAAAAACTGTTTGAAGCACAAAAACACTTCGGACTTTGCCTTCAGTGGATATACCCATGCATGCCTTGAGTAATCATCAATGAAAGTCACGAAGTACAAGTTTGCATAGGCCCACATACATCACTATGTACAAGCTGCAATTTGCGAGTGGCCCGCATAGAACCATCCTTTGGAAACGCAGAACGCTGCATTTTGCCCAAAATACAGCCTTCACAAACATGTTTCAATGGTGCCTCAAGAGGAGGCAATGAAGCAACCATATAAAATTTCTGCAAACGCAGCAAACTAGCAAAGGGGTGAAAGCAAGGGTTGGTGGTACAAGAAAAGGGCCAATTTTTTTTCCACCTTTTTGGTACTTTGGGAGGGAATTTGAGGGTAAAAGGTTTGTATTTAGGAACTATTTTTAAGATCTTTGAGAATCTTTTGTGTAGTACCACCCCGTGAGAGTAGTGGTGTCATTAGTGGTGGTAGTGGTTTCAATTTTTTATGGTTTCAATTTTTTATTGTTTTTACTCATTTCTGTTTGAACTAAGCGGGCGTCGTCTGGTCGCACCATCTCTCTCTCTCTCTCTCTCTCTCTCTCTCTCTCTCTCTCTCTCTCTCTCCCCCCCCGCATTCGATTGTAGCAGAGCTGCTCTGCTCTAGAGCACTCGTCTAGCCATGAGGACCCCAAAGGCCAAGGGAGTTGCTGCCAGCAGAGCGTCACCTTCAACATGCAAACCGAAAGCGAAGGCAAAGGAGGGCATGGTGCCTCCTGGCAGCAGCAACAAGAAGGGTGCTTCCACCACACCCCCCCAACAAACAAAGCCGGAGCACATAGCCAGTCCCAACACAAGGGCAAGTGCAAAACAGTGCAAGGTTGACTCCGAACGGACCTCACTCTTCTTCGACAACGATGAATCAAAATCTACCAGCAAGTCAAGACGTGGTGCGCTATTCATTGGCATATGCATGTGCTAAGTAAATGGTGCATGTTAACTTTGAAGTTAAATGAACAGTACTATATTTGGGAGCGTCACCTTCAACAAGCGAAGGCAAATGAGGGCATGGTGCCTCCTGGCAGCAACAACAAGAAGGGTGCTTCCACCACACCCCCCCAACAAACAAAGCCGGAGCACATAGCCAGTCCCAACACAAGGGCAAGTGCAAAACAGTGCAAGGTCGCGACTCCGAACGGACCTCACTCCTCTTCGACGACGACAAATCAAAATCTACCAGCAAGTCAAGACGTGGTACGCTATTCATTGGCATATGCATGTGCTAAGTAAATGGTGCATGTTCACTCGTTGCACTGACATTTGAATGAACAGTACTATATTTGGTACTTTGCAGTAGCAAATTTGGTACTCTTTGAGTACCACAATTGGTTCTGTAGGGCATCACCTCACATTAGACATAATGTCGGGCACCACATTTAATCTATAGGAGTCAGCAATTCTCTGATTTGTTTTGAACACATTTTAGGTAAGAACAAAATGGAGGAGTACCCTCAACAAACCAGGTTCTGTTACACGGCACAGGACCTGCATGAAGAGTACGATCTCAGTCTTGAGGGCAAACTCTTCAAGGACTTCACTGATGTGCCACCATTTTGTGTCATGCCGCTCTACTCTTGAAAGGTGTCAATGTGTTTGTAAACTGTCATGTCCTACTGTCACTGTTTTGTAACCTTTTATTGGTGCCCAATGTCTAACTTTGCTTTTGTGAAAAGGCTGTGTTCTTCTACTCATATAGTTTAGTGGTACTACAATAGGGGACCATTGGTGGCTACATGAACAACCACCGGATACATCAATGGCGATACATGTAATGGCAAGCAATAGGCGCCTTGTTGTTTTGGATGTCAATGGAGTGCTACTGAAGGATTATGTTGAAGCACCCAAGGATTTGTGGCAGCTCCCGTTCCCAGATGGAGTTAGGCCCCGAGGTGTGCAAGTGTCTCAATACAAATATTGTGTCGTCAGACCTCATGCGGAGGACTTCATCATCGACTTGAGGAAGCGATGCGACGTGATGCTCTGGTCATGTAGCCAAAGGAAGAACCTGATGGCCATAATGAATGCTTGCTTCCCTTGGTTGATGAAGATGAAAGGCCTCTTTTTAGGTATTTATCCCTAAACTTTCACAACTAGTTTTATTGATTTTGATACTGTTTGGCTAGCTTTGCTACTGTTCTGTACACAATCTGGTACTATTTGGTAGTTTGGTACTTTTGGCACTGCGAACACAATTTGGTACTTTTTGGAACTTTGGTACTCTGGTGCTATGCTGCTTTGGACTATGTTTGTTCATGTGTACACAATTTGGCACTATTTTGTACATAATTTGGTACTCTTTGGTTATCTTTGGTACTTTGGTACTCTGATGCTATGGTAGTTTGAAATTGTGTTTTTTATTTTGTACACAATTTGGTACTATTTGGTGCTTTGATACTATGGTACTTGGTTCTGTGCTCGGTAACATTTGTGTACACAAGTTTATAATGTTTGGTACTTTGGTTATTTGGTACTTTGGTACTGTGTTGTACCAAGTTTGGTACCTTTTCACTGTTATGTACTGTTTGTTAGCTTTGGTACTCTTATTTGTGCTGCTATTCTAATTGCTTGGTTTACCTGTTTTACAGATATTTTTGACCAGTCTCATTGTGAGAGGTGGGCTACCAAACTCAGAGATGTGCCAGTCCTTGCGAAGGAGTTTGGTAACAAGCCTATTTTTTTGAAGCTCCTAAGAACAGTGTGGCGCAAGTATCCGCAATTCAATGAAACGAACACCCTCCTTGTGGACGACACGAGATACAAGTCCTTGAAGAATGATTACGACTCGTGCTGCTGCATCCGGTCATATGAGCCTAAGTATTATGACCCCGACAAGCCGAAGTATCTTATGCATGTCATTTTCTCGTGGATCTCCGGGTGGCTAGCTGATAAGTTCCCCACTGCTTACAGCCACTGGAATCCCTTGTTTGATGTTGAGGATGACATTTCCTCATTCGTTGTCAACTACTTTGTATCTATGGAGGGGTATTCGTACCACTTTGACCCCCCTGATGTGTAAAAGATTCTGTATGCTTGTACATTGCCTTTGGCATTTAATGATAATTATCTTTTTGTACATGTACTTTTTTTGGCTACTGCTTTTGTACTTTTCTGTTACTACTTGGTGAAAACAAAAAGGAACAGTACCAAAATTTGGTACTGCAAAAACACAGCAGAGCTAAAAACAATAAAGCACAGTACCAAATTGATAACACAGCAATAGCATTAGACAGTACTGATCACAAGTAAGATTCTAATCAAGAGAATTAGACAGTACTGATCACAAGCAAGATTCTATTCAAGAGAATTACAACTGTTGCCAGTGGTTAGAATTGTAGTTGTGGTAAACACTGTATGGCTCCCGTCCTCGTCACTTCCGTCTTCATATGGCATACTGTTGTAGATATTTTCATATATCTCTGAGGATAGTTTAAAGTGGTGATGGATAGCCTCCATGGGGAACCGTATGGCTCTAACAAGATGCGAGTAGATCATCACCGGTGGTGTCTGATCTAATAGGGTATAGGTATCAACTTTGCCCTCAACCTGGGCATAGTACAAGCCCTCAACTAGCAATCCATCTCTTACGATCTTGTTATGCCAAAGGTCCTTCAGTACTCTTGGTGCTACATAAACGGTTTTTGTGCACTTAAGAAGGTAGAAGTCCTCCTTCTCCTCGGCTGCGTTCACTGCAAAGTTATCCCCAATGGACAATAATTGGCTCAACACCTCAGGGTCTCCTTCATACATAGGCATGCTTAAATCCTCACTCACATGGGAGGAAAACAAATCATTGTAGTTCTCCTCATCATCGTCGTCCTCATCACTATTTGTAGGTTGTACTGACTCTGTCAATGGCTCGATGGAGACATATTTCCATTCTTCAATGTGCTGTTTATTATTGCATCTCCTCCACTGCCCATTCACACATGGATCACAGAAGCATGACAGCGTACAAAAACGCACATCACATGGATTGTGCGTTGAGTAGCCGTCAACACAATGGAATGAGCGAGAGCCTGCAATTGGTTTACAGTCCCACAATGGAAAACGCAGCACATCATTCGGTGAAACCAACCAGAACACCCTCCTTGTGCTGGCACTTCCACCTTCCGTTGTCGGTTGAAACCTCGCGTTCAAAAAATTGACCACATCAGCCGCACACTTCATGGGCCAGCCATCAGGTTTTAGCTCTTCGTGCGTCAGGGTTCTCTTGATAATAGCACCTGCACCATCATGCTCTCCTTTTCCATGCCGTGAAGCAAAGAAGTTATGCATCATAAGCAATCCTGTCAACTGATAATACCTGGCTACGAAATAGTGTGGTCTTTGTGCCTTGAACTGTGAAGCGGCATCATCTGACCATACCCAATGATAACGCAAATAGTGTCCTTGCTGTTTCATCCAGTTGTCATGCAACATAAAACAATGCTGAACAAAGAGCGTATCGTGGAGCTTATCATCTGATATGTAAAAATGCACAGTCTTCTCAATAGCTCCTATTGAATTTCTGATATAAGAGATGTGTACCAGTATTGTTACCTGTGTTGACCACCAATGCATGGACTGGATCTCATTTTGCACTTTAAAGCTGTAATTCTCTGCAAAATCAACAACAGATACCACAACATCTCTGGGAAACTTAAGCAAGCAGTCTTTGAATTGTTGGGCCTACCACCTAAACATAAAGTTGTGCTTAACGAAGCTTTTCAGATGATCTGAAAAGAGATGAATGAAAGTTGCACTTTTCATCCTTTCCACGACCAAGTCCTTTCGCTTCTTCTCTTTTCCATCACCATTAACCTGTCCAGTGCCCACATCCTGGAATATCTTAACAGTCACCTCCTTGCTATCTGTTGCAATCTCGGCTGGGCAGAATGACAACTTTCGTACACCGCATTTGGGGCACTCTCCAAGCAAGCATCTCTTTGCATGATATTCACCCTCCTTAGGGCGAGGGCACAATATAAAATCTAGCAAGTTACTTATGTGTTGAAAAACAACCTGGTTTGCAGAACATTGGCCTGCCTCACTACGTGTACCACAAATGGAGCATGTACATGGATGTTCTTTGCCGTGATGCCCAAACTTGTTCTGGCACATTTGATTGAAAGCATCCTTGAAGTATACCATCTGGATATGGTAAATACAGCAGCAAGTATAGCACTCTTTCAATCTTCGGACAAAAAAAGGCTTGAGTGTCTCAAAGGACCTAAGTGACAACTTCACCGCAGGATACATGCTCTTGAATCTTTTGTAGAGCTCCACCTTTAAACAAAAAATGAACCACGTTAGAGCTCAGAATACTATCAAACAAGAGTAAAGCACCAAAGCTATTTACAGTACAAAATTTGGTACTGTAAACCACCAACTCATTCTAAAGTACCAAATTTGGAACTGTAGTGCCAGATAACAGACTATAGTGCCAAATTTGATGCAGAAAAGCACCATATTAGGCTCTATTTATTACCAGGCGGACCATAGTACCCAATTGGATACTTTTCTACATTAAGCATGGTACCAAATTGGATCATAGTAACAAATTGGGTGCTTTTGTGAATACAATAAAGCACCAAATTTGGTTCTATGTACCAAGCTAGAACCATAGTACCCAATTTGGTACTGTTTTACATACTACATATTACCAAAATGGATCCATAGTGGCAAATTGGGTACTTTTTTGGATACAGAAAAGCTTTAAAATTAGTACTATGCATCCAGTTTGGTACTTTTCTATATTTACTAAAAGCACCCAATCTGTTTCCAAAACACAATTTGGTATAATACTACCAAGTGTGAGTGGTGCCCAAAAACACCAAATTGGATTTGTGGAACCCCTTAGGTACTATGCAGGCACACTTAGCACCTTGCATAGTACCAAAATTGATCCATAGTACCAAATTGGCTATTTCTCTGTATACTTCACAGTACCATAATTGGAAGCTTAGTACAAAATTGGATACTTTTTTGGATACAAAGAGCGCCATAATTGGTACTATGCATCTAGTTTGGTACTTTTCAGTATCCTCTAAAAGCACCAAATCTGTTTCCAAAACCCATTTTGGTATTATACTACCAAGTGTAAGTGGTGCCCAAAAAAACCAAATTGGAGCTGTGGCACACCTTAGGTACTAACCAGGCACACTTAAAGCACCCTGCATAGTACCGAACTTGATCCATAGTACCAAATTGGCTATTTCTCTGCATACTTTACAGTACCATAATTGGATGCTTAGTACAAAATTGGATACTTTTCTGGATATAAAACGCTCCAAAATTGGTACTATGCATCCATTTGGTACTTTGCAAGATACATTGAAAGCACCAAATCTGTCTCCAAAACCTAATTTGGTATTACACTACCAAGTGTGAGTGCTTCTCAAAAGTGCCAAATTGAGACTGTGCTTCCTTACTCTTGGACATTGCAACCAAAAGTTGTACCGTGAATCCTGTTGGGTACAATGCAAAATTCAGAGACGTGCCAAATTTAATCCTATGGAGGTGGAATTGGTACCTACAATGATACTATTATGGAGCTGGGAATTCAAACAATGGTAAGTACTTGGATATGGGAATTGGTACCTACAATGATTGCAATACCAAATTGGTACTTATGGCCTAGAGTGATTGCTGGTAAAAAACTACCAGTTTGGTACTGAACAGCCAAGCTTTCAGTGCTGCCCAAAGACTACAAATTTTGAACTATTCCAACAGAAATCAAGGCCACCATGGATTGCATTGTAGCAAAAACATATTACCTGAGAGTCATCTAGAAGATGAATTGGATGTTTGATGACACATTTTGCCTCGATCCTCTGCTTACAAATATCCTTTTTGTTTGGTGAAACTCTCGTCTCAGATTTCCAAAAAGCGGTCACCAAATCTCTAGTTTCACTTGTGATACTTGTATACAAAGGCAATTGTCTGTGACAAGCACTAAGTGGCAACACTTCATTCTCATCTTTCGTTTCCAGTCGACTGCTTGCTGCCGCTATATTCCGTTGATGAACACCCAAGACAGCAGCAATTTTGGACTGGTTCACTGACATTGTTCTCTGATCACCATTGTTCAGTATCATCATCAAAGAGGCTCTCTTTACAAACAGCTCACTTGCAGAGTGAGGTACTTTCAATTGAGTCAATGTGTTGCGAACATTGGAAAGAAGACTCGATTGCACATCCGAACTCCTCAACTTGGAAAACGGCTGATGATGCATGAGCTGCTCTAGAATTTCCTGTTGTTCTACTGTTGTTAGTCCTTGGGTCTGTCAACGCCAACATCTAGCCATGGCTTTGCATATATTGTTCCTTGACCTGGTCCTTGAAAGGCTACCTTCCCTAGCAGGGTTGCGCTCCCATCATCGTTGCTCACGCTTCTTTTGCGCCCAATAGCCCCGGAGAAATTCTTGGTTGCCGACAGGTTCGTGAGCAGCTTGGGTTTCATTGATAGTATCCTCTGTAAATGCAGGTATCCCTGACTCAAGGTTAGTGAAGGAATCACACTCAACCTCCAGCATCATCTCTGTAAATATGCTGACGGCCTGAGCTACCATGTTTATACAGAGAGAGAGAGGGCTATGGTGTTCCGCAGGGGATAGAGGATGTGCAGGAGAGAGGTCTGAGAGAGAGAGAGAGAGAGAGACAGAGAGGGGAGGTCTGAGAGAGAGAGAGGGAGAGAGAGAAATCTGCTTCCTTGCGTCTGCACCCACGTCTCCACCCACGTCTATCTGTTATGGGACGTTTCAAAAAAAAGACTAAAGTATAACACCTCAGGGAATTTTCACAGCTTAATATTTCTCCTTTATTTCCTTTTTGCCCTCTTTTTATTTACTCTCGTTCTACCAAGCCTAGGTGGTGTTAAGGACAACCAATTTTGTACCACCATCCCTTGCTTTCGCCCAAAGTTCAGATGACCAAAATGAGCATGCCATAGTTTTGCATCTGAAATTGCCTTTTCATCAGAAACTGCATTTGCTGAATCTTCCACACACTTGTCATAAGAATTGAGCCTATACAGCCCATGAAACAAGGTGCCAGATACAATAATCGTATCACCAGAAGTGAAATCATGAATAGTACATCTGTCATCCACAAATTTGACTACAAGTCCAAGTCTAGCAAGCGCAGAGACAGACAATAGATTCTTCTTTATCCCTGGCACATACAAAGCATCTGAAAGTGTGAAAGCGCTGCCATTTGCAGCAGTAAGCATAATTTTACCAATGCCCTTCACTGGGTAAGAAGCATTATTAGCACATGTGACAGTATTCCCATTAGGGACAGCCTCAAGAGAAGTGAACATATCACGATGCGAGGTAATGTGCTTTGTAGCACCACTGTCAAAATACCATACATGAGAGTCAACAGAAACTGCCAAACATGCATCATGTACAGATGGGTCATACTGGCAATACACGCTAAACACCCATTCTGTATCCTGCACAACATTTGCAGAATCTGCATTTGTAGAAGCATCCGCTATTGTGGCTGCATTTGACTCTTTCTTCTTTGCCTCTTTAGCCTTTAGCTTAGGGCAATTCTTAATGACATGATCATTTGCCTTACAATAGTTGCACCTGGTCTTTTTCTTGCCTTTATCAAGAGCCTTCTCAGACTTATTGTTGCTACCTGTGGAAGGAGAAAAAGTTGCAGACCTACTAATAGGAGAAGAAACAAAGGAAGGGGCTGCCTTACCACTTCTTCTCTGCTGCTGGGCAGCAACAATAAATGCTTGATCAACTGCACATTGCCTGGCCCTGTTTTGCCGGGACTGCGCTTCTTGCAAGAGCTTGTTGACTAAAGTATCATACTTGACAGCATCAGGTCTGTCCTCATTAAGAAGTCTCCACGTGGAAGCAAAAGTCTGATATGTCTCAGGTAAAGCATCAAGAACAGTCTGCACAAGAGAATGATCAGGAATAATCTCACCTACAGAAATCAACTGTTCTTTGAGATCTTTAATCTCAGCAAGAAAAACATTCATGTCATCATCTTCTTGCATAATCTTCAATTCTAGCTCTTTACGCAGGTAAGCGATTTTTGCCTCGTTACGACCTACATACAAACCAGCTAGAATATCCCAAGCCTGTTTTACTGTTTTAGCTGAACAAATATGTGGGGTGATGTTACGTTTGAGAGAAAGTGCAATCAAGGCATGAGCCTGCACATCTTTACCATCCCAACGAGCTTGTTCAGCAGTGGGTAAAACTGCAGCAACAGTAGAGCTGCTAGAACCTGCAACATCCTCAACAGATCCTACATCCACAGAACCTGGACGTACATCCATACCCTGCACAATGTTCCACACTCCTTTTGCAACCAAAACATGCTGCATCATGTATGCCCAAAGTGGGTAGTTGCTGTCTCCATCTAATTTATCTTCAGCAGACAACATGCGAAATACATCATTGCTGTTATCAGCCAGTGCTATGTAGCACGGTCCACAATAGAACACGTATGCCTGTTTTGTAGAAAACTGCACTGTTGAAATTTCTGTAGAAAATGACGAAAACACCTGTGCAGAACTTGAAATGCAAAATCGGAGCCCGAAACGATCTCAGATGCAAAATCTGAGAACGCAAAGCCCCACGGACTTATTTGCAGAGTATAGGGACCTGCAAGCGCTCGTGAAAACTCACCTCAATCGGAGAACGTGAGTCGGAGGGTGCTGGCGGCGTAGCCCTGGGAGCCGATGCCTGCTCTGATACCAATTGTTGGAATTAGGGTTGTAGGAAAGCCCACAAAGCTTGGAGAAGAAGAAGCAAGAATGCACACAACACACAATGTATTAGATTGTGTCAATGTACAAAAGATAAGTTAGCCCTAGAAGGATGGGCGTATATACAAGCCGGGGGGAAAAACCTCCTAAAGAGGGAAAAAGTGCCCCGGCAGTCCTAAGTGTGTTCACACATATCACTGCCTATATATATATGGCAACAGGGACTGGATGGCGTTAGGATGACTAATGGATCCCTAAATTGAGACTCAATTCTGTTATGGTACGATAGATGAAGTAAACCCCATACAAAAATTGTTCTATGAAAAAGAATCAATGGCTGTGCCTCTCAATGAGGAAAAAAGCGTTGGTCTCTGATCCAAGAGCAAACTTTTCCTTGATTTGACTATGGGACTTACGGGTTCGGTCAAATCAGTTCTGTTAGATAAGGCTTTTGACTACGTTAGAGAAAAGTTATCCTAGAGGAATCTCCCGTGCTTTTCGGGCAAGGAAAGTTTTTCTGGGTTCGTGGATGAACCGATGGATTAGTCTCTTGTCCGGATATCCGTGGTGGGCGAGGCTCCGAGTGTGGGACCCTACCCACGCAAGAAGTGCTACTTCCGCTGCTAGCACCCTTGAATTCGTTGCTCGGTGGGGACAGGGATCTCACAATGATCTTATTACCAAAAAGATTTTCAAGCTTTGTCCATATTTCACTTGTTGTCTTGTCAAAATCCACATGGTGGATTAGGTTGTCAGCAAGTCCTAGGCCAATAATAGCCAAGGCTTTTTCATTTTGGTTCTCCCAGAGAAGGATCTTTCTTTCATCCGAGTCGGGCTTCTCTTCATTCCAAGTTCCTTCTCACATGAGAAGAAGCCAAGACTATGAAAATCCTGATAAGTTAGATTTTCGGTGCATAGGCGTTGGATACTACGAAAGTTTTTGATTTGCGGTTTATATGCTTGTTCAAACGCCATTCTTCTCAAGAATTGATCCACCAAATGAGTTTTGTAAGGTTTTATCTTTGCAGCATTTTATTTTCTTAAAATTAAAATTTTAAATACCTTGGAAATTGGAGACTATCCTAGGCTCTTATAATTGCATTAAGTAAGGCTATTAACTCAAAGCATGTAAGTTTACATATTTTAATTAATTTAATTGTTGGAGGCTTGGAGCCTAGAGGCTGGAAATTGGAATAAGTTATAAGCGTGAGTAAACTCACCTACTCTCTTTAAGTTTGCATGCTTTGATTTTAAGTTTGCATGCTTTGATGCTTTGGATGCCTTTAAAAATTAGGCTTTCACTAATTAGGCTAATAGCTTGAGCCTTGAGCCTCCTGCCACCTAGTCGATGGGCGTTGAGGGGTGAGCCCCCTCCCCTGCAACTTGCTTTTATTTATGACTCACAAGTGGACGCTTCAAGCTTGCTTCTCGACTCTCCATCTGCGGTTGCCTTGCTTCTTGGTTGCCTTCCTTCTCGACTCTCCATCTGCGGTTGAGGGGTGAGCCCCCTCCCCTGCAACTTGCTTTTATTTATGACTCACAAGTGGACGCTTCAAGCTTGCTTCTCGACTCTCCATCTGCGGTTGCCTTGCTTCTTGGTTGCCTTCCTTCTCGACTCTCCATCTGCGTTGAGTGTTTCTTGTCTCTGTTGAGCACTTCAGACTCACAGCTTCGCAACCACCCCAGCCCCTGGGCAGTGGGGCACCTTGGTCGATGGATGTTAAGGGGCGAGCCCCCTCCCCTTGCAGCCTGTTTTTATCTACGACTCACAAGGGCTGGGCGCTTCAAGCTTGCTTCTCGACTCTCCATCTGCAGTTGCCTTGCTTCTCGACTCTCCATCTGCATTGAGCACTTCTTGTCTCTGTGTGTTGAGCGCTTCTTGTCTCTGTGTGTTGAGTGCTTTGAACTCACCGCTTCACAACCCAGCGGGCACCCTGCTCGCTTTGGCTACGTGTAGCACCTACACGAGTTCTACATGAATGAGAGATGATTCACAACCCAGTGCCCACCCTGTTGGATCCCTTGGGCGGTGGGCCTTCATCTTTGAAACTACAAGTTGTTGTGGACCGTGGCAACTCTCTTGGATGGTAGGACTCAGTCTAGTATTTATATTTGTTTAAACTTGATATTTCAATCTTGATTGTTGAATCTTGATATTTGTGTCGATGGTATTGTGTGGGAGTGCAATCTTGAAAGCTGATATTTTTTGCTTCTTTTATGTAGGTCGAGTCCTACTATGTAGTCTGAAATTTGAATCACATATTTGTGAATCATCTCTCTTCAATGTTCATCTTCTTGGAAGTCGCCTTAGGCCTAACCCTAACTGTGCTCACTTTTGCTCTGCTAACCTTGTCTTTGCTCTTCTCACTCATCTCACCTTTGCATGCGTTGTCGCGGTCTGCATGTGTGCGTGAAGGACTTGTAGGCTGCATGCAGTGGCTCTTTTATTTGTCAAAGCCGTGGCCAAGCATCAGGTAATCTTTTTTTTCCTTTTACTGAACCTGTTTTTTTTCTCAAATTGTTAATGAATCGTGGGCAATGGCCAGACCTAAAACAGGGGATTTTGAATAAATTAGGGGATGTATTAATGGTGTCTGATGTGGGTGTTATGGATGGAGATTCAATCACATTATTTTTCTACATGCTTTTGTAAGAGGTGTATATTATATAATATAGATGGAGATTCAGTCACATGGTTTTTGTAGGAGAGACCAATTAATGACATGACGGTGCATGATATGGTAGTTAGGTATTATATTGGGTGTAGTTTTCTCTGCTCCATGGTGATACATTTGACTAACTTGATGATGATTAAGCGTGGATAGAAAGTGAATCTTAGCAAACTCAAAATAACTGTATAATGCATTCTTGTAATATTGTAATTTGTAGGCGATTCAGCTTGGTAACTTTGTTACTACTGTTACACATCTATCCCTACCTAACATATTTAAAGCCTTAGCTTAAAGTTGTTTGCTTGGGAGGATGGGGATGCATTGTAAAAGTATTGAGCTTTATTTGATATTCCCATCTTTCTTCATGCTAATGTATTTGGCAGGCAATTTAGATATGGAGGGTCGGTCTATGGTAATGCCTCATAGGGGGAGATGTAAAAAGAGTAAATCCCAGCCCTCAATAGCCTCATTTATGTCTAAAGTGGTCAATGTCAATGCAAGAAATGAGAGTAAGAGCTGTCCAAATGATGCTCTGGTTGCTTCGGAGTCTTCATCAAGCAAGCCCAAAAGGAGGTGGAAAAATCAATGGAATCTTCTTCATCCTTGGGCATACTTGTGTAAGTCCCCATGTAATGAGGATAGGATCAAATGTACATGGTGTCAAGATATAGGCAAAGTCAATACGTTTACGGAGGGAGGGTCCCAAAGCATTCAGCTTTTAGCATTGAATGAGCATGCAAAATCAGCTGATCATAAAATGGCAGTAAGTGCTCATCGTGCAAAGATAAAGATTGGTGGAAAAGGACCAATAGATGAGGGTATTGAACCTATAGTACATTGTGAACAATTAAGTATTGTAACTTGCACGAAATTGGTCCATTTTTGTGCATGCAATAATATTGCATTGGAAAAATATCCGGTTCAATGTAAGCTCCAAAGGGATCTTAGTACTCCCATCGATGAGTATGGTGCTTATACTAATCCTGTTTCTGGAAGGGAATTCTTGATAGCCATGAGGGATTACATTAGAAAGGGGTTGTATGCTGAAATTTGTGAGAGTCCCTTTTTTTCAATCTTGATTTATGAAAGTACAAATCGAACCATGGAGAAGCATTTGATCATCTATGCAATGTATTTGAATGGTGATGGTAAGGGACAACCTACTTGTAAGTTTATGGGTCTACTTCCCATAGACAATGGGTCTGGTGAGGCAATCTACAATGCTGTCCAAGAATTTATGATAGAGACCAATTTAGACATGAATAAACTTGTTGCATTTGCAAATGGATGGTGCTTCAGCATGCACAGGTCATAAGACTGGTGTGGTGGCACGATTCCAAGAATCAACTCCACGAATAATGGGTGTGCATTGTATTGCACATAGGCAGGCACTCACAGCAAAAGATGGTTTTGTGTCAAATACTCATGTGTTTGCCTTTGTTGAGAAGGTAGCAAACAAGGTGTATGCATGGTTGGGAAAGTCAACAAATTGAGCTGCGAAAATTGATGCATGATTTTCATGTTATGGATTTGAAAGTGTTGCAAATTCATACCATTCGATGGTTGTCTAGAGGACAAGTTATGGAGAGGCTAGTTTCTTCAATGCCTACTATTTTGGAGCAATGAAGAATGCATGAGAAGAAGTGGTATTCCTATGCTATGATCTTTCAAGTGCAATTTGTAATCCATTTGCTAGCTGATGTTTTTATTGAGTTGAATAAGTTGAATGTGGAGTTTCAAAGAGAGAACATTGATGTCACAATGATTGGTGTATATTTGGATTTGACATTTGAGAAGTTAACAATGAGATATATAACTTCTGATGCTAATTTTGGTGTGGACTCAAAGTATCTTTCTAAGTTTCTAGACATGTCAAAGGAAGGGAGTCTAAAATATGCTGATTGTAATGGGCATACTCACTCACATGCATTAAAGTTTATCCCAATCCCAAAACAAGCTAAATAAAATAAAAGAACTCGAGCATCAAGTGGTAGTGAAGATGAGGAGACAACGCTTAATTTGAATGTGTTGCCTGAGGATGTTAAAAAGAAGTGGGTTCTCTTGTTGAATCCATCTCTATTGGAAAAGCATATGTACAAAATGTGTTGGATGCTTTAAATAATAGGTTTCTTGACCTTGGAGACTTCAACTCAATTAAGTTATTTAATCCTTCCACATATCCTCCAGATCCAATTGATAGGGGAAAAAAGACCACATAATGGTTGGAAAGGCTTATCAATAAGCTGAATGTTGATAGTCCAATCATCGACATCAAAAGGTGTCTTGGTGAACGAGAGGATTTTGTGGGTATGCTATATAGAGTGGCTAGAAATAGGGGTATGTATGATTCTTGAGAAATTTGCAGCAATACAAAAACATGGTGGGATACATATCCAGGGTTGATGCACTTATGGCAAGCAAGCATTGTTGTTCCCGGCCAGCACAGCATCATGTGAACGGGGCTTCTCTTATCAAAATGCTATGAAAAATAACATGAGATGTGGTTTGTGCTTGGAAACCCTTGATGCCTTGATGTTGTTATCACTTAATGCAAGTGAAGCATCTCAAATTCACTGGAATGATGTCTTTAGTACTTGGTTGGAAAGCAAAGATAGGTGGGCAATGCCATTACAGTGATGTATGCTTTTTTGCCATTGCTGGATTGTATAGCTTGTAGGTTGCATTTGGACAAAGGTTTTATTTTGGGAAAAAGTCATGGATGGTTGGGCTATACAAGTTGTATCTTACATTTTGGAAAAAGATTCATTTGGGAAGGAGTTGCTCGTTGGTTTTGGGAAAAGTTGATGGTTGGGCAGCAAGTATTTTGTCACATTTCAGAAAATGAACATGCATAACATATGTATTTGTTGGAGGACTCTACATATACTAGTTTTGGGGCAATTTCAACTACTAGTATGCATAGCACATGCATATGATTGCATTGGTAATCCTTTGGTAGTGAAGCAAAGCATATTGCAACATTGCATGATGTTTCACATATGTATTGGCTATCTCATGGTGATGAAACAAAGTATATTACAACATTGCAGGTGTATTAGAAGTATCTTCGACATGTATTTTATCCGAGCATATCTATGAAGGGAAATATGTACATGTGGTGTTTGTGAATGGAAGTACTTTTAAACATGTACATGTGGTGCTTGCATTGTTGGTACTTTTTTCTAAGCTCACTCATTCATGTATATGATGACTAGTTTAGTATCATGAGCTTCAAGGTGCTTGGTAAGGGTTTAAACATAAGTTTTATCTTAAATCAAAAAATTTAAACTTTGTTTGATTTTTTATCTACTTTGTACTAACTTTCTAGTATGCGAGGGGGGGAGTCAGTTCTTTCCCATGGTTATGGTGAAGAGAACCAACTCCCCTTCTCCCGAAGAGAGCTTGGTGTAGCCACTCCATGTGGTGAAGGGGTTCAACTCCCCTACTCTCTATCTTTATGTGGTAAAGGGACAAGTCTTCACCATCAACAACAATGTTGGAGATTGCGATCTTGGAGATGTTCTTATTCGAGGCCAAATTATCTCTCCTATCATAGGCTTGAATTTTATTTACTTTGCTATTGATTTTTTTTCCTTGTGCATGAAAATTTAAGATAATACTTGGACTTTGTTTTAATCAATGTGATAATTTTGTTGTGGAAAAGAAGTCTGTGAGTTTGAATATTGCTAATATATTATGGTAGTTTTATTGAAAGAAAAAAAGCCTTTCATTTTGAAATAATGCTTGTCATTTGAAGGGTGTCATTTGAAAATTTTACATCGTATGAAAAGGAGTCATAAAATAACATGTCAATTGAAATTGTAAGACACCCGTCAATTTTAGGCCCTAGTTGCTTGCACATAGTTACGCACGTGTGTGAGCAAAGGGTAGTTGCACCTCCCTCAGGTTTTTAGAGAAGGAGGTGCAATTTGTCTCTACTTGCTATGTGTCATAAAAGCTTTTTCCCTCATGCTTTAATCCATGGCCTGAGATGCTCTTTCATACCTTCATGTTTATTTGCTTGATTCACCACATGCTAGAATGGAGTTAGGTTTTTTTGATGCTTTTCATGCCCTAGGGCTAAGACCATTCAAATTGGGTCTCTAATAATAAAATCCCCAACTTAGCTATGCTCCTAATTGATGCATCCACTAGGCTCAGTATGTTCTGGCATTTTCAAAACATTATCGTACGCTGAGTGTGAGAGGCCAAGATCAACTTGAACAAATCTGTGGGCTTCTTGATTGAATCGGTCTTTATTTGTGACTTAATCTCTCTTAATTAACCTTAATTATCCTTAATCATTGAAGAGACACCAGTGAAGGGTCACACCCTGTCACATGGGTCATCACCAAAAGACATGTATCTTCAAAGGGACACATCTCTACGTCCAAAGGACATAACTATTCATTCACGAGTCACAACCTTTGTCAAGAATGTGTCTCTTCATTTGTACCTCTTTAGGCCCTATTTAACAAGGCCTTGTGTTTCAATGCAAACAACACAGCTTTCCGCTCAAAGGAACTTACTTTTCAGTGTTATGTCTTTTAATCATATTTTAAATCACTAATAGACTGAGAAGTCCTCACAATGGTATCAGAGCAAACAAATTCCAACCTGTAGGATGCCTACAGCCAACAAACCTAACCCTAAAAATCAACAAAAACTTAATCCTAAAATCAGTCTTAACCCTAAAATTGGCCTTAGCAGGGTTTGTATGGAAGAGCAGGAGAGAACGCCCCGTTCAATTTTGGCCCCTTTTGCTCAATTTTGTCTAATTTATGAAATCCCCCAATTTTCTACCACACACGAAAAATAAAAAAAGGTGGCAAGTTGTAGTCTGAGAGGGATTCTCTCTCCCAAGCTGAATCGTCATTTTCAACAGTTGCCTCCTTTCGAAGTGAAGAGCCAGGACTATGGTAATAAACCAAAAAAAAAAAATTAAAAGTTTTTTTAAAGACTTTAAAGGCTTATAAAGTAAGGCTTTCCAAAGCCTTCTAAGCCATGTAGGCAACAACCCACAGCAAAACGTTTTGAGGCGAAACGTTTCTACGAAAATATGAAATCCCGTTTTTTTTTTTTAATTCCAACGTTTTCGATCTACCTCTGCTCCAGGTCAACAGTCGCCTTCCATTGGATTTCCCTTGCTTCTTCTCCTTACTCCGTTTTTCTCCTTCATCCACTTCCTCCCCTTTTCCTCCCTTCTTGCCTCGTTCCACTTCCTCCCCTTCCTCTTTTCTTCCACTTCCTCTCCTTTTCCAAATTTCCCCTTTAATCCCATAAATCTAAGTTTCTAGCCTAAAATTCCACGATGCCCCCAGAAATGACCATACCTGGAATGTGTGGGATGACACCATATTCATCCATAAGTATGGGACCTCCAACACCAAATGTGTAGTCTGCAAGTATTGTGGAGATGTCTTGCATGGTAGTAGCACCCGTGCAATGTAATCTTCCCTTCAACATTGCTTGTGTGCCCACATACCATAAGTTTTATAATGCATTAGTTGCCGCAGCCACGGCGGAGCTTCTAGCTTAAATCCCGTCAACTCTGAGTCTTTAAAGGACTACACACTTGACAAAACAAGTCAACCAAATAAAAAATGAGTTGACGGGATTGAGGGCCTGTTGGCAGCAGTATGGATGCTCTATCATTTTCGATGGATGGAGTGACATAGTAAGCCTCCAATTTTCTTCTTTTTTTCTTTGAGCTTCTTATGCATTTTAATTTGTGTTACATCATACATCATGCACACTACATAAATATTGCAATGTGCATTTACATTACTTGTGGGCCGTGGCCTGTGGCTCATGACTCCTTGTGCCTTTCACACTTTGTTCATCATGCAATCTAGAGGCGGCGACACATGATCAATGTCTTGGTCTCTTCTTGTGTCGGCACAATATTAGTGCATGTTGTTGATGCCTCCGTCCTTGATTTACGTGTCACGAGAGTGAGTGGATGTATGGGCACATTCAGCAAGCTATTGAGGAGTTCGGCTCATAACATGTGGTCTAAGTCATCACCGATAATGGATCAAATTGTGCAAAGATGGGAGAGCTTGTAGAGCGTGATTATCCCACCATTGTATGGACTCCTTGTGCCTCCCACTCTCTTGATTTGATGATGGAGGATGTTGCAAAGCTTCCATGGGTGGAGCCAGTGTTAGAGAATGCCTTGTCATTAGGGGGAATTTGAACATAAAAAGGGCCCTGTAAGAATCCCTAATTTTAAGGAATTAAGACTAATTTTTTTGTGGCATAAGGAGACACAGCTCATAAAGAAGCATACTCTCTTGCTAAAAGTAGGGGATCTCTCTAGGCTCCCCCTCTAGGCTCTAGTTTCCCTCTCTAGGATTTTCGTATCTCTTTCTCTTTCCACATTATCCATTAGTGGGACCCGAAAATAAGAAAAATCCATTTACTTTCAATTTTATTTACTGCACTTTAATGCCGTATTTGAAATTCCCACTAAATTCCACATCAAAAACCGTTTTCATTCATTCTCCCAACTTTCCACGCCTACAATACGATTCTCTCTCTTTCTCTGATTCCTGCAGTATCTGAACCATCTGTTTGTGTCTCTCCCAAAAGCTCTCCTTTTCCATGTGAAGATATTTTCTCTCTCTCTAGAGCTACCATCATAGAGTTACTATTTCATCCATACATATTCATAGACTCCCAATTCTTGTTGTAATGGCACTTAGAGAAGTAACAAACACCTCAGATAATCCATCACAAGTGAGGAAGGTAGACTTGCATGTTCGCATATTGAATGAATATGAACCTATAAAAAAAGAACGTCTTAATGCACAGGACAAGCAAGAAAGAAGACAACAGGGTCAGAGTAATGTGGATCTTTAGGTTGATGGATATTTATATCCTAATGATCCTTCTTCGAGAGCTGCTCTCCATCTTTCACAGATCTACCATCATTCATTCAATTTGTTGGAGAAGGTGAGAATGGGCTGCTTGGGTACTGTACTGTTGACTTTCTTTTATTTTCCTGCAACACATTCTGTATACTCATGGTGTATACTTCATAGATGAGTATGGTTCTCTTGACATATGGAGTACCCAAGTAATGGAGAAATCTCAATCGAGCTAGAGGCGTATATTTTAAAAACACCTGTCATGGAGGGGGGAAGACTCATACAAATTACCTCAAGGAGATGTTTGACTGGTTTTTCAGATACACTTTTGGATGGAAAGTATCCATGGAAAGGGCTCGTACAAGCAATTTAGCAAGGGTAGCAAGAAATCATGCCAAAATGAGGAGATCATCGAAGTGGAAAGCTGGCACAGGACCAACACGTCATGCGGCATGGAGATCTTCTCACGAAGTCAAGTAGGAAAAATTTGGAAGGTTTCACAGTACTAAGAACTTGGATTGTATGGATTGTAACAGACAGTACTTTGAATACCAACACAAAACATGGAATTTTGTTTATCTATCCAAAACATGGTTTTCATTTCATAAAATTAAAAAAAGCTAATTACAAAATCTAGTTGTGTACAAAATACAAGATCTACTTGCTTTCCAATCTGTTCTCTTCTTCTTCATCCCCTTTAGGCATTTCTCCTCTATAATGCAGAAACTTCTTATAGCCCTTGAGTGTTTTGACCTCTACTCTGGCACCTAGGGCATAGCTAGCATAGCAAAGGAAGTATCCGGTTCTAAAAGGCCAAAATCCAGGACCATATCCAAAAATACAAATGGC
Source organism: Cibotium barometz (assembly GCF_041138505.1). Classification (NCBI taxonomy): domain Eukaryota; kingdom Viridiplantae; phylum Streptophyta; class Polypodiopsida; order Cyatheales; family Cibotiaceae; genus Cibotium; species Cibotium barometz. Next base: position 33,378,176 of record NC_141091.1, read on the forward strand.
AGCACATTTCTCTATGATCATGACCTTATGTGAATTGTAAGAGACAAATGCATAACCTGTATATCTAGATAGTGCCTTGAATGCTAGTAAGGGAATTTTGACCTCCTTAGAATACTTGCTGTGATAGAGAATAAAAATTTCCTTGTTAATAGACGAGATGTAGTGTGCAAGAGCAGAATCTTACCTCACTCTTGCACGAGCAGCTCCACCACATCCAAGGAAGCCGTCTGCATCATCAAGCTCTATCTGCATTGACATAAAAGGCTTGACAACATGGACTCTTGGAAACATAAAATCCCCTAAGCCATCATTAAGCTCAATTTGCATTTATATATGGGATTGATTACCTTTTGGTTCTCATCATCTTTCAACTTGGCTGCTGCATCCCAAAGGTTAATGGATCCTTCTTCATTTTCTTGATCAAGCTGTGGCAAAGGCCCTCGACCAAACTATGTAAGCCCCATCTCCTTTTGAAGACTCTGAAACTCCTCTTCACTAGGAATAGAAGCTTCTCTCTCTTTAGCTTTATCAAAGCATAAAGACATGGCCTCAAGAGCTTCTATGAAGTTCTCGGTAACCTCTGTGTCCAAAGCCAACAAGTCCTCTTTATATTCATTCTCTACATCAAGTAATCCTCTGGCAGCTTCACAACCATCTTCTATAACTACCAGGCAGCAGTAATCTTCCCTAAAATTACAGAGCTTCTGAATATGGGAAACAAGCAAATAACTCTTCCCATTTATAAGGAAAGAGGGAAGCCCAGGGATGACAAAATTTGACTTTATGCGCTCTCCCTGCATAGAGCCCTCTCCTTGCATAGAACAACCTTCATCATGACTGTAGATGTCTTCATCATGACTGTAGATGTCTTCATCATCAGAGCCGCATCCAACACTGTGCTTGGAATGCAGTCATCATCAGATAAAAGGTCCATGACCTCTTCGTCTACAGACTCACTTTTTAAAACAAAAGGCTCTTGTGGAGCATTCTCACTTTGCAGTTTGTTCTCTGTCCGAGAACAAACTTATCGCACCGTGGAAGGGAAACACCGTGAAGGAAAATTTTATCTCTACTCCACCCTTTTGAAAGTCACCTTCCACAGTGCGATAAGGAAGTTTCTTCTCTGTCCCAACAAGCTTATCGCACCGTGAAGGAAAATTTATGTGATTCGTACCATGGAAGGGAAAAGGAAAAATTTGTGTGATTTTTATCTCTACTGAAAGTCACCTTCCACGGTGTGATAAGAAAGTTTGTTCTCTGTCCGAACTTGCTTATTGCACCATGGAAGGGAGAAGGGAAATTTTGTGTGATTTTTATCTCTACTGCACGCTTCTCCAAACATGCTTATCGCACACCGTGGATGGGAAATTTTTTTGTGATTTCTATCTTTACTGCAATGCACCCTTCTGACCAATGTCCACTTATGACAATCCTCTTTTTTAATGATTTCAATATTGTTGATAATGACTCGTACAAAACAGACAGTCAGAAAATTTCCTTTAGCTCCCCCGATCGAACCCACAGGAAAGATCATAACAGTTGTCAGCAGGGTCAGGTATAGGTTTGATAAAATTATGACTCCCTTGCTATTTAGAGATAGAAAGGCAAATGAGATCCTAGCTATTCCTCCTTCTTTTTGAAATGGGAAAAGAAAGATGAGGTTAAGGTTGAAGAAGTCACGTCCCCAAGTCCATTACAGAGGACTCGGAGGTTGGTAAGACAGAAAGACTTGAAGGGTGAGGAAAGAGAACAAAATGTTGATAAGAGAATTTGAAGTGGATGAGAGTTTATCCAACCTTTTGCAGTTAGAGAAAGAGAATGATGAGAGGCTTGCAAAAGTACTTGGGTAGCTCATTTGTAATGTATCCTTCACAATGGAAGATGATTACTAAGGTTTGTATTTCTTTCATCCATATAAGGCTCTGTATTTTCTAAAGCTTTATATGTATTATCCTTTTTTCTAAAGCTTTTCTTCAATTTTAGGGCCCTTTTGAAATCCCTTCTGCGCCAAACCAAGCAAAGGAGATATTCATTTGTGATCCCCTTGTGTCATTAGTCCTTTTGGACCCTAGGAGATATTCATTTGTGATCCCCTTGTGTCATTAGTCCTTTCGGACCCTAGGAGGGCCACCTCAGATATTATTCCATATTTCAAAGGACTGAATCCAAGGGTGTGCTGCTTTGCGATTCTACCATATGTAGAGAAGTAAGCACCCACTTTATTTATTTTATGTTTTATCATTGTTGTTAATATAATCTCACGTATTTATTTTAGGGCACTGGAGTGGTTGCATTATTAATTTGGTGAAGTGCCGAGTTCTATTCATGAATAGCATGGTTGGAATGCACGGAGAATGTAAATTGTAAGTACTACTTTGTATGATTTGTACCATACTACTTAAGTTCTTTTCATTTTGAACATTGAAATTTTGTTATAGGGCATCTAAGAGAGCGGTTGCTACCATTGAAGCTCTGTATCCCCTCAGTTAAAAAAGGAGAAATAGTATAAGTTTTTAAATCAACTCGTTCCTCTTCAAAAGGATTCACACTCCTGTGGGTGGCATGTTATTACCAATGTATGGAAATTCATTCTTTCCAAGTACATTGAACTTAATAGCAGTGTAAGTTACATTACTCGTTCTCCCATTTTTGTTGCTTTCACCTCTTTTACAATATCCAATTTTGAGCCATCTTATTTTTAATGCAATCTCTTGGTATGCCTGATTTTTGGTTGTGGAGCGTGCGAGCGAAGGTGATTAATATTATACTTAACAATGCAATTACACCGAAAGATCTTCACTCGCCACATCCAACAAGTGAAATAGGTGAAGCCTCTACATCAAAGAAGAAAAAAATACCTATGCATTCACCTTTTAAGCATTTTATCTTTAAGCAAGGAACCCCTGAGAAGGTTGGCAAAAAGGGTACTCCGAAGAAGAAGCTTCAATTCACAGGCAAGAAGGCTTCTACAGAAGAGACCTAGGCAAAGGATGTGGATGTAGGGCCAGAGACAGAGAATCCTGAGGGCATGGAGCCCCAGCAGCCCTAGCCTGCAGATCTTTATTAGTACATTTCATTTTGTAAAGATTCTTCTCGATACGAGCTTTTTTCTCATATCTTTGTTTTTTTAAATATCCAAAATTATTATTGAACCCCTCATTATTTTAGCAATTTAAGACAGCTTTAAAAACAATTTACGAAAAAATTGAGAGAGAGAGAGAGAGAGAGAGAGAGAGAGAGAGAGAGAGAGAGAGAGAGAGAGAGAGAGAGAGAGAGAGAGAGAGAGAGAGAGAGAGCAAAGTATAATATGAGTACACAGATAAATTGAAATGTCGCAAGATATTTTACATTGAGATAAAAATTGTTTTGAGCCCAAGTCCTCAATACAAAACATTCCTAAAATTCCTCATCATCCTGCTGAGTAGGCTTTTCTTCAGTTGGCTTGTTTTGGGTCTTTTAAAGCATCGTTTGATACATGGCTTTGGCTTCTTCAGTTGGCTTGTTTTGGGTCTTTTAATACATGGCTTTAGCTTGAGCTCTATCAATTTTTCTGCATCTTCAAGATCTTTCTGTCCGTTTTCAGAGTACACGACAGATTTATTATCTGTATCCCCAATAGAGGAATACACTGAGTCATCTTGTGAGACTGGAGGGGGCGTAGCAACCTTGCTAGGAGCATCCTTATTGCAAGAAGAATTCGCATCCATGGGAGGCTGGCTTTTGTTATGAGCTATGAGTAAGAAATAATGTCACAACTTTCATATGTAGGATGTCTTTATATACTGCTGTGAAAACCATGTTCTACAATCTTGTGTGCCATAAAACCATCCTAGTTTTGAACAGCTATCATCTTCAATCCTGTGTGCCATAAAACTATTTTCCCAGCCTACAATGAACTGACCATTCATGTGTTATAAGAATTTACATCCATGGGATAGCTTTCTACAATCCAAGAAAATATATTAAAATACACATTGCACTTTTGATTGGTAAATCATAAAAGATTTTACAAAAATAATTTGAAAAGGAAGCTAGGAAGGTATTGTTCTAGAGAAGTTCATTAACTCATTAATATACCCTCAACCTCCTAGACGGTATCTACCACAAGGCCATTTCGCTTATGAATCTTCCTATTATTCACCTTGAATTGTGTCTTGCTAATATCCTCACCTCCTACGATTTGAAGGTGCTCCCTAACATTTAGTGTGTGGTGTGTGAACCCCCTCTTCAATACTCCAGTGCTCTCCAAGCAAGGCAACCATGTCATCACCTAGTACTTTCTTGCACACAAACATGGTAGATTTTGTGAGAAGGTAAATTGATTGAACATCTTAGCAAAAAGATTTATTGGGCATACCCAACTAAGACCCATAGATCGAGAGGGTTTTGCAAACTTTAAAGATCCTTGTATATCACAAAGCATCTTTGATTTCATGACCATTACAGTCCAAGCATCTTTGATTTCATGACCATTACAGTCCAAGCATCTAGGATTGGCCATTCAATAGAGGGGGGGAGATGTTATCATCTGTAACTTACCAAAACCACCATCGTGCCTTGGAACCACATAGGAGTGCTGATAAAAGAAAACTTTTTCTTTGAGAAGTTCTGCACTATTTCTACAAGAAAACATTGCTTCACCGCCGATATCTCCATGTAATGCTTGAAATGTTCTAGTAAGACTGCGTAATGGCTGTTCCTCTACCCAGTTTGAGGGAAAAATGTCTACAAACAAGAAATAAGATGACTTAGAAAGAAAGAAACTTCTGACAGTCATGAAATCATATGCTCCTTTCAAACTCATGATACTTACAGTTGCATGGAAACTTAGTTTGTTAGCAAAGATGGATATCTCGTGTTGTGTAAACGTGTTGTACCATGGCCACTAGTTCTCTATTGCTCGCCTTTTTGAAACCCTGTAAACGACTTTTCCAATGAAGATCCATCACATCTTGCCGCCGTCGAACTCGATGGGGACCAATTGCAATAGGCTGTAGATAAACCCAAGAACCCTTGTGAAATGCCTCTCCCACCCAAGCACCATCATCGTCCTTCCTATTGTGCAGTGATATCTCCTCAATCTCATCTTTTGGTCTTCTTGGTGCGGCCATATCAACCTAAAGCTAAAGGTGAAGCTTGTTATGCGAAAGGTTAGGATTGGGTGAATGTTCTAGAATGAGATCTGTAGATTAGGGTTTTGGAGAAGCCTTGGAGAATGAAGAGATGAAAGAAGGGAGGAGATTAACGAGAGTATAGTTTGGATGTTCAAGAAGCTAAGCGGACTTGAAAAGGAGATTTTGGTCTATAATCAAGTTTGAGATGAGTTTTTGGGGGGAAAAGTGATTGTTTTGGAATAATGAGCTACAAAAAATTGTGGGACCACACCTACCTACTCTCTAACCCCCTACTTTTGTAGGAGACAAATGTAATTATAAGCACTGAATGCCTAGTCCCCCTTCCTTTTGCCTAGTCTCTCTCCCTATATACAAAGGAGACCAAATGTGCACACTCCTCTATTCTTATTGGTCCGTTACTAATTACTTTCATTAGTAAAAGGCCCAAAATATGTTCAAATGCCCCCTAATGTGCATCATCAAGTTTATCACCCACAAGCCACAAACTTTGCACTCTTCAAAGGCATTTATCCCTATGATCTCATGAAGCCAGCAAAAGACTCGCTTTGGTTATCTTTTTCTTGTGCTTCAAAGGTATGTGGCATATCGTTTGAAAATTCCAAGAATTCTATCTTCTCTCAATGGTTTAAACTTTAAATATTTAAACTCTAAACACTCAACCTTCTCTACTAAGTACTCTCAATGCTCAAGGCTCATTTAATGCATTTCATGATGGTGCAAAGTAAAGACTCTCTTCGTCTTCTAGTTTGTAGCAAAGAGTGGAGTATGTGGGCCGGAAATTGTAAGCCTACTCATATTTTAAGTAATGACGTTTGGGAGGAGACACATGGCATCAAGCAAGCTATTACACACATTTATTTCATCTTGTGACTCTTTGACCACAAGGGATGCACCATGAGCTTGCTATACTACTACATGTAACAGCTTGGGCAATGCATGACCCCATGTAGAGTTCTATCACTTGAGAGGTATGCAATCACGACTCTTAAAAGTTTTAAGTTCTATTAAGTAATGACCATTTAGGTCTCATGACCATGAGTATACTTTGCATGTGCAGGGTTTCCGACCTCTGTTGAATTTGGAACAAAAGGTGGATTTGGTATCATAAACCAATCCATGTTATTTCATACATGCTTTATCCTTTATACAAGGATCCAAGCCATTGGCATGATCGCAAGTTGGTTTGTGGCTGGACTTCCTACTTGGATAGAGTATTTTCTCCCAAGAAACAAGCCACGTCATAAATATTTGCTCTTAGTAGTACTTACATTCATAACATTTTGCAGATTTGTTATTAACACATGGTCCATGGATCATGGACCATGGTTTTAAGTATACTATGAACTTATGCATTTACTTTTTACCATCTTGATACCATTGAGGAAGAGTCGATACTCTTTGCTCAAGATTGTGACCAGTTTGCACGAGAGATTGCCATGAGAGAGGAGCAAAGATGGAAAGCCATCTCATGGTGGGAAATCAATGGGTGGTTGACTCCCACTTTGTAGACCTTGGCTCTTTGCACACTCTCCCAAGAATGCACTAGTGGTGCAGCTAAACGCATTTGGAGCATATGCGTAGACATTCACACAAAGAAGAGAAATAGGTATACATATTTTGTTCTATGCTTTAAAGTTGAACTAGTAACTAGTAAAAGTTATGAGTCACGAGTCAAGACTAAAGACTCGAGAGTCACTATATAACTAGTTCACCTTCTAATCTTCTTTTTGTGTGCTTGATGTTATAGGTTGAGTACAAGCCAACTAGATAAGTTGGTCTATGTGAATGCCAATCTTTGACTACTTGAGAAGCTCAAACAGTGTGATGGGAGCATTAAGGGAGAAAAGGTTCTCAATTGGAAGGTGAAAGAGATTGACAACATGATGATCACAAAGCTAGAACAAGGAATTGAGCATTACCTTCATTCAGAAGCGCAACAATGAAAATCTCACATATGATTTCCTTTGTGAGGATGAGGAACGCTTCATACGGGTCACACGAGCCTAGGTTCAAGCTCTTCTTACTACTCCTAAGCCAGAGGATGTTGATCTTGACTTACCTTCTCCTCCAAAAGTGGGTACTTCTTCCAGTGCACAGTCAAGACGTGGAGGAGGCACCAGCCCACCGTGGCAAAGGTCGCTCTCTTGTTATGTGAGAGATGATGCCATCTGATGAGGAGGAGCTAGGGAGTTCTATTTCCACTAGTAATACTAGTGCCTCGGACACTTGTGGATCAAGAGAGGGAGATAATAGCTCCATGAGCACTAGCTCCTAGAGCCATGAGCACTAACTTCTAGTTTTTGAGCTTTGATATGTGGCCACAATGTCATACACATATGATGTCACATGATAATGATACATTATACTCATCTTTCTTTTTTTTTATTTTTTGCTACTATGTATGATCTATGATCTATCTCATCTCATCCATGATCTTTGATGATTTATCTTGGGCCTTCTTGGTATTTTGGTCTCTAGTCTGAACTTTTTGAAAATTAGGCTTGAGCTATGGACTATGGAGTTTAAACTTTGAACGATTCAATGATGAATCCATTTTGGTATTTGAATTTTAAGGTCTCGACTCTCAACTTATGATCCTTTGTGACTCGTGAATGAGTTGTGAGTTCTTGACTCATTAGTATAGAGTCTAGACTCGTCACTCTATATAGTATGGATTCTATGGAAAGATGATGTTTTGTGAAATATTATACACTGCACAATTTACAATGCACTTTATGTGTTGTGAAATATTATGCACTTTGCACAATGCCCTGTATGTTTTAAGTTTCAACTTTCAACTTTCAACTTTCTAGTGGTTTTTCAAAGAGATATATATATTTGTTTGTTTATATTTATAAAATAAAGTATTTTCAAAACTTGTGGTTTTTTTAGTGTGACGGACGAAACCTTTTGAAAAAAACCTTCAAAACCACGAAAGGTTTCTTCTGACTATGAATATAGCAACACTACACACACTACAAAGTTTTCGTGCTTTATCTTAGAAACCCGTCACTTCATCGTTTTATGGGCACATCACACCTCTGGCAGCAACATTACTCTTTATACTTGCATTTGCTAGACGCATCTCACCATTTGGCACTAAAAATCTTTGTCTGTGTAGTGGCTTATGGTTGAGGACACTTATTATGACCTGAGCTATCTTCAAGATACTAGGCACCCTCCCTTGCTCCAATACCTATTCTTGGTTTCTCGAAACTTTTCCACATTCACATTGCCACAACCACTAGAATACAACATGTGGATATTCGGGATTCAAACCTTAGAACAAGATTTGCCTCATTCTAGCTTTCTCTTGGAACGGCATCCTTATCTTGGCCTTGCCATCCACAAGATCAGCATATACCTGGAGTAGGCTCCCCTTGCATTCAGTGCCCAACCCTTGTCATCAACCTATATTCGGAAACCTACTCCTTCGACACCTCCATAAGACCATATTGGAGAATTTGGGAAAATCCCATTACTTTGGGAATTTTCTTTTTAATCTAATTTTTGGTATATCTTGAGCATATGAATTCTAAAGTTGTCGAAGAAGATTTAGAACCTACTCTTCAAGAGCTTTCTAATGATATGTCACATGAGGGTGTTTTGACAAAATCTTAAAAGAATTCACCTTGCCCCCAATTTTTGACCTTGCAAAATAGGAATTGGGATTTTCCCAAACTTTCTAATATGGTCTTCCATCCCTTTAACGTCCCCTCCTGATCATACTCGATACAATGGGTAATCATTTTTAGTAACTCCTCTGACAGCCTTGTTGCAATATTCTATCATGGATCAACCTCGCCCTCCTAGAAATGGTTCTTACTAGGGCGCAACGACGTCTTTAAGAGTAGACCAGCAGTACCAACCCAATCCCCATGGAAGCAGAACAAATTTTGAAAGTTGTGCTAGTTCTCTCCCCATGGTAGCAGAACATGCAAACCCAAATGGAGGCTATGCAAGCTCAACTTCAATTAACATTGGCAACACTTACAACACAAATGCAACAGGTTCATTCTCCCAACCAACCAGCTCGCGCGCTTCAGTCCACAGCAGCCCTAGTTCTTGACAACATATCGACAGAGGTAGATGACGCTGAACTTAAAGTCCTTTATCGTTTACTTCAAGAAAATCATTATAAAAAATTGGACATAAACCCCCTGAAGACAACACAGAAAAACGCATTTTAGATCAGTGGCTCTACCAGCTTCATCTGTATTTTAAGAACTTCAACCTCTCCGACCAAAAGAAAGTGACTCTTGTCGCCTCCTTACTTAAAGATACTACCTTTTTATGGTGGCAACGCTTGACTGATGGCAAGTCCATCACGACTTGGGATAAATTTGAGCGTGCCGCATCCGTGAAGCAATTTATACCTGCCAATGTGGATTTCCAAGCACGATCTCGTTTATGCCATTTAACCCAAACCGGATCATTAGCCTCTTACATCTCACAATTGATGAGTTTGACATTGGAGATCTCTTCAATAACCCCTTCAGTCGACACAGTAGCCCCAGTTCTTGACAACATATCGACAGAGGTAGATGACGCTGAACTTAAAGTCCTTTATCGTTTACTTCAAGAAAATTATTATAAGAAATTGGACATAAACCCCCTGAAGACAACACAGAAAAACGCATTTTAGATCAGTGGCTCTACCAGCTTCATCTGTATTTTAAGAACTTCAACCTCTCCGACCAAAAGAAAGTGACTCTTGTCGCCTCCTTACTTAAAGATACTACCTTTTTATGGTGGCAACGCTTGATTGATGGCAAGTCCATCATGACTTGGGATAAATTTGAGCGTGCCGCATCCGTGAAGCAATTTATACCTGCCAATGCGGATTTCCAAGCACGATCTCGTTTATGCCATTTAACCCAAACCGGATCATTAGCCTCATACATCTCACAATTGATGAGTTTGACATTGGAGATCTCTTCAATAGCCCCTAAAGACAGGCTACATGCCTTTGTCGAGAGTCTTAATCCCAATGTTCATGTGGATGTGCAGAAGTACAACCCCGCTAACCTTACCTCGGCAATTGCTTATGCAGAACACATACCAGACCTTACCAACACCTCCCGAGGACCTCCTCCTCAGCTAGGAAGTCTAGCCTTTTCAACTCCAGGTAAAACTCCACGCCCCTACAAAATATTGGAAATACCCCTTGCTCTGGCAATGCTTCAAATCAATTCAATTCTCATACAAGTTTCCAAAAACCTCGCTCCTTGATCGATCATGGAGACCAAAATCCTCTCAACCACAAGGGGATCAAACCGTGGGTGGACGTGATGTTGGTCATGATCAACCTCCCCATTTTAAGCCAAATTCTCAAAATTCTTCTCAAGGACAACCAAAAACGGGTCTCTATACCATTTGTTTGGGAAACCATCATTGTTTTAAGTGCCCTAAATGCCCTAATCATCGGTAAAAATACAATGTGGAACCTTCTATATCTGAAGACAAGTCCCAAGTTCAGTGTTCGAAAAACTCCAAAGGCAAGCTTGCTATGGTCTCCTCTCAACATACACAGGTATGTGTAATTACCTCAGTGAAAAAAGCACAGTCACATCTACAATTTTGGCCTCGATGTCCACACATGTGTTGACACTTATTGGCTAAATTTTTTACGATCAACAGCGGATATTCTCACAACTTTGTAGTCACAACAATGGTTCAGGGTTTAAAAATATGCACCATTAGCAGACCCCTCATGAGCTATAGTTGACAGACGGGTCTGGATTCAAGCGCAACACCATGGCTCCTCAACTTTCCATTCGCATTCACCAATATTGTGATAGGATGGACTTTGAGATTATACCCTTATCCAGATACGGTATGATCTTGGATCAACAATGGTATATTAGTATGACCCTCTCATCAATTTTTGCAGTCACACCTTACAATTTGTTAAAAGCAATAGGTTTGAAAGGCAGGTTGTTCTTTAACACTTTTAATGGTTTATTGCACATAGGAGACAGTGCCTAGCCATAATTCCAAGGTGACATATTTAGCTCAACCCTTTTTTTCCCCACATTTGGTTCTTTTTCCTCTAGAATTACCCCCCAGTTTTCCCTCCTTGACAAACAATGGATCATGCAATTGATCTACTTCCTGGCAATTCGCCACCGAATCGTGCCCCATATCGAGTCTCTTTCATTGAGTCATAAGAAATTCAATGCCAGTTAATGGAGATCTTGGACAAAGGTCACAATTGTCCCAAGAAGAGTCATTTTGGCGCACCAGTTTTGCTCGTAAAAAAGAAAGATAGGTCAATGCAACTTTGCATTGATTATTGTGCCCTCAAACACAAACTCACTATCAAGAATAAATACCCTCTTCCTTGGATTGATGAATTATTTGTGATCAGTTGCTTCATGCCAAAGTATTTTCTAAGATTGATTAAAGTCCAGATATCATTAGATCCGTATTCGTGAAGGTGATGAGCACAAGATTGCCTTCCGATGAAGTATCGACATTATGAGTATTTGGTCATTCCTTTGGAGTTAACCAATGCCCCAGAAACTTTTGTGAGTCTCATGAATGACCTTTTTTGCCCATTTTTTGACAAGTTTGTGATAATTTATCTTGCTGATATCTTGGTTTTTAGTGCTTCAATTGATGAGCAGAAGAGGCATCTACATCAAGTCTTCAGATATTGCATGACAATGCACTTCCAACAAAAAAAGTGAAATTTTCAAGACATCACTAGAGTATCTTGGGCATATTATTTCAGTTGATGGTGTTTCTATTGATCTTGAGAAGATACAAGTATGTTCATTATGTCAGATCATTCTTGGGTCTTTCCAATTTTTATCATACAAAGGTTTATAAGTTTTCTAAGATTGTCGCACCATTGACAAAGGTTTTTAAGTTAGCATTCGCTTTTCAGTGGAGAGATGATTCATGCCATGGCTTTGATAAGTTTGATAAGCTTAAGGTTTCTTTGACAACAACCCCAATACAATTGCACATCCTGATCTTCCTTTTGAAGTCATGACAGCTACTTTTGACATAGCAATTGGCACAGTTCTTATGTAGCAAGGCCGAGCCATCACTTTTGATAGTCATAAGCATTCAATAATTAAAACATGTTATGCAATATATGATAAGGAATTCTTGGCAATTGTTCATGCTTATCGAGCTTGGAAACATTATATCTTGGGAGTAGATTATGTTGTGAAGACAGATCATCGTTCCCTAAAGTATAATTTCACTCAACTAGTTATGAATGCATGACAAGGTAGATGGGTGGAGTATTTGGCAACCTTCCACATGGCTATTGAATATGTTCTTGGTCTTTCTAATGTAGTTGTCTCGATGCTTTTAGCAGAATGCCTCAGGCTTTAGCAATGGCTATTTCTATCGTTCAAATAGATATTCCTACAACTTTTAAAGATCAATATACAGACGATCAAGACTTTGCAAATGATTTTCGAATGATTATGACTCCATAGTCTAGTCCTTCTAATTTGAAGATTTATGTAACATATTCTCTCATTGAAGGATAACTTTATTATCAGGATCACATTTGTGTCCCTCATAACACAATTATGTGTAAGCTCTTGGTAAAGGAACATCATAAGGTTTCCTATGCAGCTCATCCTGGTATCAACAAGACTTATCGATTGCTGATAGCTTCTTATTATTGGCCTCAAATGAAGCAAGATGTAGTAAATTTTATTATAGCATGCTTCTCTTGTCAACAAATGAAATCGAGTAGACAAGCTTCAGCTGGTCTTCTTGAACCACTTCATGTACTAAATGAATGATGGAAAAGTATCAGAATGGATTTCATTACATCTTTACCTCATTCTTCGAAAGGTAGTACACAGATAATGTGGTGGTCAATAGATTTTCCAAAATGGCACATTTTATACCATGCAAGAAGACAACTCAAGCTCCAGATATTGCTTCCTTATTTCTTTAATATATTTTCAAGATGCATGGATTGGCAAAGTCAATTATTTCATATCAAGATCCTAAGTTCACAGGACATTTCTAGACTTTACTTTTCAAGTCACTTGGCACAAATTTGTTATTTCAGTTCAGCATATCATCCACAAATGGATGGCCATACTCAAAGAAGTAATCAAATTCTTGAAGAGATGCTCAGACATTATATTCAATCTCATTTAGCATCTTGGGAACATTATTACCATTGATGGAATTTGCTTACAATAATTCTGATCATACAAAAATTGGTATGAGTCCCTTTCAAGATGTTTATGGTCATACACCAATCGATGGATTTTCTTACAATAATTCTCATCATACAATAATTGGTATGAGTCCTTTTCAAGTCGTTTATGGTCATCCACCAATTGTGCCATCCAACTTTGTTCTTCAATACAAGGTGGCATAAATGGATCAATTAGCTCTAGAAATGCAAGACATTCTTATTCAAGTTTGAGATCAGATAATTTGACTACAAGAACAATATCAACAAATAGCTAACCGACGTTGCCAACGTGATGAATCTCAAGAAGGTGATATGGTTCTTTTGTTTGTCGCTCCTCATCGATATAAAATAATGAAATCAGTTTTTTCAAAGTTAAGACCACATTACTATGGTTATTAAGAAGAATTCTCCTTTGAGTTATAACTTGGAATTACCACCTTCATGGGGAAAGATTCATCGGACTTTTCACATATCATAGATCAAGAAGTTTGTACAAGGAGATTCTACTATTCCAGACATTTTAGATTATATTCTAGAGATTGAAGATGAATAAATAATTTTTATTCGAGAGAAGATTGTTGATGTTCGACACAAAGAAACTCGACAAAAAATTATTATAGAATTCTTGGTATAATGGAAAGACTTAAATGATTCAAATTCAACTTGGCAAAGTGATGAAGATCTACAACAGTACCCAAAGTGATGAAGACTTAAATGATTCAAATTCAACTTGGCAAAGTGATGAAGATCTACAACAGTACCCAAAATTATTTTAAGAGTTCTTTAGTCAACAACAAACACTTATTAACCCTAGATCTTATTTTAAGTTGGAGGGAATGTCACGATTGTGACTTAATCTCTTAAATAACCTTAATTATCTTTAATTAGTCTTATTGAAGGAATACGAGTGAAGGGTCACACCCTATCACATGGGTCATTCACCAAAGGACACGTCTCTTCAAAGGGACACATCTATTCATTAAAGGACACATCTCTACGTCCAAAAGACATAACTATTCATTCAAGAGTCACACCCTTTCGTCAAGGATGTGCCTCTTCATTTGTACCTCTTCAGGCTCTATTTAACAAGTGTCTGAATGCGTACAACACATCTTTCTGCTCTAAGCATCTCAATTTTCAATGTTATGTCTTTTAATCATGTTTTAAATCACTAATAAGCTGAGAAGTCCTGACTCCTCACAATTCCGAGTCTACCTGTGATTGGATACACAAGCTCCGCCTTTTGTGGATAGTGAGAGGTTAGACTCGTCACTATTTGGGTTTCCATGTGGGGATTGATATCATTGTTACACAAGACTTTGCACAGTTATGTCATCTATCTGGAAGAAACTGACGGTTTAGAGTGCGGAGACTATCACTAGAGCTGGCCGAACCTTGGTAATCAATCACGTTTTTTGGCTACAACATGGTTTGTAGCCTCCTCCTCATGCTTCTTTCTTTTTTTGGGGGGATGTTTTGTGCTCGTGTGCGTGTGTGCTTTCATGCCGCCATCAACAGCCAGCAGGTTTTGAACCCAGTACCTCATGCCTAGGACTTCAACGCCTTATCGCAGTACAGTTGAGGTAGATGATTTGCAACTCCCTATAGACACTCGAGCTAGAGTGGCTTGGAAAACTATCACCCATCCCTAGGCGGCACGTGGATGAAGACTTTAGATCCAGAGGTTCAAAGAACTGCCATGCTAGGCAAATAATTGGTTATGAGAGGAGTTACTCCAAGGGATCACACCTAAAGAGTGTTGTTGTCTCACTTGGTTTATGCCTTATAGCGGCCTTCTTTTCACTATAGCACTAGCACATAAATCTAGATCACCCTTCTTTGACCAGATTTTCAATGTGGGCCTGGTCCCCACAGGATTCTCTATAAAATCCACAAAGGTGTAGTTAGTTTGTTTCTCCTTAAGATACCACCTTTTGGTTATGGGTCCAAGTCAGTTTGTTTCTTCTTAAGATACCACCTTTTACAAGTGCTCACTCAGCACCTAAAACTAAAAAAACCAAGGGGTACAATTGAGCCTCTCAAGGTGGTATAGGTGGGATAGGGGCTAGGAGCCAACTGGGTGGTGCATACTCCCAAAGCATCCTTGGACTTCAAGGCACGTGAGGTTTAGTGGACAAGGACAGTTCACTCGAGCTGGTGTGCCGATGTTAATTACCCAAGGTACTGGTTGTCTATCAACCGCAGTGTGAGACTGCCCTACAAAGTCCACCACACCCTCTCAAGACTTTATTGGAAGAAGAGAGATGGCCTTTGCTTTGTAATCTTTTAAATGAAGTGAACTGTGAAAATTAGAGGAATGGATTGAGAAATTCCCTGATGTAAACATTTTACAGGTGTATTTGGTTTTCTCCACTTAATATATATACTTACTATTGGTCCCAAAAAATAAAAGATTTTGCACCATGCCGCCATTGTATGGTATAGCGAATATAACTAGCCCTGGTTCTCTCTAAAATAATAATTATAATAATAATAATTGAAATTGGTCATGTGAGATTTAAGAGTTGATATAACAATAGACTGGGTGCATTTAGAGCAGGCTTGGTCATGTGAGATTTAAGAGTTGATATAATAATAGACTGGGTGCATTTAGAGCAGGCTTGGCTCTAAAACCATGTGACAAAAGCTTCGCTAATGTGGCATACATACTCCATACATAAAGAACATGTACAAACAAAGAAAAAACATAGCTTATATAGAGAGGATAAAAGCAAGGCTAGAAGGTCATAGCACTCCACACTGTGCCCTTGTTTGAGACAAGCGTAGATAGCTATAGGGAGATAGAGTGCCTAACAAGGTAAAGGTGATACTTAGTAATGAGCACTCAACTTCCTCATGTCATGCTTCATGCATATGTTGGTAGAAGCCTCATGTGTAAGGCACCAATTATGGGATAAGCCTCATTAGTGAAAGAGAAGTTTTTGTGTGATGAAAACATAGAACATGCACACACCAAGGATCTTGATGCCGAAATAAGCAACTTATGCAAAAGTAATATACAAGGTAGAGAACATGATCTATTATTATTGCAAGAAGCAAGAATACAAAGATAGTAGCATTTCACAATGTGCACGTGTGTGAGACAAGCTTAGATGGCTTCTAGAAAATGCTAGGAGGTTAACGAGGTAGCATAGTTGTCACACAACGAAAATTTTGATATGAAACTTTGGTTCAGTACAAACTTTTAAAATTTAGAGAAAAAGCTTGATTGCGGTATAGTAAAAAAACACATAAAACATATATATTATACTATTTATAATATGTTTTGTCCCTCACATATTCTATTATAAATAGTATAAAACATATAAAATATATATATTATACTATTTAAATTTTATCTATAATATGTTATACATGTTACAAGGTTTTCTTTACTCTCGTGGATGTCAATCCTAGATGGGATTTATTCTCCTCTTGACTAGTCATTAGCTCCTACCCCCCCCATCCATGTTCAAAGGGTCATAGCTTTAGCTACAAAGGCTATATTTACTTTTTGAGATTGTGGGTACTTCCTCCACAACCTTTACACGCATTTCCAAAAAAATTTCTTAGGGATTTTTTTGGAAAAAAAAAGAAAGGAAAAAAAACCGTACCATAGTTGTACGATCGTATCGTACGATACAGTATTACCTTAGCGGTATGTGTACCCAATATAGAGTAGTATGCATGAGGTAGAGGCATTGCTACATGATGAGCACTCTATGCACTTGCAACTTACAACTTACAACATTGCAACTTATAATGGAGGAAGCCTAGGGCGTCCTGGCCCCTCCTTGGGTGGCACCTCCCTATGAAGCTTCTTGGAGTTTCTTCTAGAACCTTTCATGAACTTCTAGGTGTGAAGGTTCTAGAACCTTTTAGAAGCTTCTAGATCTTTCTAGAAGCTTCTAGATCCTTCCAAAGCCTTATAGATGTGAACCTTCTAGATGTGGATCGTCTAGAAGCTACCCCTTGATTGGAGAGTGGGTTCTCACGTAGCTTCTTGCTCCAAATCATCCAAGGCCCCCAGAGTGGCTATTATAGACTAGAGCCTCAATTTGATGTCTCTTTAAAACTCTCATGGCACCGCCCCCCAGAGTGGCTATTACAACAACAAGAATTATCCTCAAGAAGAATCTTTCAGACTCTTAGGTATCCTCATGGGATTTGAGCATCAATAGTGGAATTGGAGAGAGGAAAGGTTAGAAGGAAGGGAAATTCAATCAATGGAGGAACTGCAGCAATGGTCCTAAACATCTTTCTAATCCCATCTACCATCTGCTTTCTATCATGTTGGACACAATTTGCTTTCTATCATGTTGGACACAATCTACAAAAAATTCCCTCCTTGATCATCCCAAATGCCTGCAACAACTTGATTACTAGTGCATTCTATGGCCTGAGAGAGCTGCTATGATTTTGCAGACCCTGGCTAAAGAGGACAAGGAGAAGAGCTGGGAAGGACATGGCTATTAACATTAGGGTCCAGAGTCCATACCACATGGGCCATGTGGCATGTGTGGCATACATGGAGCTTTTACACAAGCAGACAAGCCATGAAAGCTAACTTCAACCCAGCTTCTAGTTTGGAGTCAAGTGTTCACACTTCCCATCTACTGATCCACTCACTCCCTCCCCTTTCACACCGTCCCTTTCTTTTTAGAATAGCCGTTTGACCAACTAAGTTACTCTTCAAGTAGGGTTCGAGAAAATTATTATTTTTTGAACCATACATGAATGCTTCTCAGTATAGGTTGAATTCCTAGGATATAGTGATTTTGAAGATGTATTGTATTAAGAATCTTATGCGCTTATAACTTTTATTAAATATTTTTTAGGATGACTTTTTCCTTCTCCTTGGATTTTGAACCAAATTCTCTACACATGAACAAGCTCTAGGCTAATACGAAGCTCCCTTTTCCCGAACCTTGCCTTCAAGCCTCGCATGTACCATCGACTAAATGCCAAGTGTGGTGCTCTCTACATGCTCTTATGCAATACACTAATTTTTATATATCTTAAGTAGGACTAAATGTGTGTGTATATCTATGTGTGATTGACAATGCAAGTGCTCGATCGACGGGTGCACTATTAAGAAAACCTATGTAAAACATTTCATTGAAATTTAAAACCCCCTTATGTAAATAGATTTTTGTAAATTTACTATTAATTATGGTTTTTAAAACCCCTCTTGAGATGAACCCACATATTTTGTATGGACCCCCGAGTAGTGCAAGCATCTATGTGTGTTTTGTGTGTGCATGTGAGGATGCCTCCTTCTGCTACCCATTAGATACGAGTTAGGCCACCAGTATTTTTGAATCAAGATAGGTTCTACTGAATCTAACTAGAAGTTTAGGCTAGCTAAAAAGTATAAAGAGGGAATTTAAGATTTATCAAAACAAGAAATACAAGATTTGTAAAATCTTTTCATTGTGAAACATTGAGAAACTCACACTCACGTATTTAATAACTCTCTCCCATGTATTATGATTACATGTCTAAATGCATGTGTAATCAAATTCGATGTTCATAACAAAAATTTCAATATCATTCTTCCATCCTCAAAAAGAACTTCAATTGTAAAATAAAATAAAAAATCAACATAGAATTCCATCATGACTGTTTTGCACATAATGTTGTTTATAAGTCCATAAACAGATTACATGTTATTTCTCTTCAACTCTTTAAGAGAAGAGATGAGGCAAGCCTTCAAAAAAGCCTGTGCACAACCGTGTTTCTTTTCTTGAGAGGCCTATAAACCTACCTAAATCGATATTTAAAACAAATTAATAATTATCTATCATAAAAAAACAAAGCTGCAATAGAGAGGCAATAGAAAGAATTTAGTAGAATTTCATCTTAAGTAAAGGATGGTGTAGTTCTACTAAAAAGGGGTGACTCATTAGGCCTGCAAAATATAGACCTAAAGTGACCTTGTTGTCCATGGCCCAAACATTCTATATCTATGTTTTTAGGCTCCTTGTAGTCTATAAATATGATAGTAACTTCAGGCCAATTTGCATGATTACTAAGTTTAGATTATAGTAACCAAGACTATCAAAGTCACTAGACCAAAAGTCAGGTTCATATAATCCTAGCAACTATGTTGGTACACTAAGATAGTTCTTGTCACAAAAATATACTTCCATTAAGAATACACACAAAATCTAATAACATATAACATGTAATAAAATTTAAAATGTAAGTTCTCATACCATAAAAGACTTTTAAACTCAAACGGTTTGATCACTTAGGCTACATTGACAGCCCCTCCCCATATAGGAGGATCTATATTATATCAACAAAGAAGTTGTTAGATACCAAAAACATCATTACCATATTTGCTTATAAAGATAACTCCTACCTTGGATCTCTTCTTCCTCGCCAAGAATAAATGTGAATATTCTCCTTTGTTGATGCTACTTGTTGATGCTACTTGTTGATGCCATCCTAATTATTAGCCCCATTATAGAGATATTCTCATAAACTTCTCTCATTTTTTAGCATAAATTTTAAAATCTCTCTCTCTCTCTCTCTCTCTCTCTCTCTCTCTCTCTCTCTCTCTCTCTCCATGTGAAATCAGATAATTCAAAAATCAATTTAAACTATGTTAATTTTGAAATAGTTGCATCTCCTTCACTTAGATAGGTTATTAACTACATTCCAAATAGAATATTCCTCCATAAAAAAATAAAAATATGAAGATAGGGAATATAATTTAGTTTTAAAGGAGATAGTGCTCTTTGAAGCATTTTCCAAAGCACTAAAAATGATTGCTATGTATATAGGTACATATCCTTAAAGGAGATAGGTCCTACATCCATTGAGATGGCTCATCTCAATGCTATTGTGAGGTAGTGTGTATGATCGAGGAAAAATTTCCTAGAATAATTCTCATTAGAAAATTGCATCTTGTGGTGCATTTGGTTGATGAAGTGGCACTTTGTGGTGCTGTTCATGTTCAATGGATGTTTCTTCTTGAAAGGTTCATGAAAACCTTAAAGGACTTTTTGAGACAAGAGCAAGGCCAGAAGCAAGCATGGCAGAGGAATGGTTAATGCAAGAGTCTCTTGTGTATATCTCAAAACATCTATCTCGCATAGATCCTTCCATGCCACAATTGTGGACCAATGAGGAGGATGACCAACTAATTACTAATGTGCCACAAGGAAAAGGAAGGCAACGACCATTGGATGAAGCATTATGCCACAAGGTGAATACATTCTGTATTCTAAATAGTCCCATCATGGAGAAGTGGATTGGGAGATACAAGGATGCAATCAATAGATGAAAGGATGAGATAATAGCTTTCAGAAGAGCAAATAGACGCTTGCCATTCCCACCTGCGGCTTGGAACCTCTACCAAATGCGATCAATATAGAATGTCTTCGTATGGAAATATCGATGGCATCGTAAAAATTTGGAGAGATGATCACAAGAGAAGAGCATAAGTATGCAAGAGGATGTGACCCTCAAGTAAATACATTCTTCATCTCATTATATACCTTGTTTAATGCACTATACTAAATGTCATGGTTTTGTTTAATGTTAGTACAAACTATATAATGCAATATGGTCAGAGGGAAATCACTTTCGTGGAGCATGTGGATTCTAAAAGAAACACATTTGATTGTGGTGTGATGGCAACTTTTAAGCAAGAAAGTCGAGCTAGTAGACATGATACTAGTGTCATAGAGGACAATATTGAGTATTGTGGAACTATTTAAGATATTCTTGAGGTTGGGTTTAGAGCATTTAGTCTATTCATCTTTGATGTCAAATCGTTCAAGGTGATATATAGAGGTGCTCAAGAAACCATGAAGAAACATCCAAATGGGTTCTTTCAAATTGATTCCACCAATTTTTGGAATGATGAGAAAGATACCTTCGTACTACCTCAACAATGTGAACAGGTTAGTAACCCAACTAATCCCAAACCAAATCTTGATGTACTATAATAAAAGTATAATCCCTTTGCTTTATGATATTAGGTTGTGTTTCACGCCAATCGAATTAATCTAAAGTGGTGGTATGTTATACAAGTTTCCCCTTATTCAAAACATATCTTTCAAGATCAAGATGTGGAGGTCGAATCTTTGGATGAGGTACAAGTATCACCTCAAATCCGCTCATTGGAAGAAGACGATGAAGAAAACATTTTAGAGGAGGCCGATCAAGAACATGAGGAACATCAATTCGAAGAAGATGATGAGTGACCTATCAATCATGACAATGCTTCATTGGATAATAATAGTGATATTGATATGGAACCCCATCTTTTCATTGAGCTTCCATTAAATATAAACATTAATGGAGCAACACATATGGATTTATTACAAGACGGGATAGATTTATTACACATATGGATTTATTACAAGACGGGATAGATTCATGATCTTGACATGTTTCCCTTCTCAAAAGTTTTCAAATATCTTTTTTTTTTGCTCGAAACATGGCTCCAAGGGTTCTGATGGATGTTTTTTTAAAACTATAATCATTTTCTATGTGTATGTGGCATGTATAACTTAATTTCAGCACTCAACAACTCTCTGGATTTTTTCGCAAAACGACAATAGCAGCAAAGTTATAGTATAGCAGCAAAATTTTGCGCCGGGGGGGGGGGGGGGGGGGGGGCAACGAATTAAAAGCCTTGAGATCCCGACAAAATAAACGTTGCTATGCCCCCGATGTGTTAGTGAGAGAAAAAAGCCATAAAGGAGAAGAAAATAAATAACACAAAAAATAGGTTTAGCGTTTAGCGTTTTTACCTCATTGATGATGAATCCAAGTGTCGCGGTTGAGTTTCCTTGAAAAGCCTACAAAATACATAAACATAAAACAAGTACACACACAAAAGTGTTAAGAGCCACAAAAAGAAAGAGAGAAAGTGGAGAAAGTGACACATTAGATCTACACATTCTCCTTATTTCTTGAGTTTCTAATCTGCATATTTATGCAATTCACATCATCAGTATGTGCACCTATAAGTGAGACTTAATCTTTCAACGTGTATAGTGAGGCATTTATAGACACAACTACCGGCATCCAAAGGTGATTGAATCTTTCCAAATTCAATCTTAGTGCATTGTACATACCAATGTGTATGTGTATATCAACGTGTATAGTGAGGCATTTATAGATACAACTACCGACATCCAAAGGTGATTGAATCTTTCCAAATTCAATCTTAGTGCATTGTACATACCAAATTCAATCTTAGTGCATGTGTATATCAATGTGCATACCATTCCTTAAACCGATATGTATACTGATGCTCAAAGGTAAAATAATCTTTTCAAATTCAACCTTGGTGTATAAAATTTAGCAACATATACAGGTGCATGTATAATCGACGTTGGTATGTAATGGACGTTGGTATGGTATGCAATCATTGTGGTGCAGTGTGCATGGCATGGGCACCTAACGTTAAATTAAATGGACATAAAGCACCCATTCCATGCATATGTGCTCTTTCAATAGCATTTATGTATGGTATGGATGCTTTACGTCCAACCTTCATGCATTTCAAGTCCTTGATTGAATGCAAAGCACCCATGTCATGCTTGGGTGCTACTCAAAAAGTGTTTATACATGGCTTTGGCCCTTTATGTCTAACTGGAAAAGAGGCTTTCCCTTGCTGATTGGATGTAAAGAGGCCAAGAAAATAATAAACACTCTATGAGTAGCGCCAAAGCATGGCATGGGCGTGAGTAGCACCCAAACATGGAATGGGCCCTTTACATCTAATAGGAAAGCAAAAATGCTCAAAGGTTGGACATAAAGTGCCCATGCTATGCATACATGCTACTTAAATAGAGCCTATTCATGGCATTGGTGCTTGCGTACAATTGGAGAGAAATTTTACTTTTGTCTATTGGACATGGAGTACGCATGCCATGCATAGTTACTCTCTGAGCAATGTCTATGCATGGCTTGTAAAGTAAAGATTGTATTTTCTTAGGTAGAGCCATTAATACTGGGTTGCCTGCTCTTTATGAAGTCCAAAGACTTACTCAAGTCGAGAAAAAGATTCATAAGGGACATGGTGAATGATCATTCTAATATGATCAAATGTGATATGGTTACATAAAATGAGGTCAAATTAGCTAAAGATTGGCATGTAGACATCCAGCCAACTTTGATCTCAAAGATTCCTATTGTAGACATGTTCTTGCCAACTTTTATCTCAAAGATTCCTATAATAGATCTCAAAAATTTGAATATAGACATCAAGCCAACTTTGATCTCAAAGATTACTAGAAATGATCTCTACATATTTGGGAATTAGCTAAACCATTTGATTGCATAATATCATCTAGAAAAACTTAACTAGAGAAACCTATTATTCCTAGATCCCAGTTTGTCCGAGCTGAGAAAATTAAAGATTGTGTGCATGATAACGTAGAAATAAAGAATGAGATGATGTATTGCAAATATTTCCAAAGACTACTAGGTTTTGAAAGAGCAAGCTCTTCAAACTCTGTCGGCATTTATGCTATTCTTGACAACGAGGGTATCTAGACCTTTTCATTCATATCTGTTGCTATTCCAAATGCTTCATATATCTTACCGGAATTTGGAAAAGAATCGACTCCATAAAGAAGAGCATCCAATTTTCAATCCAAATCTCTTCAATTTTCAAGTCTTCAGCTCCTCTAGAAGCTTACACTCAAGATTCCAACCATACTTGATCTAGAGCTGGGAACTTCTAAAACATTTATGCGTGCTAATCCAATCGATAATTTTCCCATGTTTTACTTTGGTGCTTTTCAGCTTCAACATTTGATTGCAGAAAGCAAAAATGTAAGTCCATTGATATATTTTAATATGGAATTTTTCCTTGAGCTGGGGGAGGAGGAGATTAATAAAGATGAAGAAGTAGATTCTGAAGACCTGAATCTTGAATTTCTTCAATAATTGCACTTCAAGAATCCTAGCTTGATTGATAGTTTTGGATTTCCACCTCAACCAACACTTGAACAAGTTACTATTTTAGGTTACTCTAAATAAAGATACCCCTGATGATTTTGTTTGGGGTCCTTATACAAGATGGAGGCCACAATCAGATCAACGTCAAGTAGCTAAACGATGACCACTGGAAGATGAAGCTCATAATTATTTTGAACATGAAGAAATTTGGAATGGATATTAGTGTGAGATTATTGAATATGAGCCTGGACAAAACTACCCATAACCTATAATTCCAAATCATTTGGCCAAACCTAACAATAGAGAAGAAGATGTGGATCTTCGTATGGAATATATTAAAGAAGAACCATCTTCAAGCTCTCCAAATCAAGGGAGCCAAGAACATCCTCAACCTAATCTACTTGATCTCAATAAGCTAAAATCTGTATTTTTTTTAAAAAAAGTAAATGATGTGGCATTTGTTAATGTAGACATGGAATAATTCAAAAAGATGTGAATACCACTATACAATAATGTTATGCTAAAAAAGCTTAACGAACAGACAACTATTATTATTATAGCTAATGGTATGACTGGCATACTAAGATATTGTTGGGAAGGAGTAGAAGAAAATCTAAGAAACAATGTTTTGAGACCCCTTGCAAGAGATCTTGTGCCCTAAGATTTGTTGAAGCCATATTTAGAGAATTTATGAGTACTAGAGAGGTCAAAGGAGAAATGGCTCTAGAAGCCTTCCATAAAGCATAAACATGTGATTTTAATTCTATATATGATTTCTTAGTATATGTCAAAGATATCTTATACAAATTTATTTTCACTCTGAAGCTACTAAAATTTCTTTTAGCCACCATAAGCTCCCCATAGTAGTCACTACATTGGTGAAACAAAGGCAAGAAGATGATGGCATAACTTTTACGAGCATCTATGGAAGATCTCTTCCAAACAATTCAATAAGTCATTAATGACCTTTACATTGTTCAACAAGATCAAAAGGAATTCAAGAAAACCATGCCTTTAGAAAAGTATTATAGACATAATTGCTTCACAAAGGATTTTGGCTATGTCGAACAATAGAAGAAAGCATGTTCCTACAAAACAAAGGTGAAGAAGGTAAAGAAATATCTAAGGAAGCTCAAGAAAAGTTATTTTTGACGATGGAGATTAATTTTCCCCCAAAAAAATCCAACAAATGTTTCTTTTTGTGGAAAACAAGGGCATTGGGTTACTGAATACCCTAAAAAGGAAAAATTTAAATCTTTCAAAAATATCAATT
Organism: Cibotium barometz; assembly: GCF_041138505.1. Lineage (NCBI taxonomy): Eukaryota > Viridiplantae > Streptophyta > Polypodiopsida > Cyatheales > Cibotiaceae > Cibotium > Cibotium barometz. Next base: position 33,403,698 of record NC_141091.1, read on the forward strand.
TGGAACCTAAATTTGATTATTTCATATAGAAGAAGGTCAGCATATTCAATCTGATGATATTTCTATTTCTTTTGATTTATCTAATTCAAACTTTGAAGATTGTGTCCTCACTATCAATTTTTTTGATATTGATGAAGAATATGAGCTCTAGACCCATGATTTTCAAGGGAGATGTAAATCGCCCTATGTTCCCTCTCAAGGAAGATCATTCAAATGGTCTCCTAAACCAAGAAGAAAATAATTATAAAAGAAGAACCTTCTTGTCCATGATACTCCACCTTTGAAGACATAGATTTAGAATGTGAAGTGCCAACACACCACTCCAAATATCTCTAGGAAAGGCTAGATAAAAAGACTTCTACATCTAAGATATAAGTCCTTCAAAGAAACCACTTATACCACCTTTGGCTTCTTTAATAAGAAAAAGTGCTCTCAAAGAAATTAAAAAAAAAGCCTATCTCGGTCTACAAAATGGTAAGACTTGCAATATCCAAGAGATGGAGCAAAGGTTGACCTTTGATTTTGATGAAGAAAAGAAGACATAGAATACTTCCAAACACTCAAAAAAGAAAGATCTATGTGCTTGAATCTAAGAATTCATACAAATGGCAATATGATTTTATACACTCATGCTTCAGGATTATTTTTAGTCAGAAATTCGGATGAACGTCAAGAAATTTTTTTGGGTTTCTTACCAGTAAAAATTCACACCAAATTGGTAATGGGCATCTTATCCATTGGAATACTTGGTTTTCTTATTGGGGTTTTACACATCAAAAATAAAAAATCAGCTCACTAATTTGTTAAGGAGGAGGCTCTCATTTGTAAATCCACCCGAATCTAAGCTTAAACATTAAGCCCTTCGTATTCTCAAACCTAAGGATCTTATACTCTAAGAGTCCTATTTGTATCTATAGTGGCAAGTTTTTAACCCCAAGTCCAAGGGTTTTTCTTGCAAAAAATAAATGATCATTGAAACATTTTGTGTTCATTTTGCTCATAGTTGTTTTCAATTTGCCATGGTCATTAACTCTAAATACTTTTGTTAGATTTTTTTATCTCCTATAAACCTAAGATTTTTTGTTTAATCCATCTCTAAATTTTCTATGTGTTGCGGATGCAATATGGTCCCATGCTTATACTTTAGAAAGACCTGTGTAGAAGGGTATATCATATAAAATCCCGAGGGTTTTCCATTTGAAACAATTTCAAATATTGGCACATCTTCTTGGTATCCGAGATTGAGTGTTAAGGCATTCTGATTTTCATTTATTGGTAGTGACATTGGGAGATGACTGGGAAGCTATTCGGGAGGCTACAACTCTAGCATCGCATCACATAGGCAGGAGACTGCCATAAAGCCATAGTTTGTAAGACTGTCGTCGTCGTAAGATAGCACAGAAATTCGTAATTGAAATTTCAATGGCATCTATTGTAAGAATGCATCTAAGCTTTACAAGACTCTTTCATAGACTACTCTTACTATTGAAGAGTCCGATCCATGTGCACACTGTAAATTATCTCAGTGACACCTAAAACTTGCCTCTCTCAATCTCACTTCACACTTCAAACAAACTTAAAGAAACAAGCTAACAAATAACGATCTCTTAATAAATCATAATTATGTACACCCTTACCTTCAATATGCCACCCACTACAATAGAATGAGGGTGTAGCAGCGAAAATAGCTATGCTTTTATAACTAGAAGGGTTGGGAGATGTCGAGCACATTTCACTGCTAAAAAATCTGTTATTTTCGCTGCTGCAACGGGATCGCTGCTCAGTAACAAAATTTCGTTGTTGGAGCAGTGATAATTCGCTGCTATTTTTGTTGCTGAGCTGTGATAGAACTGCGTGGAAAAAAAAAAGCTGGGTTGACTAGGGAGTCATCATAGGACTCCCTAGTCTACCCTATTTGGACTCCCCTATTTGCCCCAAATTTTTTTTATACAGATACAGTAAACTAATATAACTTCATGTCCTACTCATCGTCATGGACACATGTAATGTAAAACTTTACAAATACAAATAAAATGACAAATTCATGGTTTTTATTCATGTCGTAATTTTATTACAATACTTGTCGAAATTACATAAGTGTATGAGTCCGAAAAAATCATATACAAAATAAAGCATAATGAAAATCTATGGAGTTTTAGGGGCTACATTAAGGGGGTCTACATCTCATGCATTTCGATTATTATTGTCCCTTTCAACTCCACTCTTTTCTCTCACATTTCCATTGCTTCTTGCTTGCACATTTGCACCACCGTTTGTAGTAACACCGTTTCCAGTAACATGATCCTAAAACATAATAAAAGTAACACAAGTGAAAATCAATTTTGTAAAAACAAAGAGGTTATGGTTTTAGAAATGTACTTACTTGCCATGCTTGCCTCTAGTAATAACAATTGATCCTTCATCATCTTGCACCCTTTCAAAGAGAGCTTCCAAACCCCGTTGTAATGCAAAATCATATTCATCTTGTATAAGGGGTGGTCCACTGCATCAAGCTATAGACATATAAATAAATTAAAATTATGTTGTTATTTAAGGTAACCTTATTTAATTAAAAGATAAGATACAGTTTGAGGGTAATATATACTTACAAGGATTGTTGGGATATCTACTCCTCCTTCACGTGTAACATCGCGCCCGCAAGTTATTTGCCATCTATCCAAGAAGAAACATAAATACTTAAAACTCTTATGCATACTCTTAGCTCACTCTTAGGCATGCCTAGGAAGCACCGAGCATTCATTGGAAGCTACCGGCATGCCTAGGTAGCTATCGGCATATTTAGGAAGCACCCGGCATGCTAATCTAGAGGCCTCATGCATTGGAAGCCATGTAGGCATGCATTAGAAGCACCCGACATGCATTGAAAGCTATCAGCATGCCTAGGAAGCACCCAGCATGCATTGGAAGCTACCGGCATGCCTACGTAGCACCCGCCATGCATTGGAAGCTACTGGCATGCCTAGGTACCTACCTGCATGCATTGGAAGCACCCGGTATGCCTTGGAAGCTATCGGCATGCCTAGGTAGCTACCGGCATGCATCGGAAGCACCCATCATGCCTTGGAAGCTATCGGCATGCCTAGGTAGCTACCGGCATGCCTAGGTACCACCCGGTCTGCATTGGAAGCTACCGGCATGCCTTGGAAGCTATCGGCATGCCTAGGTGCCTACCGGCATGCATCGGAAGCACCCAGCATGCCTAGGTAGCTACTGACATGCCTAGGTACCTACCTACATGCATTGGAAGCACCCAGCATGCCTTGGGCATACCTGGGTACCTACCAGCATGCATCGGAAGCACCCAGCATGCCTTGGAAGCTATCGGCATGCCTAGGTAGCTACGGGCATGCCTAGGTACCACCCGATCTGCATTGGAAGCTACCGGCATGCTAATGTATAGGCCTTATGCATTGGAAGCTACCTAGGCATGCATTGGAAGCTACTAGCATGCCTAGGAAGCACCTATGCATTGGAAGCTACTGACATGGCTAGGTAGCACCTGGCATGCCTAGGTAGCTGGTAGCTACCGCGGCAAGCCTAGGTAGTACTGTGCCCCAGCATGCATTGGAAGCACCCTACATGCATTAAAAGCTACCGGCATGCCTAGGTAGCTACTGGCATGCATTGGAAGCACCTCTCATGCTAATGTATAAGCCTCATGCATTGAAAGCTACCTAGGCATGCACTGGAAGCACCCGGCATGCATTGTAAGCTATCTAGGAATGTACTGGAAGCACCCGCCGACATGCATTGTAAGCTACCTAGGAATGTACTGGAAGCACACCTGGCATACATTGAAAGCTACTGGTATGCCTAGGTAGCACCCATCATGCATTGGAAGCTACCATCATGCCTAAGAAGCACCTAGCATGCATTGGAAGCTATTGGCATGCCTAGGTAGCACCGGCATACATTGGAAGCTACCATCATGCCTAAGAAGCACCCAGCATGCATGGAAGCTATTGGCATGCCTAGGTAGCACCCGGCATACATGGTGGAAGCTACCAATATACCTAGGTAACACCGCATTGGAAGTTGCCGGCATGCTAATGTATAGGCCTTATGCATAGCTCTCTAAAGTCTATGCATGGAGGCTTATGGCTAATGCGTAAGCCTCATGCATAAGCTTTATACATGAGCCTTATGCATGAGGCTTCGTGCACAAGTCTCATGCATGTGGCTTATTCATAAGCCTCATGCATAAAGCTTATGTATAAGCCTCATGCATATGGCCTCATGCATATGGCCTTATGCATATGGCTAATGCATAAGCCTCATGCATAAGCTTTATGTCCTAGCGTCATGCATGAGGCTTATGCATATGGCTAATACATATGTCTCATGCATATGGCTAATGCATATGGCTAATACATATGTCTCATGCATATGGCTATGCATAGATCCTTTATACATGAGCCTTATGCATGAGGCTTTGTGCACAAGTCTCATGCATGTGGCTTATTCATAAGCCTCATTCATAAGGCTTATGTATAAACCTCATGCATGAGGCATATGCATATGGCTAGTTCATAAGCCTCATACATAAGCTTTATGTCCTAGCCTCATGCATGAGGTTTATGCATATGTCTCATGCATATGGCCACCTCTTGAGAGATGCATAGCTCTCTAAAGACTATGCATAGAGGCTTATGGCTAATGCAGAAGCCTCATGCATAAGCTTTATACATGATCCTTATGCATGAGGCTTTGTGCAAAAGTCTCATGCATGTGGCTTATTCATAAGCCTCATGCATAAAGCTTATCTATAAGCCTCATGCATGAGGCTTATGCATAAATCTGATACATGAGACTAAGGTATATGGCCACCTCTTGAGAAAAGCATAGCTCTCAAAAGGCTATCCATAGAGCATTGAAAAAATAACAAACCCTAATCTTAAAAGCCCTAAAACTTACAAACCCTATAGCATGTGAAAGCATAAGAGAAGAAACATACAAGAAAGAGATCTTTTACCTTGTGAGTCTTATATGTGTTGAAAACCTACAAAATCAAACTAAATTAAGAAAAAAAAAGTATTAATAACAAATCCTAATCTTAAAAGCCCTAAAATTTATAAACCCTATAAACATGTAAAAGCATTAAAGAAGAAACATACAAGAAAGAGGTCTCTTACCTTGTGAGGCTTGTATGTATTGAAAACCTACAAAATCAAACCAAATTAAGAAAAAAAAGTATTAATAACAAACCCTAATCTTAAAAGCCCTAAAACTTACAAAAAAGCATAAAAGAAGAAACATACAAGAAAGAGATCTCTTACCTCGTGAGGCTAGTATGTGTTGAAAACCTACAAAATCAAACTAAGTTAAGGAAGAAAAGTATTAGGAAAAATCAAGATCTCTTACCATAGGAGGTTTTAATGGAGAGCTCTTAATTGTTAAGTTTCCTAAGAAGGAAAAAAGAGAAAAGAAAAACTTAGAAGAGAGGAAAGAGAAGGGAAAAACTCACAAGAAAGCTTTCATGAAAATCTTGTTTCCATAGGAGATAAAGGAAAAGAGAAGACATATCTTGCTTGAGCTTGAGGAGGATAGGGTAGGAGAGGTAGAAGTGATAGATTAGACATAAACCTGTAAAAAAACTCAGAGTACCAAATTTAGTGCATTCAAAAGATAAAAACTATGCAGCGACAAAAAAAGTGAGATATTTTTATAGTATAGTAGCGTTCTTTCGGTGCTAAAAATGCTACTCAGCACTGTTTTTTTGCAAATAATGCTAGTCAGCAGCGAAAAGGCGTTGCTGTGAGCAGCGTTAAAACCCTCAACATTTCTCTTCCGAAAACGATGTTGTGCTCCCGATGTGTTGTAGTGACCTCTCTCCTTTGCATTCTCCCCTATATCTCATTTTGTAACATTGTGAATCTAACATCGTGCTGGTTTCAAAGCAAAAACCATCTCGAGTACCATCTAAATAGAGGGTTTAGGGTTTATACATAGGTACATAACAAAAATAGTACATGTTATGCTCTAGATGGAGGGTTAGTGCACTATATTATAAAACAAAAGATTAAACACTCAAATTCTATTTTTCCTTGGATATAGGTCTGGCTTCAAATAAATGAAGCGTATTACAAAAGACTAAAAAAAGTAAAAATACAAAAGCATACTTGAAAACAAGATATGCAAGATATTTCACTTTTTCACCTTCGAAAGCACACACTGACAATCAGTTAGTCCACATAGTCTAATCCACTTTGTTGTTGAGAACTTCTTGGACACCTCTCATACCAATATGGCCCTATGCGCCCCCATGCTCACCAAACGGCTAATGTGGTTATGACTTGAGTGTAACAGATGACTTTTTTGAGTTTCTTATCACTGAAAAGCTTTTTTAACATTCATAAGTGATGCTTACAGTCTTGTAGTCTCGTGTGTATTTTTTTACGTCTCCATTGGTGATCTCTATCATAACACGTTGTGCAATGAAACAAATGTATATAATAGAGGAGGCCGTATGTATAGTACTAAGTGAAGGTCCCATGTAACTGGTCAACCTAGAAGTTCTTGAGCTCAATTAGAAGAGTAGAAATCATGTTTTCCAAAGAAATGTGGATATTCAATTATCAGAGAATCATGTACACCGATATGACATGCTCAAAAGTTTTTCCTTGTAAATCCAACACACTCATGAATGAGCTTTTTGTAGTTTTTTCAATATTCAATTCGACAATGATGCCTCTATTCGACCTTTAAATCTCTCTCTCTCTCTCTCTCTCTCTCTCTCTCTCTCTCTCTCTCACACACACACACACACACACACACACACACTATGCCAAAACACTATGCCAAAACAGGATATTAGTATTTTACTAGAAGCTCTAGTCCTACTTGTAGATACAATGGGCTTATGAGATCTTAAGCTATACTTGAGGCTACATGAGGTATTAATTGTGATTCACAAAATGATCATTCACCTTTTGGATGGATGATGGTTCACATTATAAATACACGGTTTAGGCTTTTGATATTTACTAGTATTGTTTGGGTGACAACTATAACATGTGGTTAGGTCCCTTGACACTTGCAATACGCATTCAGACTAATCAATTGTTTGTTTATTTGTATGGATGCATGTAAAAGGATTTACCTTCTCAATCTCTGCTGGTTAGATCAAATGTTGTTTGAGTTGATGTGGTTCTCTAAGATAGTTTACAATGAGATCTTTTCATCTAATATTTTTAGGTGTGATTTATGTTAACATTTTTTTCATAAACCATGTAACCCCTTCACTTAAATCAAGATGGTAGTGTTTCTCGAATAGGTGATTTCTATTCAGGTGTGGATAAATGTATTATGTTTAAGGCAAACACACACACACACACACACACACACACATAGAGAAACTATTTTGTAATCCTACAATAGACACTTGATTTCTGTAAGGTTCCTCCCTTTAAAAATGGGAGAAACACTTAAGATAGTCCGCTAAGTCTTATCTTGGGAAAAATTTCCTATTCATCGACACCTTGACCCTGTAGAGATTCAAGGATACGATTCATAGGTATGACTTAGCTCTATCCCGCAGGGGGAGCGTGATTTCCTAAACATCAAATCACCCATAGGGCAATTGATCAAAAATTGGGCAACTACTAGACTTGATGTCTAGAGACAACGCTTTTTTCCTCATCTTTTGCAAGGCACAGCCGCTGGCCTAGTTTTCTAGAATAGAGTTGCCCAAGAACCTAACTATCTAACGTAGGGCTTTCACTTAATCTATTGGAAAGCTACCCGACCAATCGGGTCCACCCATCCGTATGATGGTGCCGTCAGGGCATTCCATCCTCCCACTTTCCACCCTACTCACGCATCAATTTGTTTTCTAATTAATACTACCACACTGTTTGACATAAATAAGCATATTCCTTAATTAGGGCCCTTCTTCACAGGGTTCGTTATAACAGCCTTCTTACACAATACAATCATACCAAAGACAAGATGCAATTATATAAAAAGTTTATACATGAATCCATTTCCATACAAGCCAATCCGGCTCTCTTATTCTTATTCTGCCGATGATCTAGAATTCGGCCTTCCAGCCTCTACATGCTAGGCAAAACCCTACGGGACCATACACCTCATCGTCGGCCGCTGGCGAGGACTCAAGCCGGCCTGTCGCCCTCTCAGGCTCCATCGCTCGATCCTCCCGCCCCTCAGAGGGATGTCTGCACACTAGGGTGGGCTTATTTACCGCACTAGCCTGGGCCCTCAGAACTAGGCAGCCTCATAATCTCTCGCCTCAATCGGCGATCCTTATTCTTCCAAAGGTATGAGGGATACCTTGGACCATTACCGGGCTTTCCTAACGACGCCGCCCGGCTACACAAGCACGGAACGGAGTTAGCGTTGAAGCCAAAAAAAAATCTTGAATTCCAAAAGATAACAACTTCAATGCAAATTTCTAAGTATAGCATTCACAATTCATGAGGATAGCAATTTTCTAAGTATAGCATTCACAATTCATGAAGATAGCAATTTTCTATGCAATTTATCGAAATCAACATCACATAATTCATAATTTCATATAATTTTTATGTCGTCGTTTTAAGAGGAAAAGATACCATTCATTAATACTAATTTAAGGAAAAATCTCTTCTTTTGAAAATTAACCAAGCTAACCTAGCCACCGTTTCCTTGAGGGGCTTGAAAAGGGCGGACTGGAGCCGCAATGGGCGCATCTCCCTCCATCTCGTTGTTACGTGCGTCTCTTGAGGCAATATTTTGCCGTCTCCGGGATGAGGCCATCTTAGGTGTCGCCTTGTAGAGCTCGCTGCTGCGATCGAAACGCTTCAGTCGGATCTGAATTCCGAGCTCGTTTGCTCACCGTATGAGCAAAAGAAAATGGCGCACGAACCCTCGCTTGAGCCAAAAATCCCTTACTAAAGTCTACGCAAATGGGGGGGGAGGGGGGGATTGTTGAGATGTCCTTAAGCCCAAAGGCAAAAACGTGGAGAGGGCTGGGAGGGGTGGCTGCAAGCCTCTCTGTAAGTCTATTCACACGGGGGGGGGGGGGGAGAAGAGTTAAGGACACTGGTCCATGGCAAGAGGAGGATGGAGGAAAATTGGCTTATCTGAAAAGAGCCAAATGAGGGGGTGTGAGAGGGGTGGCTGCAAGGGCGGCTGTACTTGCAGCAAGTACGCTACGGCGGTACGGACGGCGGCACGACAGGGCATACGCTACACAGAAGTGCGTGCCGACTGAGGAGCACCCCGGGGGTTTATATAGCTGAGGGATGAGGGTGCGGGCGCTGCGCAAAGCAGGGACGAAAGGACGGTGTACCTTCAAAGTCTATGGATCAGTGGCCTGCATGGGTCTACGGGAAAGGTACGGTGCCGGTTGTCTGGGAAAGGAGTGGTACGCATGTACCTTATCCGGTCTGGGTGTCCGCCCAAGGGTACGCGTGGACCAAACAGTGGGCGGCCGTCCTTTGGTTCTTGGGCGGCCATTGTACGGGCGCTCTAGTAAGTGTGTACGGACCAAATTTTGGAGCGGGGTACCCAAATTTGGGGCGCCCGCCTCGATTTGCGTGTCGGACCGCCCCGGGGGGCGAAAATTTTTTTTGTCCGGGAGGTTCTCCTGGTCGCAGGGGTTCAGACCGTTCGTCAAACGGATGTGCGGTCGTGCATTTATTAAGGTTTAAAGGTCGCCGTTTTATAACTAAAATGATTGAAATTAGCGTATAGGCTTGATCCGGTGTCCGTTTTGGATGCTGTAAAATCCCATATTAGGGTAAAATCGCGCGTAGATTCCAAATTTGGGCTCAGAATTTGAAGATTCTAAGTGGAAAGGACTCAATTAATAAAATTATTGATATTTATACCATAAAAACTCATAATTACATGGACATTTCTTTATTAGTGAAGATGGGTACGTTACATCCTTCCCCCCTTAAAGAAATCGAGATGTCCTCATCTCGTCATGAATTGGGGATAATCCTTTAAGAGTGTAGCTTCATCTTCCCAAGTTGCATCCTCTTCAGGGTGATCTTTCCACTGAACTAGATGTTCTACAAGAGTTCTATTTCGGAGTTGCCTTTCCCTAGAATCTATGATGCTATTGGGCTGTAATTCAAGGACTCCTTGAGTAGGGATTACAACTTGTTCATCATCAAGAATATGATCGAGACTGGGGACATATGGCTTTAACAAACTTACATGACATACATTATGGACTTTGATATGGGCTGGAAGTTGGAGTTTATAGGCACTTTTACCTAGACACTTGATAACTGTATAAGGACCACAATACCTAGGGCTGAGCTTCTTATATTTTCCAAGTGATAGAGAACTTCGTTTGGGGCGCACTCGTAGAAGAACTCCTTGAAGATCCTTTCAGACCTCTTGTTGTCAGCATAATGCTTTTGTCGATCTTGGGCAGCTTTAATATCCCTTTGGATAGCTTTGGTTTGTTCCTCCATCTCTTCGAGCATTTTTCTGGATGCCTCAACTCTTATGGTCGGATCAGAGAAATTTAGAGGAGACAAACATTCTTGCCCATAGAGTGCTTTGAATGGTGACATTCCTATGCTTTGATGATAAGACGCATTGTAGGCGAATTCCACCAGAGGAAGGTATTGAATCCACCTTCTGGGTTCCCGTCCACAGTATGCTCTGAGAATGTCTTCAATTACTTGATTGACTCGTTCAGTCTAGCCATCGGTCTCTGGATGATAAGCTGTGCTAAAGCAAAGTTGAGTCCCCAGAGCTTGAAATAAAGACTGCCAGAATTTTGAGGTGAAGTCAGAATCCCGATCACTTACTATCCTTTTTGGGAGACCATGAAGTTTGAAGACTTCCTTGATGAATATACGAGCAACATCAGAAGCTTTGAAGGTCTTCTTTGCTGGTATAAGGTGAGCTACTTTGGTAAGTAAGTCCACTACTACTAGAATGGAGTCATATCCTCCTTGAACAGTGGGGAGACTTGTGACAAAATCCATACTAATGCACTCCCACTTCATTTGGGGAATATCTAAGGGTTGAAGCTTTCCAGGCATCTTGACCCTTTCAGCCTTGATCCTTTGGCATGAGAGACATTGTTTCAAGTACCGAAGCACATCATTTTTCAAGCCTGCCCAATGAAAGCTCCTTCTTACTGCATTTAATGTTTTTCCATAACCTGGGTGTCCTGCAGCAGCAGGGCTATCATGAGCTTCATGGAGGATTAGTTTCTTTAAAGCAGGGTCCTTAGGGATACATAGCCTGTGATGATTGAAGTAGAGGCTTCCTTCATGAGTGGAGTATCCCTTGATTAGATTCTTCTCTTTCTCTGAATGTCCCCCTTCTTCAACTAACTTTATCATCCTTTGATAATCTGGGTCATGAGATGAGACTTCTTCCACCTTGACCAGTATGGGATTATTTGGCATTGAAACTCCATTTAAGAAAGATTTGCGGCTAAGTGCATCTGCTACCACATTATCTTTCCCAGGGCGGAATTTGATGTCGAAATCATATTCTTGTAGAATTTCAATCCATCTCCTTTGCCGCATGTTGAGGTTAGGCTGGGTGAAGATCCACTTTAGACTTTTGTGGTCAGTTACAAGCTGGAATTTGCCTCCCAAGAGATAATGTCTCCATAATTTGAGGCAATGAACAACTGCTAAGAGTTCCAAATCATGGGTGGCATAGTTTGCTTCATATTGCTTCAGCTTGCGGGAAGTATAAGCGACTGGTCTTCCTTCTTGGCCTAAGACACCACCAAGTGCTAGGCTACTAGCATCGGTAACCACTTCAAATTCCTTGGAGAAATCAGGAAGCTTTAAGACTGGGGCAGAAGTAATAATGACTTTCAGCTGATCAAAGCTGTTTTGATGGATTGGCAGCCACACTATTTTGCAATCCTTCTTAAGAAGATCTGTCAAGGGTGCAGCTACCAAGGCATAATCTTTGATAAAAATCCTATACCAACCCGTGATTCCCAAGAATCCACGAACTTCACGAACTGATTTAGGAGGTGGCCAATCTAGAATATCCTTGACCTTGGCGGGGTCTACTGAGATGCCATCCTTGGAGACGATGAATCCAAGATACTCAATTTGATGAGTAAAGAAGGTACATTTGCTCTTTTTGGCATAGTTTGTGTCTGCGCAGCAATTGCAGAACTCTACGCACATGCTCCTCATGCTCTTCCATTGATTTGGAGTAGATTAGGATGTCATCAAAGAAAACAAGCACAAACTCATCCAAGTACGGGCGGAATATATCTTGCATTAGGCGGTTGAAGGTTGCAGGAGCATTGGTTAACCCAAATGACATTACAGTAAACTCATAGTGGCCATAACGGGTATTGAAGGCTGTTTTGGGTATATCTGCTTCCTTGACTCTGATCTGATAGTAACCAGACCTCAAATCTATTTTTGAGAAGACTTTGGCCCCATGAAGCCTGTCAAGAAGTTCATCGATGCGAGGGATAGGATACTTATTCTTGACAGTGACTTGATTTAGCCCTCGATAATCTATGCAGAGGCGGAGAGTCCCGTCCTTCTTTTTTTGGAAAAGAACAGGTGCTCCCCACGGAGAGCTACTGGGGCGTACAAATCCTTGTTCAATGAGTTGGGAAAGTTGCTCCTTAAGTTCAATGGCTTCAGGAAGGGACATTTTATAGGGAGTTTTTGAGACGGGTTGAGCTCCAGGGATCACCTCGATTTCATGGTCGACTTCTCGAGGAGGCGGTAGCCCTGTAAGCTCGTCAAGGGAGATGTCAGAGAATTCTTGGAGCCAAGAGGGTTCTGTCTCCATACTAGGTTCAATGACTTTGTTGAGTTTGACTAAGAAAACTTGCTGACCCTTACGTGTCCCCTTGAGAAGATGTTTTGCCTTGACTACCCTAGACTTAGGTTTTCCTGTGATTCCCTGAACAGATATTACTTGGCCATGCTCATTTTCAAAAGTGATACTCCCCTGGTTACAATGAATGCTAGCTTTGTTTGCAATTAACCAATCCATCCCAAGGATTCCATCATAAATTCCTAGTGGCAAGACTCTAAAGTGACCATGAGTTTGCTCATTACCCAGCTCAAAATCAAGGTTTCCTATAGAGTGGCGAGATACTACTTCTTTCCCACTGGCTAACTCTACAATCATTTTTCTAGCTGATTTTTGACTCAAGTTTAATTTTTGCAAGCACCTAGGAGAAAGGAATGAATGGGTACTGCCACAATCAATCAAAAGCTGAAATGGCTTACCGTGATGAGTGGCGGGGGCTTGGATTACACCAAATTGTTTATTCGGACCTTGGTGTTCTACTGCCGCATGGACGGTGGCGCGCTCTTCTTCAGCCTCTTCCAAGGTTGGCTCTTCACTTATAACACAGGCAGTTCTAGCAACTGTTCCTCCGCGGCCTCTGCCACGACCACTGCCTCTTGCACCTTGGTGGGTAGGGGTTCCACGGCCTTGATTTCCTCTGTTACCTTGGGGGAATGATGTTGCCATCTTGGGACAGTTGGCTCTAAAGTGTCCCGGCTCATTGCACTCAAAACACAGAGGGCCTTCTCTGGAAGAAGCAGCATACGAGCGGGGGGCAAAAGAGTTGCCTTGTCGCCCTCTGTTGTAGTAGGGAAAATTCGGTTGAGGTTTTTTGTAGGGTTGATCTCTAAGGTTTGCCTCAGGGTAAGATCTCTTTTGATTCTTCGGTTTGTTAGCCTTCATTTCTTTCACAAGGGGCTTAGCTCGTATGAGAGCATCCTGTAAAGTGGTTGGCCTCATTGCTTCAAGGCGGGAATCTAGGGGTTCATTTAGCCCTTGGCAGAAACGAGCCACTTGCTGGGAAGTAGTCATAGCTGGGGCATACTTCCGAAGGGTAATAAATTTGGAATAGTAGTCCTCAAGAGTTAAGGTGCACTGTCTAAGACTAAAAAACTCATTCATCTTTATGGACTCATGGGATGGAGGAAGATATCTTTCCTTCACTGCCTGCTTGATGTCTTCCCACGTTTGAGAATGCTCGGTGACCTCCTTGTCACGGCACCACTGTTTCCACCAGAGTTTAGCATCTCCAGTGAGGCGAAACCGTGCGCGCATAGACTGATTTGTTACTCCAGTACCGGCAGCAGAGAAATAATCGTCCATCGCCTCAATCCAGACTTCAGCATCCTTCTCAACCTTTGAACCTTCTCCTTTAAAGGAGGGAGGTTGCATTTGCTTGAGCAGGAGCTTCTTCTCCTGGGTATCGGTATAAAGCGCATTGGGAAGTGGAGGGTGGTCATCCTGGCCATCATCGTAAAAACAATTTTTAAGATTACAAGATTCATATTTGCACAACGCTTAATTTTTGGAGAGCAAAACCATTGAAATTGTTTTATTTCCAAATATTTACAAGGACAAGTTTTATTACAAAGATCTGAGACTAATATAATTAGTCTTATTTGACATCAAGGGAAATTCCTAGGCTTCACTGTGACATAAGGGTAGAGCGGTCCACATATGTGAAATATGGGGGTTCCGCTGTAGTTTCCAAGACTCTAAAAACTGACGGTAAGGGTGGTAAACTCTGGATTGGGGTGGGTCCTAACACTGCTACTCTATCAGCAGGTAAGACCTGCATCACTTTGTCATACACCCAACGGTCCTGAGGTATGCGAACCCCATCTATAGTCACCGAGGTGTCGTCCCTGGGGGTACCGACGAACCAAAATAAGCGGACCATCTTCAGCTTCTCAATCCAACGAATCCGCTTAAGGTCGGTGGTGAGGTTCCCAGTCTGATCTGCTCGGATGAAGAAGTATCTCGGTCCACGACTCCAGAAATCTCTGCCCCATCCTCTCTGAATACGAGAGAAATGAGGGAGGGATATCTTCTCTAATATCTGCACCATGGTGTCGCGAAACTCGAAATTCGAGGAGTGACTAGCAGTCTCGAAGATGCATTGGAAAACTAGAAATTTGGAGTAGGCATCTTCCTCTTCCTACAATCATTCAAACATCAATTCAATCCTATTTGTTTTAGTAGGATGTCTTTACTAATTAGCATTATGTTAGGTAAAGCATTTATTACAAAACAATCCTTAAACTGCAATTCCTAGGAGTCAAACTTGCTCTGATACCAATTGTAAGGTTCCTCCCTTTAAAAATGGGAGAAACACTTAAGATAGTCCGCTAAGTCTTATCTTGGGAAAAATTTCCTATTCATCGACACCTTGACCCTGTAGAGATTCAAGGATACGATTCATAGGTATGACGTAGCTCTATCCCGCAGGGGGAGCGTGATTTCCTAAACATCAAATCACCCATAGGGCAATTGATCAAAAATTGGGCAACTACTAGACTTGATGTCTAGAGACAACGCTTTTTTCCTCATCTTTTGCAAGGCACAGCCGCTGGCCTAGTTTTCTAGAATAGAGTTGCCCAAGAACCTAACTATCTAACGTAGGGCTTTCACTTAATCTATTGGAAAGCTACCCGACCAATCGGGTCCACCCATCCGTAGGATGGTGCCGTCAGGGCATTCCATCCTCCCACTTTCCACTCTACTCACGCATCAATTTGTTTTCTAATTAATACTACCACACTGTTTGACATAAATAAGCATATTCCTTAATTAGGGCCCTTCTTCACAGGGTTCGTTATAACAGCCTTCTTACACAATACAATCATACCAAAGACAAGATGCAATTATATAAAAAGTTTATACATGAATCCATTTCCATACAAGCCAATCCGGCTCTCTTATTCTTATTCTGCCGATGATCTAGAATTCGGCCTTCCAGCCTCTACATGCTGGGCAAAACCCTACGGGACCATACACCTCATCGTCGGCCGCTGGCGAGGACTCAAGCCGGCCTGTCGCCCTCTCAGGCTCCATCGCTCGATCCTCCCGCCCCTCAGAGGGATGTCTGCACACTAGGGTGGGCTTATTTACCGCACTAGCCTGGGCCCTCAGAACTAGGCAGCCTCATAATCTCTCGCCTCAGTCGGCGATCCTTATTCTTCCAAAGGTATGAGGGATACCTTGGACCATTACCGGGCTTTGCTAACGACGCCGCCCGGCTACACAAGCACGGAACGGAGTTAGCGTTGAAGCCAAAAAAAAATCTTGAATTCCAAAAGATAACAACTTCAATGCAAATTTCTAAGTATAGCATTCACAATTCATGAGGATAGCAATTTTCTAAGTATAGCATTCACAATTCATGAAGATAGCAATTTTCTATGCAATTTATCGAAATCAACATCACATAATTCATAATTTCATATAATTTTTATGTCGTCGTTTTAAGAGGAAAAGATACCATTCATTAATACTAATTTAAGGAAAAATCTCTTCTTTTGAAAATTAACCAAGCTAACCTGGCCACCGTTTCCTTGAGGGGCTTGAAAAGGGCGGACTGGAGCCGCAATGGGCGCATCTCCCTCCATCTCGTTGTTACGTGCGCCTCTTGAGGCAATATTTTGCTGTCTCCGGGATGAGGCCATCTTAGGTGTCGCCTTGTAGAGCTTGCTGCTGCGATCGAAACGCTTCAGTCGGATCTGAATTCCGAGCTCGTTTGCTCACCGTATGAGCAAATGAAAATGGCGCACGAACCCTCGCTTGAGCCAAAAATCCCTTACTAAAGTCTACGCAAATGGGGGGGGGGATTGTTGAGATGTCCTTAAGCCCAAAGGCAAAAACATGGAGAGGGCTGGGAGGGGTGGCTGCAAGCCTCTCTGTAAGTCTATTCACACGGGGGGGGCGGGGGGGGGGGGGGGGAGAAGAGTTAAGGACACTGGTCCATGGCAAGAGGAGGATGGAGGAAAATTGGCTTATCTGAAAAGAGCCAAATGAGGGGGTGTGAAAGGGGTGGCTGCAAGGGCGGCTGTACTTGCAGCAAGTACGCTACGGCGGTACGGACGGCGGCACGACAGGGCATACGCTACACAGAAGTGCGTGCCGACTGAGGAGCACCCCGGGGGTTTATATAGCTGAGGGGTGAGGGTGCGGGCGTTGCGCAAAGCAGGGACGAAAGGATGGTGTACCTTCAAAGTCTATGGATCAGTGGCCTGCATGGGTCTACGGGAAAGGTACGGTGCCGGTTGTCTGGGAAAGGAGTGGTACGCATGTACCTTATCCGGTCTGGGTGTCCGCCCAAGGGTACGCGTGGACCAAACAGTGGGCGGCCGTCCTTTGGTTCTTGGGCGGCCATTGTACGGGCGCTCTAGTAAGTGTGTACGGACCAAATTTTGGGGCGGGGTACCCAAATTTGGGGCGCCCGCCTCGATTTGCGTGCCGGACCGCCCCGGGGGGCGAAAATTTTTTTTGTCCGGGAGGTTCTCCTGGTCGCAGGGGTTCAGACCGTTCGTCAAACGGATGTGCGGTCGTGCATTTATTAAGGTTTAAAGGTCGCCGTTTTATAACTAAAATGATTGAAATTAGCGTATAGGCTTGATCCGGTGTCCGTTTTGGATGCTGTAAAATCCCATATTAGGGTAAAATCGCACGCAGATTCCAAATTTGGGCTCAGAATTTGAAGATTCTAAGTGGAAATGACTCAATTAATAAAATTATTGATATTTATACCATAAAAACTCATAATTACATGGACATTTCTTTATTAGTGAAGATGGGTACGTTACAATTTCTCTCCCACAAGGATCTCCCAAAAGGATGCCATATAAATACTATGTTTGTTTCTCTATTATATTTGTC
Source organism: Cibotium barometz (assembly GCF_041138505.1). Classification (NCBI taxonomy): domain Eukaryota; kingdom Viridiplantae; phylum Streptophyta; class Polypodiopsida; order Cyatheales; family Cibotiaceae; genus Cibotium; species Cibotium barometz. The sequence goes on from NC_141091.1 coordinate 33,421,350, forward strand.
GATCTAATGGGAGGACCATGTGAGCTAGAAGTATCTTTAAACAAAATCTCCTCCCACCCTTCTCAAAATCTTTTTGCAAAAATAAATTTCTAGATAACATTGAAATTGAGACAGAAACAAATAAGATAATGATGCTAGATATAGATAGATCGATAGAGTCTATGAAGAAATCATCTCATGCTCAAAGCAAGATTCTCTAAACCCCATGCTTTTGCTTTTGTTACTCTACCTAAATGGGCAAAGAAGACTTTCTCACATGGAAACAAAGTTAGCTATGTCTCGTTATATCAATATTTTTTGTGAAAGAAGTTGAGGGCAATGATAATGCAACAAATTTATAACTCAGACCTCTTAGGCAAAGGTAACATAAGCAAGAGATAGGGTTTTCTCTCTTCAACAAAACCACATACCCTCTGTGAGAGAGCTGTGAAAGTAAAGTTTTTGGCTCCAAAACCCTACCCTTGTTAATATTATGTTGTTGATGCAACAAAGGGAACTATGTGAAGCTTGTGAGAAAGTCATCAAATATTGATAACCTTTGACTTACAAGATGTGTGCTAAACAAAGGCTTCACTTCTGAAGTGTTGTTGACTACTTGTATGCAGCTAGGTTTTCACTTCTCTTAGGAAAGATCCTCCTTTGTATGGGAAGATGAGATGTGAGACATGGTTTGTGATCTTCTTATAGAAAGTGGGATTAGAGGGAATATGCAAGATTTTGTAAAAACTTGTGATAAAAGAGAGAGAAAAAAGGGAATGGGGAACTAGGGTTTACCTGACACTGTACGACCACCTAGGCCCTGTTGTTTTCCCTTATGGCGAAACCAGGGGGGTCCGTCTCGGGCACCCCCAAACCAGCCTCAAAACACTCCCCCCAGGCTCCTCTCCAGTCAAAGGTGCCTTGCCCCAGAATATGCCATCAGCATAGGATGTGCATGCTCCAGGCGCGTTGTTTCATGCAGTAACATCATTGCAAAACATGCAAGTGGCCTGGCACTCCCTGCAACCGAAGGAGCGAATTCATGCAGACTCCTCCCCCTCTACATGGCCTCGTCTCTCTTAGAATAGGTAACTTCACTTTTGGCCACTTCCACAACAACCCGACCCGAAGACCGACTTTCACTCAACTCTCAACCTAGAATATGGCTTCTATGGGGATTACTTTCCAACGTGGAAGTAGAGTCGGAGACGGAGGACCCGTCGAGGTTGTCGTTGTTGCGGAGCGAAGAAATGGAAACTCTAGACATGAACGAGATCCGACAAATTAACGAGGCCCTCTCTTAAGTCAACAAAGGCAAGGTGTTGAGACTCCAACCAAGAACGACAAAGCAGGAGGCGACTCTCATGATAGAAGCAAAGAAGATAAGCAATCTGGAGCTAGTAAGTCTATTCCTATTTCATTACCTGAAAATTTGGTTAATGAATGTAGTTCATCTTACCACCCATGGGCAGTAGTGGGTCTGTGTTTTGTCCCTCATCCACCATTAGAATTTCTCCGTACATGGATAAAAAATAACTGGACAATAAGGGGGTGGGAAGTCAAGAAAAGCCAATGTCTTCCCAATAATTATTATTGTTTCCTTTTTGAAAATGAGCAAATGGCTCTCAATGTACTTAGTGGATGAATACAAACTCTCTTTTATATATCTTTAAATGGTCTCCAGACTTCTCTCCCTTGGGTCCCAGACCCTCCATAGTCCCTATCTAGGTAGAGCTCCCAAATCTGCCAATGCACCTTTGTCCATTGCTAAAACTTATTGTCAACCCTTTGGGAAGGCTTCTAGGAATAAGACATATAGATGACCTCAACCCTAGGTGGCATCCCCAGGCGCCTTAATTGAGATAGATATTACTTAAGAACTTCTAGTGAGCTTAAACATTTCCACAGGTAGTGGGTACTATATAGACCAGTAGATTATATATAAGAATATACCCAATACCTGCTTCCATTGTGGAGCTATATAGACCAGTAGATTATATATAAGAATATACCCAATACCTGCTTCCATTGTGGAGCTAAGGATCATTATATCAGGAACTGTCCTATCAAATTTCCCCCTCCTCCTCCTAAGCCAGAAGAACAAACAACCCCAAAGCCAGATAAACAAGGATTCTAGAATGTAGGAAGGAGAAACAAACCCTTAGCCTAGATCTGGCACCCCAAGGGAAACTCCAAAGTCAAACATAACAACAGATTTGCCCCTCTACTCATGGGCCTTGCTGATCCTTCCCAACCCGAGGAGGAGTCATCAAGTGAGGTGGAGGAGTTTGTTTCGAGTTCTCAGGTAGCAAATATACAAGATTCATTTGCTAAGGAAGTAGATGATATGGACTTCCAGGAGGAATTCCATGCAGAGCAACTCCTCCCTACACAAGCAGATGAAGAATCCCTTCCTGGGGAAGGAGCAAAAAATCTATGTTTAGCTCTGCAATTAAACAAGGGATAAGGAATGGTAACCTCAGTGACATAGGTACCTCCAAAAGAAGATAATCTCAAGTGGGAGGGATGCATTCCCCAGCCCCCAATGAGAAGACCCTCAAGCCTTCTGGGAAACCTCCTTCCAAATCCCCCAGAACATGATGCCTAGAACCTTACAATTCTGTCCTCCTTCAATACTAAAGGACTCACTGATGAAACCAGACCCAGAGTGATAAAAGACTAGTTATGGCAGTTAGGATTAAAGCCTTGCATTATATGCCTTCAAGAAATCAAGGTAGTGGGAGATCTACTACAGAAAAATCTTATGACATTCTCCAAGAGCCACCGATGGTTTGTGACAAACCATAAGCAGGGAAGCAGAGGCACAGTTATAGGTATAGATGATTATCTATGTACGATTCCTCCCTCCAGCTTTTGAGGTGTAAAGGGGTAAGAACCTCCCCTTCTGTTCTTGTAATTATTCCCCTCTTTGAAATAGAAGAAAGATCTTGTTTTACCATGTTTTGGCCTAGAGAGAGAAAATATCTACAGAGAGGTAATCCAAAATTGAGATATCTTTGGATATAAAAATCCTCCTAGTGTCAAATGGTTTCCCCTAAAATAGAAGTTCAAAATGAACTTTCCAATGTGCATTAGGAATCAATTAAAAATGATATAAGGGACCTTAGCCTAAGGGTCTAGATTTTCATAAATTTTTGGATTATGGTCCAATTAAGGTTTCTATGGGCCAATAGGATTAATCCAAGTGTTGGGATGAGATAAATCCAAAGAATAAAAGAAAATACCCAAAATGAGTAAATGCTCACATAAGATGAAGAGTTGACTGAGTACAAGGTTTATTAGTTAAAAATTAAGAGATATTTCTTTAAAAATGAGATATTTTAGAGAAATGATAAATTTTTGACACCTTGGTAAGGAGGGGGAGACCTTAGAGGTAGGCGCCTATTCGCATGTGGATGAGTTTTTAATTCAAAAAAATTGTGATATTTTTATCTCTCCTCTCTCCTGGATCAAACTAGATCAAAATGGGATCTAAACTGGTCCAAATATTGTCCCATTTTGATCCAGGAGAGAGGAGATAAAAATTGTGATATTTTTATCTCTCCTCTCTCCTGGATCAAAATGGGAGCTAAATTGGTCCAAATCTTGTCCAAATTCAACCAAACTGAAGCTAAAAAATTCTAGAACTTAGTTGGACTCAGTTAGTGGCCTTCCTCACCTATAAATAGATCCTTAGTCTTTTGTAAAAAAATCTGTGAACTATACCATGCCAGTATTACATTAAAATAATGATATTTTCTATTATCCCTTAAAAATCCTCTACTTTTGGAGAGATTGGAGCTTCTCTCTCTCCTCAACAATCCTTGGAGCTTTCTTCTCAACATACTAAATCAATTGATTGGTTGGGGACTTCCTTCTAAGATAAAGAAGCAAGCCAAATCTAGAGGTAAGAAGTAATTTCATGGTTTTCATTAATATTCTCAATGATTTCACTTCTCAACCCCTCTCAAGCTTGAGAAGTTTCAAATTAATTATTTTCAATGATGCAAATCAAGCTTTCTATAAGAATTCTAATGATTGATCACAAAAAAGTTAATCTTTATACTTAACTATAATGCTTTTTATGTATATCTCTCTCTCTCCCAAAAGAATAGTCATTCCTATGACTAATTCTTTAGCAAATGAATGCTTCTCATTGATAAATTCTTAATTCAAAATCAATCTCTAAGCTTGTTAAGCTAGACTCTGAGGTTAAGAAAATGGCTTTTTATGCTTTTATGCTAATAAAATTATGGTAAACTTATTGTTTAATTCCATAAATTGGATTTAAGTCTAAGGATAGTTATTCTATCCTAATTGCATTTCAAAGTCTTATTCTTTCTAGAAATATTAAAAATTATCAGTAAAATAGCAGCACAGCGAAGCTATGGCAAAAATTTTAGAAATTAATACATAACTCATTTTTATGCATAATGTGAAAAAAGGACTTCCTACCATATTCTAGGATTGGACATCCTATGCTAAAAGAATGATTTTTATCAAATTCATTGGAATCTAATTTTTAGTATTTATGCATAAATAATTAATTAAAGAAAAGAGAAATTTTTGGTATTTTTATTTTTATGCAAAAAGATGAATTCCCACGATAATGGAGATCCATGTAATTAAATGGAAAAAGAGAAATTTTGGTATATTAAAATAATGAATATTCAATTTAAAGAGGAATTTTAGGTAAATTTATTTTATGCATGAGAAATTTTAAATGATAAAAGAGGAATTCCCATGACAATTGGAATTCAATCATTTAAATGGTAAAAGAGGAATTCTTGGCATATTTGAAATAATTGATATTTTTATTAAAGAAAAGAGGAATTTTATATAAATTTATTTTATGATAAAAGAGGAATTCCCATGACATTTGGAATTCAATCATTTAAATGCAAAAAGAGGAATTCCCATGATATTTGAGATCCAAGAAATTAAATGGAAGAAGAGGAATTTTTAGCATAATTCAAATTATGAGTATTTATCAAAAGTGGAATTTTGAGCATTATTGGAAAATATGGGTAGAATTGATTTTTGTAAATCCCATGAATCTTTTACTCAAAAGAAGAATATTGAATATATTTCACTTGAGAATTTTGAGAAAGAATATGAAAATATCCATCGAGAAAAATTACCTTTAACTAGGCCAAGCAATTGGCATATTTAGAAAAAGTCCCATTGGTATCGAAAGTAGAAAATGTTACTAAATGTGAATAGATGTGAATAGATGTGAATACAATGTGAATAAGATGAGAATACGATGTGATAAGATGTGAATACACTGTGATAGGATGTGAGTGGATGTGATAAGATGTGAGTGGATGTGATAAGATGTGAATGTGATGTAAATGGATGTGAATGTGAAGAGATGTGGATGGGATGTGATGTGATGTAAATGGATGTGGATGGGATGTGATATGGATATGGATAGATGTGAATGGATGAGATGTGATGTGAATGGATGTGATGTGATGTGATGTGAATCGGGATAGATGTGAATGGATTAGATGCAATGTAAATGGATGTGATGTGATGTGAAATGGATGTGATGTGAATCGGGATAGATGTGAATGAATGAGATGTGATGTGATGTGAATCGAGATAGATGCGAATGGATGAGATGTGATGTGAATGGATGTGATGTGATGTGATGTGAATCGGGATAGATGCGAATGGATGAGATGTGATGAGAATGCATGTGATGTGATGTGATGTGATGTGGATCGGGATAGATGTGAATGGATGAGATGTGATGTTTATGGATGTGATGTGGATATGGGTAGATGTGAATGGATGAGATGTGATGAGGATAAATATGATGAGATGTAAGATGATGTGATTGGATGAGAATGGAGGAAGGACAATAGGAATACATACGATTGGATGTGGATTAAGCAAAGTAAATTGATGTAGAAGAATGTGGAATAACGAGAAATTATGTGGAACAATGTGGAAAGATGAGAGTTCTTTAGAAACTATATTTATGACCTGTTTTTAGATGATTGTTTTATGTCAACAATGCTAGGAAAGTATTTTGACCATCTTGTGAATGAGGTCGTGGAGACCAAAGTGATAAAGTTCTTTAGAAACTATATTTATGACCTGTTTTTAGATGATTGTTTTATGTCAAGAATGCTAGGAAAGTATTTTGACCATCTTGTGAATGAGGTCGTGGGGAGACCAAAGTGATAAAGTTGCAACAGCTGATGGAGAGTCGACGGAGGACATCTCGCGTAGCAAGGTCAACCGAGGTCTTGACCAGCCTCGATTCAATTTAAATGGTGAGCTTTTGTTGGTACGATGGATGAGGGACCAAGGAAGCGGGCCTATGAGTGAAGCTCTAGGTGACCTACGAAAAGGTGACCTACGAAGGATCCTATAGGGTGCTGACCATACGGTGCTCGGGCTCTCGGTCGTCGTCGACGATACCCATGCGTGCGTCGAGGAAGAAAATGGAACAAGGTGTTAGAGTTGTTTTCTGAACTCGGGTATGGATCTGGTTGATTGACCTTGCTGGTCCTCAACGGATGAGTCTATGGCTCTTTTATATGGATCTGTTGGTTGATCTTGCTGATCTTCAATGGAGAGTCCATCTTGATTTTTATAAGTGAATATATTTTCGGGTACTATGAGCTAGGAACTATTGAAAAGGCCCTTGAGTGAACAGGTGGTGAGCGTTCTGGTTACCAATGATGCCATAGGTACACCGATGAAGGAATGATTGGAAATTAGAACTCAAGCTAGATATTTTGGAGGATTATGAATAGTGATACTATGGTTTCATTAAAATATTATTTTAAAGACAGTTGAATCTGTGAAAAAGGCAATTTCATATTAGGTGTGTAAGTGGTGTGACTATCTTGAACTTTGCTTGAAGCGCCGGCTAGGGGGCCTCGGAACTCTTTTCCCTGGTACCCGGGCCTCGGAACTCTTTTCCCTGGTACCCGGGACAAAAAATAACCAAATTCCTAAATGGATCCTATCACTACAGTGGTTGGGCGGTTGGCTAACCCATGGGATGGGTGGATGGGGTTAGGCTGGACTGATGGATCCCTAAAATGAGACTCAATTCTCTTATGTTACGATAGATGAAGTAAATCCCAGATAGTCCTTGTTCTATGGAAAAGAATCAACGGCTGTGCCTCTTGACGAGGAAAAAAGCGTTGGTCTCTATGATCCAAGTGCAAGTCTCTTCCTTATCTGACCATGTGACTTACTAGTTCGGTCGGATCACTTTGGTTAGTTAAGGCTCTTGACTATGTTAGAATAAAAATATCCTGGAGGAATCACACATGCTTTCTGGGCGAGGGAAGTTTTTTCGGGTTCGGTTTTGGAATAAACCAAAGGATTATTCTCTTGTCCAGATATCCGTGGACGAGGCCCCGAGTGAGAGGCTCTGCCGCCCTACGCAAGAAGTGCTACTTCCATTGCTAGCACCCCCGAATTCGTTGCGCGAAGGGGGCAGGGATCTTTCACCCTAGTTGCATGCATTAAAGAGGTCAACATTGACCCTAAACACAGATGGATTGTTGTATCAGTGTATGCCTCGGGCCCTACAGGGTCCAGACCGGAGCTGTGGACATCCTTAATGGGAATTCAGCCACCAATTCTCCTCCTAGGAGACTTTAACATGGTGGAAGCTCAGACAGACGGATACAAACAAGTGGGACACACTATCAGAGGTCAAGAAAAAAAAACTGGGAAGAATGCAAACTGTTCCACTCCCTTCACGATATGTCATCCCCTAACGACTTCACTTGGAGCAATGGAAGATCAGATCTGCTGACAAGGAAGGCTCGACTTGATAGATGCTATATATCAGATGCCCTTAGTCAGAAATATCTGAGCTCATCAATCCAAGTCATGAAGAACATTGTTCTTTCATATCACTACCCTATTATTGCATTTATTAAATCAACTAGGGTAAGGATGAAATCCGGATGGTTTCACACCAACCCTAAACTATTCCAGTTGCCTTCAATTCAGCAAGGAATCAAACAAATATGGGAGAAGTCCTTCTCTTCCATTTGTGCCCCCGCTAGAGCCTGGACTCAATCACTGAGGAAAACTCAAAACTTCCTAGTTTTTTAAAAAAAGAGGTAAGCAAAGCCCGTTGTCGTGCCACACCACGTCTATGGTGTGAAACCATGCATGTGAGGCCATTAAATGTAAATCCAGATGCATGGGATTAAGTGCCACAGTGTACATGATGTGTATATGCCTTTACGCATTCCGAGGGTTAGCAGAAGTCCCTGTGCCTGTGTACATATGGTGTGCGTGTTCGGGCACTAGCAGGTTGCATTTGAAAGAAGTATGAAAGCATGTGGGCAATTGATGGTCGGGATGCCAAATAAAATGTGTGTATAAGCTAATCTTAAAGGAGCATAAAATGGAAGGTGATGAGGGACGTGTGCATGGCATGGCAAAAAAAAGGTGGGGCATGAGCATCAATGGAGAAAATACCAAATTGGGTCAGAATGGCGGATTCTTCCAGAAGAGTAAACGTGGATTGCAGTTGGCGTGGGGGATGTAGAGAGTTGCGAGCAAGGAGCCCTTTAAGTATTGCAGCCATCCTTGAGGCTTTAAAGGAAAAAGAAATAAAATGAGTAACCAGGTGGCCAGCTATGGGAAATCCACGTGGAGATATGCTTTGCAGCCATCTCCCTCGCCAGCGCAACACCTAGGTGGTGGGGTTCTTCGAGAAGGGACGGCGCCAAAAAGGAGAGGAGACTCTCGGGTAGAGCATAGCTGCGGGGGTACAGGCGCTGCAGAAAGGAGAGTGTGGGGGTTCTCAGGTGCAGACGTGAGGGGCTCTCTGGCATAGCCACAAGACGGAGACAAGGGAAGCAAGGAGCCGACGTACTGGGGGGCTCTTGGGCACAGTCGCAAGCACTACAGAGTCGGCGCAGCTGCAGACGTGAAAGAAAGCGCGGAGGTGCTGTTGTGCAGACCCAGACGACGGCTGGAAGGTGTGGTGGCCTCCGGGTTCTGGAGTGGAGAGCAAAGTGGCTGGTGCAGCAGCAAGCACAAAGGAGGGGCGCAGTTGCAGTATGGTAGCGCATGAGGCACCAAAGAACTGGCTGCTGGCCGCCTGGTGCTGGAAGGCAACTCAGAAGAGCTGCGCAGCTGACTGGCGCAGAGGGCACGTGGGGAAAGGAGGGTCCGGTTCGTGAGAAGAGCTGGGGGCTGGGCTTTAGCTCATGTGGACACTTCTCGATTGCAAGGAACAAGTCCATTATCCCATAAAGACAGTGACCAAACATTGCGTTCTAAAAGCTACGACTTCTGTGCTGTCAAAGATGGGGAAAGTAGCATCGATAATCTAGTGTCTGCAACGACAAGGATTGCTGTTTTGAGCATGCACACTCCAGAAATAAAGAGTCAGCTGCATGGCCAGTTGAATGACGGAGCTTATCATCATTCAAAGCACACTTCTGCTTGGCTGCCAGCCAAACTTGCTGGTCTGGTGGATATACCTTTAGCTGGAACAGCTTTACAGGCTTGTTGGATGCGCATGGTGGCAGCTCAGATGGAGCTTGGGAAGTAGGCTGGGCATAGCGCACAGTGTTGGCTGCTAGTGTCGCCTCCCCAGTCTGCATCTACGTAACAGGTCGTGTGCATAGGCTTGGCCACATAAGTTTGTCAAAACAAGGTGACGAAATGGTGCTAATGTGAGATTGGCCTCAGATGTGTATGGGAGGAGCTTTGTGTTGGGGACAGGTGTGCATTCATACATGTTATATTTATGAAGGATATGCTGTATGTAATGGCTTGGTGCATGATGAGGGAGTGTTGTGCTCTGTCATGAATAATATTGATGCCAATACGGTATGTTATCGGGCCTAAATCAGTCTTGCAGAATTGGTTACTCATGAGGTTTTTGAAGCTTTGCATGATGGTAAGCATATGATTGCTGATGATAATGAGATCGTCTATGTAAACAGCAACGATGAACAAGTTAGTTTCATTGAGAAAGGTTTGAAACCAAATGATCTCCTGTACACCATGTGCTAAAGCCATGTATCAAGCTTCTGCAGGTGATGCCCCTTGAAGAAATAAATATTCTGTTCCTTTGCTAGGATTTGAAGCTACTCTCACAGCCAGAAGTCTCGCACTTCCCCAGCGACACCGCCCACGTCACGACATCTTTGGTGAACCCGACGTGAAACCGCTGGGGTGAGAGTACGTAGAGATGGCTAGCAAAATGGAGCATTTATATGCAGAGATGAAAGAGCTTGAAGAGCGGTTCAGGAAGATTGAAGAAGAAAAGCGAAATCAGGAAGCGGTGGAAATTGCGGTGCAATTGGTATATGACAGGGTCAATATATTTGATGGTTACGATCCAGAAAGCTATCTAAGGTGTTACGAGACAGAGATGAAGAATCAAGGGGTTCCAGAAAACATGATGATTGCATCTTTTGCATACCTTGTAAGTCCTGATTTAAAAGATGAAGTGCTGGAACTAGCAGAGTATCACTCCAAACGATGGAGTGATTTTGCAGATGCACTTATTTATGCAAGTTCCAGGTATAATGTGAGCTGTGATAGTGTTCCAGCAACAATCCAAGCCAATTTAGAAGCGGTTGTCGATGCATGTCTTATGGAGGACAATCAATTATTATTCAAGGCTGATACGGAGATTGTGCAGGCTGTTTATGCTAAATTGGGACTGCAAAAAGCCATTAGTGAGCAACAAGGCCTTCAGAGTGCCAAAAGGGATGCTTTGCTACAGCCTCATAAAGATGCAATGGGTGAACTCTGCAAGTATAATCTGTCTTCCTTGTTTGAGGGTGCAGACATACAGGGTCCTATGATCATACCAAATGATGTGTGTATGCCACGAAAGTGCTCATTTGAAGGGTATTCCTCAGGTGTCGTATCATATGTGTGAAGAACAGCAGGAACCAATGCTTCTTGCTGAAAGCATGATTGCAGAGTTTGAAGATCTAAGACAAGAAGAAGATGCTATCATTACTGCATTCTTATCTGGTTATGATGCTTATAAGCAGGATGATGTACATGAATATGCAGACGGGCCACAAGTATGTGTGATTGATTTAGAGGGGGTGAGTGATATGGGTGATTCCAACAGTGATGTTGCTTCTGAAGCTGGTTGCCAAGGTTCTTTGGATTTGGGTTATTCTGGAATGCTAACAGGGTGTTCCAACAATAAACAGGGTGATGCTATGTCATCAGTGTCAGGGTTACCTTGCAACCACATTTGTGAGCAACAATCTCGAGCTTGGAAGCCTGTTTATGATGATGATTTGGAGAGGGAAATTGAATCTGTCTTTTTGGATCATACAAGGTTCAATGACATACAGATTCAAGGGCACTTGGGTGAGGCACCCATAATTCTAAGCCCATCTGCAGACAGGTATCAAGAAATACTGGGAGATAACATGCAGGATATGCAAAGTGTGGTCAGAGAGCCTCATGAGGCTGCATATGAGCGACCAAATGGATATAGTTATGGGGGTATGAATGTTCATGATAATCAACATGTGGGATTGCAAGATGATAATGGCTTCAATGCGATTGATCCTGGATTGGATGCTATCTTAGATGATGCATTGGATGATTACATGGTATATAATAGATCCCCATCAGCTTTGGGCTCTTCTATGCTTGATGCTAGTCAACTGTCGGTTGCAAGTAAGGATGTGCAAGTGTTATGTGAGCCAAATGATTGTGATGAGATTGATTCAGAGCTGGAGGCTATTCTCGATGATGCCTTGTTGGACTTTGTATGTGTTGATGCTTTTCCGTCTTTGGATGAGAAGAATGAATGTTTGTCAGTGGGTGAGCTGGATCCAGGCAAGGTAGATTTGGATGGGATGTTACCAAGTGTGTGTTCCATGCTGTTAATGCAGTTGTTACTTGGTGTGGCCATACAATATGTGGTGCAAAGGCTTCAAACATGGCCTGAGGAAAATTTTGAAGCAAATCATTTTGAAGAGCATCCCACTTTGAATGATGAGGGTAATCATGCATATGCAGGGAATCTAAGTGAGGATAGGGCTTCATATGAGCAAAGGATATGGTACATATGCCAAAAGCGATTGGTATTTGATCCAGGTGGGAAAGCAGAACCATTCAGATGTGATTGCTAAGATACAGGACCGGTGTGGCACATACCAGAGGATGTGCAGGTTTAGAGGGGGTGGATGTCGTGCCACAGCACGTCTATGGTGTGAAACCATGCATGTGAGGCCATTAAATGTAAATCCAGATGCATGGGATTAAGTGCCACAGTGTACATGATGTGTATATGCCTTTACGCATTCCGAGGGTTAGCAGAAGTCCCTGTGCCTGTGTACATATGGTGTGCGTGTTCGGGCACTAGCAGGTTGCATTTGAAAGAAGTATGAAAGCATGTGGGCAATTGATGGTCGGGATGCCAAATAAAATGTGTGTATAAGCTAATCTTAAAGGAGCATAAAATGGAAGGTGATGAGGGACGTGTGCATGGCATGGCAAAAAAAAGGTGGGGCATGAGCATCAATGGAGAAAATACCAAATTGGGTCAGAATGGCGGATTCTTCCAGAAGAGTAAACGTGGATTGCAGTTGGCGTGGGGGATGTAGAGAGTTGCGAGCAAGGAGCCCTTTAAGTATTGCAGCCATCCTTGAGGCTTTAAAGGAAAAAGAAATAAAATGAGTAACCAGGTGGCCAGCTATGGGAAATCCACGTGGAGATATGCTTTGCAGCCATCTCCCTCGCCAGCGCAACACCTAGGTGGTGGGGTTCTTCGAGAAGGGACGGCGCCAAAAAGGAGAGGAGACTCTCGGGTAGAGCATAGCTGCGGGGGTACAGGCGCTGCAGAAAGGAGAGTGTGGGGGTTCTCAGGTGCAGACGTGAGGGGCTCTCTGGCATAGCCACAAGACGGAGACAAGGGAAGCAAGGAGCCGACGTACTGGGGGGCTCTTGGGCACAGTCGCAAGCACTACAGAGTCGGCGCAGCTGCAGACGTGAAAGAAAGCGCGGAGGTGCTGTTGTGCAGACCCAGACGATGGCTGGAAGGTGTGGTGGCCTCCGGGTTCTGGAGTGGAGAGCAAAGTGGCTGGTGCAGCAGCAAGCACAAAGGAGGGGCGCAGTTGCAGTATGGTAGCGCATGAGGCACCAAAGAACTGGCTGCTGGCCGCCTGGTGCTGGAAGGCAACTCAGAAGAGCTGCGCAGCTGACTGGCGCAGAGGGCACGTGGGGAAAGGAGGGTCCGGTTCGTGAGAAGAGCTGGGGGCTGGGCTTTAGCTCATGTGGACACTTCTCGATTGCAAGGAACAAGTCCATTATCCCATAAAGACAGTGACCAAACATTGCGTTCTAAAAGCTACGACTTCTGTGCTGTCAAAGATGGGGAAAGTAGCATCGATAATCTAGTGTCTGCAACGACAAGGATTGCTGTTTTGAGCATGCACACTCCAGAAATAAAGAGTCAGCTGCATGGCCAGTTGAATGACGGAGCTTATCATCATTCAAAGCACACTTCTGCTTGGCTGCCAGCCAAACTTGCTGGTCTGGTGGATATACCTTTAGCTGGAACAGCTTTACAGGCTTGTTGGATGCGCATGGTGGCAGCTCAGATGGAGCTTGGGAAGTAGGCTGGGCATAGCGCACAGTGTTGGCTGCTAGTGTCGCCTCCCCAGTCTGCATCTACGTAACAGGTCGTGTGCATAGGCTTGGCCACATAAGTTTGTCAAAACAAGGTGATGAAATGGTGCTAATGTGAGATTGGCCTCAGATGTGTATGGGAGGAGCTTTGTGTTGGGGACAGGTGTGCATTCATACATGTTATATTTATGAAGGATATGCTGTATGTAATGGCTTGGTGCATGATGAGGGAGTGTTGTGCTCTGTCATGAATAATATTGATGCCAATACGGTATGTTATCGGGCCTAAATCAGTCTTGCAGAATTGGTTACTCATGAGGTTTTTGAAGCTTTGCATGATGGTAAGCATATGATTGCTGATGATAATGAGATCGTCTATGTAAACAGCAACGATGAACAAGTTAGTTTCATTGAGAAAGGTTTGAAACCAAATGATCTCATGTACACCATGTGCTAAAGCCATGTATCAAGCTTCTGCAGGTGATGCCCCTTGAAGAAATAAATATTCTGTTCCTTTGCTAGGATTTGAAGCTACTCTCACAGCCAGAAGTCTCGCACTTCCCCAGCGACACCGCCCACGTCACGACACCGTGCCCATAGATGGAACAACAAATACTCTCGTCTTAGGGAGCTTGAGAGTAGAATGGCCACTTCTCAGTGGTGAAATCAATGTTCTTAGAGAGGAGCAGAAAAGGAGGAAATAATTCAAAGCCAAGGTCTGAAACTCTTCATTAGGGAGTGGTGGGCCGGAAAAATAGACAGGCCTTCCAAAGAGATGTTTAGAATTCTTAAGAAGAAAGTAGACAAAGACTTTTGTCCATTCTTTAAAACCCTGGAGGGACAGTTGGCAAATTCTATAAAAGAGAACATGAACATAGCAAAATATCACTTCTCGAGTATCTTCAGTACACCTTTAGAGAAGAATGCAGATGATTGCCAATTATAGACAGAAAACGATCCCTAGCTCCATAGCTTCGACTTTAGAAGCTGACATCACTGAGATAGAAATTGCAGAGGCAATAGATAGTCTCAAGAATGGAAAAAGTCCGGGCATAGATGGGCTCCCTACTGAATTCTTTAAACAATTCAAACAGTTTCTTATCCCCCCTCTTCTTTGAGTGTGGCAAGAGAGTGTTGACTACGGAGCTCTCCCAATTTCCCTGAATGAAGGGATTATCAAATTAATTCACAAAAGGGGAGCAAAAGAAGACCTGTCCAACTCGAGACCGATTTCCATGCTGCCTACTGCATACAAGATCTTTGCTAAAGTGCTAGCACGAAGGCTTAGTGATAAGCTGAAAATGTCGGTCAGAGAGGAACAGAAAGGGTTCATAAAGGGCCGCTTTATTCTAGATGCTATTATTGGGCTATGGGAAGGGATAGAGGATGCCCATGAATCTAACCAAGACTTCATTTTCTTCAAAATTCTTTTTGATAAAACCTATGATATACTTGAGTGGGATTTCATACTCCAATCCTTAAAGGATATGGGACTAGGTCCTCGGTTTATACAAAAGGTAGCAACCTTATTTGGGAATGCGAGAGCTAGAGTAGTGATTAATGGCAAACTTTCTTTACCTTTCGAGCTAAATAAATCTATAAGACAGGGTTAGCTCCTCTACTCTTGCAATTGCAGCTGATGCTTTGGGATGGCTTGTTCAAGATGCAATGCAGAAAGGGGAAATGAAAGGTATTGAACTACCTCACAACAAAGGACAAATGTGCCTACATCTGTTTGCAGATGACACTAATGGATTGATTCATAACGATGACAAATCTATCAGGACCTTTTGGAAATGCCTTGCTTTTAGATTTTTTGCACGGCCTCTGGGTCCAGAATTAATCATCAGAAAACTGGAATCAAAACGATGATTAATGACCCGCTAGAATGGATTGTTCATCAAGGCTGTCAAATCTTAGAAGAGGGTCATATATTTCGTATGTTGGGTATCCCAATGGGCTTCAGAGTCACATTGAAACAACGTTGGCAATGAGTTATGGATAAAGTTAAAGTAAAGTTTGATAGGTGGAAGGGCTACCAGCATAATTTAGTAGGAAGATGCCTGGTTCTCAAGCATCTCCTTATACCTTCAACCATTTACTTCCTATCATGCTAGATGCCATCCAAGAGCAATATCAAAGAGCTACAGTCTTTATGCAAAAACTTCCTATGGTCGGTCAGGAGATGCAGACATGTACAAAATCCCTAAGGTGGCTTGGCACTACTGTACGCAACCTAAACAGAAAGGAGGACTTGGGCTCCCAAATATAGAAGACCTTGCCACTCGTCTAGTAGCCAAATGGATTATCAGAAGCCTGTCCCATCCAAACTCGAACTGTGGTCTTTACTTATCCATAGGAACTTAGGTGGTCATAGGATGATGGAACGTCCACAATGGAGAAATAGTCCATTTGTGCTTCTATTCTTCAGTAAAATTATTCTCTGGATCAGAGTTGGTAAGAAGTTTCTGGTCATCATGGAATAGAGTAAAAGGGATTCTAAGCCTGCCCAAGAAAATCAAGAAAGCAGCTGGTTTCTTTGGAAAGGATTCTATTTGGTTCTCCATTTGCCTACAGAATAGTGTGGATAATGACAATTTAAAGAAAGCCCACAAACTTTCAAAAAAGGGAATACAATGTTGGGAGGATATTTGGGATTTGACAACTCAAATGTGGTTTGCTGCAGATAGACTAATGTTGATGTACATAATTACAGAGAGGACTTATTGTTCATTCAATCCAGAATAAGCCAATGGGATCCTAATATAGCAAGGCTCATACAGTGCAGAAACCCCCTCTCCTTAGATGCACTTAAATGGGGACATGCCAGTGCACTGCTACCCATCCCCCCTGCCCTTCCAAGGAATGCTTTTGCATGTGAGATTAAACTCTAAATGGAACATCCTCTGGGATAGGAAACAGTGGGAATTCCGCTTTTCCAAAATCTGGTCTAATTTTATACCCCCAAAAAAATCAATTCTACTCTGGCTTATCATGCATAATAAGTATATGGTATATGGACATGCTCTCGGGCCAAAAAAAACTAGGAATTGGTGATGGATTATGCCCTAGGTGCAAACAACAAGAAGAAAGCATTCCTCATTTGTTCATCTCTTGCCATTTTAAAAAAAGTTTTTTAGATCTGATTCACCAATGCCTCTCCTTGGTCAATGCAACTCAGCTAACTTGGAAGCAAAGACTTCTTGGTGATTTTACAAGGATATGGAATGTTATTAGAGCTGAATATCTATGGTGTGTGTGGAACATGAGGAACTATGCACTGTTTCAAAATGCAGTATCACGCAATTGCCGTGGCCTGAGGAGTGCTCTGTTTGTGCAGATGAAGATGATTTTAAAAGCGGACAGAACTATCTCCCGAGCCCAGAAGTCAAGGATAGAAGTAAAAGAGGTACTTGCAATTAATGAAGCGCGGGAAGAATATGAAGAAAGAATCAATGCTATCAAAGCTAACCGGGCTAACCAGGATCAGGAGTGGAATGAAGTAGGCCGCCAAAACTGACCGTCGAGAAAGAAGAGTTAGCACAAGCCATTTTGGCTTTAACTGACTTAAAAATTTATATCCAAGAACTGAGTTAAGCCGAGTCTCTAAAAAGCTTGATATATATGGCATGATGGTTTTTCTCTAAATAATATTATAACCACTGTTCTGATTTATTTATTTTTTAAAACTTGTGATAAAGTTATAGATACCAATATATTAATAAATTATTGTTCCTGTAAAAAAAACAGTCCCTTTTTCTAATAAAAACAGGGGTGACCTAAAATGTGGAGCGTGGTGATGGTTGGTTGTGCAGTCACTGCAGTGCCGGCCGACTAACGAGAGATGCCTTTTGAAGGCGTTGTGATGAAAGGCTATAAAAAAACCATTGAGAAGGAAAGCTGGAAAAGCTAGCTTGTGTCTTCTTCTGCCGAGCTGGAAGCGGGGCAGGCGTGCCCGGGGGGGATCAATGGATCACCCACCCACCTACCCACGACACTTGGCTCCCAGCGAATCGCTCTCTCCCCAAAAACAAGCTTTTCACCATCCTGCAGGTCCACTTAATGGCATCAAACCAAGCCTGCTGATCGACGTTGCCCATCCAAACGAGGCTCCGTGTGCGTCTTAATCTCGAAGGTGGATACACTGTGCACTACTCTTTGCGATATTGTGGCTGGTTGGTGATTAGCCGAGCAACCCATCTCTCTCTCTCTCTGTCTCTCTCTCCCTCTCTCTCTCTCTCTGTGTGTCTGTGCATATTAGACAGGCTTGAACCTTTTTATCCATACTCTCTCTCTCTCTCTCTCTCTCCATAG
Organism: Cibotium barometz; assembly: GCF_041138505.1. Classification (NCBI taxonomy): domain Eukaryota; kingdom Viridiplantae; phylum Streptophyta; class Polypodiopsida; order Cyatheales; family Cibotiaceae; genus Cibotium; species Cibotium barometz. The sequence goes on from NC_141091.1 coordinate 33,439,260, forward strand.
ACCAGAATTCCATATTCTTTCCTCCTCTATCTTTCTGGGTGATTGGCAGGCCTACATTCTTCTTTCTTTCACTTCGGGCGGATTCTCTCTCTCTCTCTCTCTCTCTCTCTCTCTCTCTCTCTGCATTCAAGATTTTATATCATTGTACTGTTGCAGGCGCAATCAAACTATCTGCAAGCATGGTACCAAAGAGCGGGAAGACGCTGGGGGAGGCAATGAACGTGAAGGTGGTGGGAACGGGGAGTGAAGCGGTGTTGCTAGCGCATGGGTTTGGGGGCACACAGGCACAATGGGAGGCGGTGATTCCATCATTGATAAGCGAGAGGAGGTGCAGAGTGATATTGATAGACTGGCCGGGCGCCTGCACGACGGACGTCGATGATTTCGATGCCTCCGTCTTCGACTGCGAGTCTCTCTATGCTGGCTTCGCACACATGCTCGTAACGCTCCTGCAGGACGAGCTGCACATCCATTCTTGTACCTTTGTCGGCCACTCCATGTCCGCCATGATCGGCTGCATCGCAGCCCTCACCCATCCTTCCCTGTTCAAGAAGCTCGTCCTCGTGGGCGCATCTCCAAGGTAAATATTAGGACGATCTTGTGAATTAACACATTTGCATTGAGAGCTGACAAGATCTCAAAAGCTCAAAAAAGGATAGATGTAGGGGTAATGAATGATTGAGGAGTATGTAAATTTAGGTCGTGGTGGTTGCAGACAAGCTTATGTGATGGGAGGTTGCATACTGATAACCATGGGGCTTGCAGGTATCTCAATGACCGCGACTACTATGGAGGATTCGAGCGAGAAGATTTGGAGCAGCTATATGAAGCAATGGCGGCGGATTTTGGAGGGTGGGCTGCAAGCTTCGCTGCGTTGGTGGTGGGCGTGGAGGCAGAGCAGGATGCGATTGACGCCTTCACGCGCACTCTTTCGGGCATGAGGCCCGAGGTGGCATTGGCCATGGCAAAGGCCATCTTCGAGAGCGACTTCAGAAACGCCATAGCGGAGATGAAGCAGGTGAACAAGGATGGTTCCATGGAGGTGCATGTCTTGCAAACCTGCAAGGACATTGCAGTTCCCCTCTTGGTTTCCGACTACCTTAAGCACCACCTTGATAGCAATGGTTGCCTTGAGATTTTGCAGACGGATGGCCACCTGCCTCAGCTCTCCGCCCCTCACCTCTTCTCCTCCGCCTTGCTCAGGCACCTCACCCCTCTTGAATAATTAACAAAATTCCTCTAGATTTGCTACCTCTTGAGTAACACCAAGAGTCTCTATGTATGAGCAGCTACATTTGCTAATAAGCATTAATTCTCTATAACTACTTCCTAGCATAAGGCTACATAACGTTTATCTATCACATGCCCAATCTTTTTGGTCTTGTCTTGGTAATTTCACAAGACCTTGTATAGTGATGGTTATCTTGATATGTCCAGAATACTCTATTTGTACCCCTCTCAAGAATAACACCAATAGTTTCTATATGAAAAGCTAGAGTGGCTAAGCAATGTTTCTTAACTACTCATCACTAGTATCATATTAGGCTACATTAGCTACATAATGTTTATCACATGTCCAATCTTTTTGGTCTTATCTCGACGATTTCACAAGACCTTGTTTAGTGATGGTCTCATATTTACTTACCAACCGCCGGCATGAAACTGTAATTGTACTTGTAATCGTAATGGCATGATGCTATAATTGTACTATCAAGGTTTATTTTAGGGAATGCATGGCTACCACCTCTACATACATGTAAACTTAGTTAAGCTTTTACATTCCTAAAACATGTACTATAGCTTTTCTTTGCTTTTTTGTCAAATGAAGTGGATTGGTATTTCATTCAGTGATTTGAGATGTGGACTAAAAACTTGTGTTTGGGGCATTGCTGTAGTCTCCAAAGAATGATGCCTAAATATCATTTTTGTGTAAAGAATAGGTAATGCTACACTCTTCCTCAACCTTGATTGAAGGTGGGCTATATATTAAATTTAGATTTGGAAAGGTACCAGTTTAAGGCACATATCTTATACAAGAGAAGAAATCCAACATTGCATATTGTGGCTAAATAGCATCCTTTGCTACTAGGAGAAAGTCCTTTCTTTCTTGAGCTACATATTTGTGGGGATGGTTAAAAGATTACCATTTCCCAATTATCAAGAGCACAAATACTGGCAAAGGTTCTATCCTTTGAGAGTGCACTCTTGAAAAGACCTACATATAACGTCAATTAAAAAGGTATTAAAAAAACCCTTTTATGTGAGTTTGACTTAATAAAATGATCCCTTTTTTCTTTATAAACTTTTGAGTTTTTTTTTCAAAATGCCATCTAAAACCCCTTTATGTAAATAGATAAATTTCTGTAAATTCTACTCTAAATCTTCATTTAGAAAACTCCTCCTATTGAACACACATAGTAGACTTAATAATTTAAGGTGAACCTCCCAATGTCCTATCTCAAATTTTTGGAGTCTTTTTCATCATGCATGTGAGTATCAAAAAGTACATGGTTGAGGCACATTGAAGGAGATAAATCTCACACACCTTATTTGCACGACATTTTAAAAAAGCCAAAAACTCCCTAGATATCAATGTCTTAGGTAGACCATGACAAAGGTTGAGGTTCACAGCAAGACTATAACATGGTATACTTTTTATGCTTTAAAGCATAGGACTTTAGGGAGATAACTTAGAGAGTGTGACTTGGTATACTTTTTATGCTTCAAAGTGATAACTTTAGGGTGATAACTTAGAGAGTGTGATTCTCCACTATATTTGTCCATTTGATAAAACCCGCTCTATGAGACAAATTTATTCATGGTGCCTAAAGCAATGTCCATGGATCTAGTAGAGTGATAGCCAAAAAAGGTTGTGCTTATAATAATAGATGGCTTAATATGGTCTTGTATTTGAGTTAAAACATTTTGTCCTAACCTCATGTTCATGATAAATTAAAATAAGTGTGCAAAGGAGCCTTCATGAATGATTTGTAAAGTATACAAATATCTTGGTTCATTCTAATGCCCATCTAATATAAATAAACATAGAGTTAGCCACATATTTTTCTATGTATTATATTGTTTTAGAATGAAAGTTTCTTTTCCAAGTTTGACAACTAATTTAATCTCTCTCTCTCTCTCTCTCTCTCTCTCTCTCTCTCTCTCTCTCTATATATATATATATATATATATATATATATATATATACAAGAGAAGGCACTATCAGCTACATTTATTTGCGGTGTTTTACGTTACACTATAAGCGTCGTTATTAGCACGCGATGCTGTGGATAAGCGTCGCTATTAACACCCGTTATTAGCGTCGCTAGTTAAACACTGCTATAAGTGTCACTCAACGGCACTATAAAAGCACCGCTCAACGACGCTAAGAAAAAAACAAAGTGTTGAAATTGAGTGAAAATAAAAACTTAAAATAAATTATAACCCAAAAGGCTTAACAAACATCCAAATATTTTTGAAATAAAGCAACAAAATCATCAAATAGTTATACAAACCGATCAATGTATACATATGTCATGATGATATATATTTAATTTGTGCCATCATCAAATCCATCTTGCAATAAATCCAGGCATGCCAATTGGTCTATCTCTAAATCTATCATTTCGATGGCTCCTATATCAATACAAAGTCCTATTCCACTACTTGAAGAAGATGTAGAGGTATTATCATCATGGTCGTCATATTGATTGTTAGTTGCATCCTCGATTGATTGTCCACCATGCATTTCTTCGTCAACATCTTGATCTTGAAATATACGTTTAGATCGAGAAGCAACTTGTATTATATACCACCAATTAGGATCTTTGTGGTCTGAATGAAACACAACCTAAAAGAAAAAACCACAAAATATTTACAAGAAAATATATACAATACCTTCCTTCTATCTATAAATTCATCAAAATTGAAAATCAAGTGTAAACATGTTCACAATGTTGTGGTAGAACGTATGTGTCTCTTGAATCTTGCCATAATTTAGTTGAGTCAATGGTAAAAAAATCCACTTAGATGCTTCTTGACGGTTGCTTGAGTACCTCTATATACCACTTTGAACCACTTAACATCAAAGATGAACACTTTGAAAGCTCTAAATCCAATCTCCAAGATGTCTTGAATTGTTTCACAATATTCAAGTTTCTCTGCTATAGTATTATCATCTCTTTACTAGGTCAGCTTCAAATATTCAGAGATTTATACGAGGGATTCTTGCAACAACCATCCCTCTTCCATGCTTCCTTCTGGCCTTGCCCTTTGCCTCACAAATCCCTTCAAGGTTTTCATGAAGCGTTCAAGAAAGAACATCCACTGGCTATGAACAACGTCATATATAGCCACCTCATCCACCAAATGTACTAGAAGGTGCAATTGAGTTGTGAGTATGCTTCTTGGAAAGCTTTCTTCAATCACCGTCTCAATTGACTTAACTTGAGCCTTCTCAATGGAATCTAGATGAATCTCCTTTGACACTATCCACCTATTCAACAAAGGAATAACTAATAAATTAAAGAATAATAGATAATTTCAAAGCTATATGTTATACCAAACGCACAAATCTATAGTTTTGATTGGAACTCACCTCGCCAGTCCACCTAATTTATAGATGGCATTTCGAGCTCTCTTCTCCGCACCCACCACCAATTGATATTGGAAGTATAAACTAGTGAAATCAATTTTTGAAAACAATAAAAGATCAATATAGAGTCCATACAACATAAACCTTTGTTTGGCCAAAGTTTTCATCCTTAAATTTGGCACGTTTTCTATGTTTTTTCTTTGGCTTTGCATTCTATAAAGAAGTAATATCCCATTTGGTTTCATTTGTTTGCTCACCTATCAATCTCACTTGTTGTGTGTGAGGTTGATGTTTCACTTTGAGTATCTCATGTTCTATACCATAATGATAAATGTATGTAAGATCTTTGAGCATTCCAAGTAATAGGGGGCATTTTCACTAGGACGTTTGTGGTTTCAAGCTTGGGTCTACCCATTGATTCTCAACAATTCTTGGTGATAATGCTTGCTCCAGTGCCACCATCAAGGATTCTTACTATGAGTCCTTTGGTAGTGATAGGTAGAGTTGCGTTAGACTCATTACCTTCAAAGTATTGACCAAGCTTATTTACAGGTATTTCCATAATTGAGTTTTGTTCTTGTTCCAAGACAAGGGTGCCTTCTATCTTTATTTCCTCATCTATGGGCATGGCACAAAGTGATTAGGACCTATACATGTCCACAAAAGGGTGGTAATCTCACATTAAGTTCTCCATTGAGAAAAGTTTTTCGAGCTATGACTATCTTTGGGTCTCCACACAATTTGGCCATAATAGTAGTCCTCCCCTCCAAAGACATGAAATCCATTAGCTTCTTTAAAATGTTTAGCAATGGCGAGTCATTGAGAAGGAACTATTAAAGACGAAATACCCACTTCCTCAATGGGATCAAGTACTATCTCACTATACATATATGCTCAAAAAGGTCAGGTTTTATGCTTGGACTGGAAAAGCACTCACTTTCCTCAGGGAAGGATAGCACTCAAGATGTCTAAAAGTTTGTGGCCTTTTGGAAATTGTATGTGGGTAGGACTGATGGTGTCCGTAACCTTTACATGCTTAGGCGTGCAGGTTCTAACTTCCCTTGAATTTCTTCCACCACATCCCTAAACTCTTGAACTTGAGAAATTTTTGTCTTTGGTCTAGATACCATCTTGGTGGGTGGTTTTTTTTTTCTTTTTGTTTTTTTATCAATCTCAGCATAGTTTTGTTCTCCTTTTGGTGTAGATTTTGGTGTTTCTTAGGTTTTTCCTTTAGTTTCTCTATTGTTTTTTCCCATTTGGTTTTCCATGGGTTTCTCTTTTGGTTTCTGTGTTTCGTTTTGCATAGACCTCTCTATGAGAGTGTAGGATGTTTTCTTTTGTGGCAACAGAGCCCAAGTCCTCATTCTGTGTCATTAATGTACACCAACTTCTCATCAATAGCACCCAATCGATATACAAGTTTGATTCCTTTCCTAGGATCTAGAATATAGTACAAAGGACAAGGGAGTTGACCATATACTGCGTTGTTGGATCTATCTCAATCTCATAATCAACAAACTCAATAGGCTCTTTGTAAATTATTTGATTCTCACAGGAGTGATTCTAGGAGATTTAGTTGATTGTTGTTAATCTCTTTGAGGACACATATGTGCATTATTCTAAGGAGCATAATTTGCTTTAAGTACATCTTGGATAGCTTTAGAGAAGTTTGCCATATACATAGACTTTTGTTATTGTTTGATCCTTTAATGGTCATAGGACTTTGTCGAGATGCTATCGAAGGAACAAATTCTGCCTCATAAGATATTTTATTTCCTCTAATCTCATCAGATTATCTTCAAATTGAATAGCATTTGCTATGACTTCATCCCAATTAGTGATCCCTCTAATGACTAAGCCATTATAGATCTCCTCATGTTTAAGTCCATGGATGAATCGATCAAGTAATTGATTATTAGCGAAACACTCATGTGCAGGACATCGAGAGTTTAGATGTTTGACCAGACTAATGAAATACCTAATCCACTCCCCATAAGCTCTCTCACCTTTCTAGAGCTGAGATACAACTCTCCAAAAAACACTCCTTCGTGCATAAACTATTTTAAGAATAATCTCTTTAGGTTTGTGCATTGGATGCATTCTTCGACCCTGAGAGTTCTAAACCACTCACTTGTATTGTCGTCTAAAGTTAGACTAGAAGCATTAGACTTATGTAGCACATTTGTTTCTCACACTCCTCTTCAAAAACTTCAAGGTGTCTCTTATCATCACAATGGCCATTAAATTTCTGAGCTATTTTGGCAATTTGGGATGTTTTGTTCACGTTGCTCTATTCGATGATGCTTTCATGCTTTTTTACAAAACAAGTTTGCCCATGATTTGAGAAAATGTTACCAAATCAGTCATATGAGGTGAAACTGGTGCTATTCAGCATGAGCAGGTGCTACATAAGTTGGTGCCAGATCAGGTTTAGTCATTGGTTATGGTAAACCAAATTTGGGTGGAGGGGGTCTAGGTACAAAACCTAAAGGTGGTGCTGGCATGTACATGGGAAACGTGTATGGTCTAGCAACAAGTGGTAGGATTCCTACTCATGGGACAAGGTATGGCATGGAAGATGGTATAGCCCCACTTGAGTAAGAGGTGGAATGGGGTGGTAGGGTATGTGTAGACATGTGTAGGTAGCACTAGAGGATGGATTGAGTGTAGCTGGGGCTTAGGCTTGCACTAGGACTATAAAAGTAGCATTATTTGCAACTACAAATGGAGTTTGGTGTACATTGGTGTCAACTATGGTGATTGAGGGCATATAGCTTCTTAGTAATGGTGCAATGTTAGCCAGAAGTCATAGGTGCACTCTGAGTAGTGCTCATCATCACTAGATCTGGCGTAAATGTCACTATTTCACCTATAGGGAAGGTTCCAAGATCTAGGAATGTGAAACTTGCACTAGGAAGCTCCTAGCTATGCAATGATGTACCACCAATTGGATTTATGGAAATACTAGGTGAGACAACTTAAGAAGGATCCATTGGACTCTGTACACCTCTTTAGTCTTGATGGTGAACAATGTATGGGTAGGGATATTATGTGCTCAAGAGATGTGGTTATAGAGGCACCCTCCCATGTGATTGGTATGTGTGTGTGTGTGTGTGTGTGTGTGTGTGTGTGTGTGTGTGTGTGTGTGTGTGTGTGTGTGAGAGAGAGAGAGAGAGAGAGATTATGATGATGATTTTTAACATCCATTAGAGGTTAAGAGTGACCTATGGAACTAGTAAAAGATAGGACAAAGGTCTCTCTCTTAAGGGGTGAGTGCATACAACTTTATTTTGAATCACGGACCCCAGTATGGGTAAAACAAAAAAAGAAAGCTAAATATTTGTTTATTTATCACTTGGGTTGCCAAGAACTTCTACATGCTGGCTTTTTTGCCAAGAAATCATTTTTCTTTGCCTTCTTTACAAGTTTCATTTATGTTCTTAAGTTTTTCGCATTTGTGCTTCAACTTAAGAGGAATGTGTTTTTCTCCAAAACCACATTTAAAGTTTACTACGAATGCATGATTCTTAGAGGATCTTAATGCACACCACTTTAGTCTTGATAATAATGATGAGCATTGCATGGGTGGTGCTGTTGTGTGCTTAAAAAATGTGGTTATGGGGTCCCTCTCCCATTGGATTGTTGTTGTTGTTATTGTTTTTGTTGTTGTTGTTGTTGTTGTTGTTGTTGTTGTTGTTGTTGTTGTTGTTGTTGTTGTTGTTGTTGTTGTTGTTGTTGTTGTTGTTGTTGTTGTTGTGTGTGTGTGTGTGTGTGTGTGAGAGAGAGAGAGAGAGAGAGAGGGGGGGGGGGGAGCAAGGAAAACCAACATACTTACAAAGATACATTTATGGCTTTAATAAATCAAAATACATAAGTATTCTTCACTCTTCTTAATGACAGGTTTATGTGTAACAAGTCACTCTTTCTTGTCCTCCATGTGAAGTGTCTAATTTTATGACTTATTAGATTACACAATGATGAATTATTGTTTAAAAAATCTCAAAACACATTTACACTAAATTACCTGTCTATATCAAATTTTGTGATTAAATACTAGAATATATTTGTACTAAGTAACTTCTCTACAAGTAGTTGCCAAAGATTCATGCAAGCAAAAACTAAATAAACTACTCACATGACTACTAAGTTGATGTAAAAGAGGCACATCTAGGAGACTCGGCTAAAAAGCTTCAAGATATCAAGAAGGAATGATTTTACTGGTCAAAAGCTCTTCCTATGCCAAAATTGCATGCAAATTTAAGGGAACAAAAAGATTAATTGGAAAGGGACAATATGGAGAAACAATGTAAGAAGAGGCCATTAGTCCTTAAAGATTACACAAATATAACCACCTTGCCACAAGGAGAAAAATAAGAAAGTTAGCAAGAGGGCAAGTCTGGTGCACCCCCTAGAGAGTCGTGGTTAGAATAGGGAGTAAACACACCCAATTCCAAGCGTGGTTAGAATAGGGAGTAAACACACCCAATTCCAAGCGTACATGAATAAAGAGCTAGCAATGAATCCAACTAGGGATTAAAGGCATCCAAATGGGAGAGTTGTGAACAATCGGAAGATGATAGGGATGTGGTATTCCCTCTCTATCCTCACACCTAAATGACCAATGGAAGAAGCATAGCCTTGGAGATACTAGCCCTTATTTAGTCTAAACTATTATAACTTACACCCTCTTGTTAATTATGCATACCATTGTCAAAACATGAAAGATTGAATCTAGCAAAGCATGCACCAATTCAAGTTCTCCATGCAAGCAAGCAAGCACACAATAGGCATGAGCATGAAAAACAAGAGAACATAACCAAAACAAGAGAATAAGAAAGACAGTAGATCACTTCTCAAGCGAGATCTTCCATGGTATTCATTAAGCTCATACAAGAGTGGTTAGCTCTAGGACTTAAGCATGAGTGAACTTTCCATTTGATTTTTCATTTGATTTTTCATCATTGGACTTTCCAATTGTTGATATATTGCCTTGCATACTCACCTCTATCTTCTAGTTTGTAGGTCATTTCCCATCTTGTTCTAAGCATAGGAAGAGGCCTTGTAGCAACAAAGGAAAGAGAAATATGATGAGCAGTTCTCAACAAATAAGGGTATTAAAGAAGGGACATTTGTGCTTAGATATAATAGCAAGTTGGATATTAGACATGATGTGAAGTTTCAACAGAAGTGGGAAGGCCCATTCAGGGTTCACATTATGTTCCCTTAAGGTTATTATCACTTGGAAGACTTAGATGGTACTTTGCACAAAAGGAAGGTCAATGGTTGAAGGCTTAAATCCTACTTTGAGAGATCGTGGCCAGTAAATTGGGATTCAAATAATTTTGATGATCAAATTGATGTAATGCCAGATAGTGGGAAGGTCCATTCATCAGGGTTCACACTGTGTTCCCTTCAGGTTATTATTACTTGGAAGACTTAGATGGTACTTTGCACAAAAGGAATGTCAATGGTTGGAGGCTTAAATCCTACTTCGAGAGACTGTGGCAAATCAACTAGGATTCAAATAATTTTGATAATCAAATTGATGTGATGCCAAATTTGTTTGTGGATGCAAATGGAGTATCACCAAATGGGGAAGGTACATGAATGTACCATCTTTGAGGGGGATGGTCATGATGTACCATCTTTGAGGGGGATGGTCATGATGCAATTTTTTTGGAAACTTTTTTCTCTTTAAAGAAATGTCTAGGGGCTAGCCCAAGCACGCTAGTTTCGGAGTTGCAACATACAAGTGCTAGACTAAATGTAGTTTTACACCTTTGTGTCAAATAATCGGGAAAGAGGGCATAGTATAAAATCAATCCGATCGATCGAGATTATTGGGTGAATAATGTGGAAAGTCCATGTGCCTACCAAAAAGATAGCTCATCACAAAGATGCAGTAAAGTCTGGAAGGACTAAGACATCGAAAGAAGAAGAGAAGGCGGCAAAATCAAAGATATCAGATGGCAAGTCCTTCTTACAAAGGAAGTAAGGTAGGAAAAAGTGGTAGCTTGTTTTTTCCTATAAGGAAAGGTCTTTCCACTAGGAGTCGTTAAGAGAGGAGGAGAAGGAAAAGAGTGAAGCTTGTATCATGCTACTAACCAAATCAACATACTACCTTGTACAAGAGAGGGAGAGAAGAAGAGAAGGAATACCATGCAAGGGTTGGTTCGAGAACTAGCAAATAACCAGCCCTAACGAGGGTTAACTCCCCTATGTGAGGCCGCTAGGGGTTCACTCCACCTCCACTTGTATCACTCAAATGGAGCTTCCACAAGCTAGGTAGCAGGGAGCAAAGAGGAAGGGAGCTATGGAGAGCTCAAACTCTACTCCATGCCTTGGTGTGTGCAAGAGTGATCTCAAAAAGAAGACAAGGAGAGGGAGAAGAGGAAGCAAGACACAAACCATCACCTACATGCGCACAACCACAATCAAGAAAGCAAGCATCAATAAACACAAGCTTAACACAAGCTTAACACCGCCATGAGAGAGAGAGAGAGAGAGAGAGAGAGAGAGAGAGGAGGTAAAACTCAATTGTGATAATGTGATTGTTTCATTTCATATTTCATAAGTCACTCATATACATGAGCTCACTTTTTACTGTAGCAAGGCTGGTTGCCCGGTACACTATGTGGTGGCTCTCCTCTGGATAGTATGTCCGGAGTCCTCCCATATGCTCACAACGTATCACATAAGCTCACAACGCAACACACAAAACCCTACGTAGCAACACAACACAAAGAGATGAGACAAGACTGCGGAAGGAACATAACGCTTACACTAATCAAAGAACAATTGATACAGGTCCCTCACGGTGTCGTGCACACTCAGTAGAGGTCATAGTGAAGAGGACAACACAACTCAAAGAATGATGACTAACATAGAGGTACAAGTGGTATGATAGAGATACACGTGGTATAAGGGAAGAGCATAATGATGTCCTTCAAGGTAAGAGGATGATGCTGAGGATAAGGATGTCGTCTAAGGTGGGACGATGGCCATATATGCCTGAGGTCAAGACGGTGGCATCTCCTATCCTTAATGGATGCCTTGGGTGGCAGCATAGCCTCCGGTGGAATCTCCTATCTTTAGAGATATGGTGGAGTGTCAAACGGTACTGTTGGAGCCTTCGATACACCTCCTTGTGTGGTGGTGCGTCTCCACTTGATCATCCATGGTTGGCACCTCCATTGACTCACCAGTCATGCTTTGCGCGGACAGTCCAAGGTTGCATCTTGGTGGAGATTCCAAGTTGCCCACAAACCTGGACAGTCTCCAGGTTGCATCTTGGTGGATAGTCCAAGCTTGTGGGCACCCTTGGTGGCCACCCACCATTTAACAATTGGGGGCCCAAAACTGATTTCCTAGCTCTATGTACACCTAGACTTGTTCCTGTGACCCACATTACACAAGTCATAAGCTTGGTCATCCCATATATCTTTTACATGAAGCGCTTTAGCGCGGTTACATAATAATGAGTTGCAAGAAGCGTAAACACACTTAAAAATAATGTTAACCAGTGTGTGTGGCTAACATAGCCCCTCCCTAATTCAGATCTGCCCTTAGTGCTGGCGAAGACTCAGCGATAGTAGATGGAGTAGGTGCGAATAAAGTCGTACTGCAACTTGGGATGGGGGAGATCAATGGAAGACCTTGTAGGCTAGTCCAAAAGGTAGTCTCCATCATATCTTTGAAAGTCTACAAGCACCAAGCAGGCATGTATTGGATGCACTCATAGTAGCCAAACAATTTCTTCAAGGTCGGGCCTTTGTTGAGATCGAAGGTAAGGCCTTTGGCTACCCTTGTAGTAGTGGTTCCGATCCGGGGAGGCCTCCAGAAGTGTGATAATTAAGTTGAAGAAGCAGATTGTGGCCACAATTGCTAGGTTGGGGACCTGATCGTATGCATCTTGGTCATCATGGTGGCCTTTGTACATGGGCTCTGGGACGTTGGTGGGGCGAACCATGGAAAGTTGTACTGTCTCTTGGAGCTCGCTTTCAGCTCCTTGTAGAATAGGCTCCAAGCCCATCGTCTGCTAATAGGCAAGTATGTGGGGTTTATCCTCCCCGCATGTGGCAGGGTGCCTTGCAGTACTTCTCCTAGATGTATGGCTTCAGGAGAAATGACCAGTGCCAAACAAGCTACTCGCCCATTAGCTCGAAGGTTATGGGGCAAGCAGCGAAGGGGGGCCACTGGTAACCATACCATGTTGACAATGTGGGTGTTGGTACTCCTAGGCATTCTGTTTGGCATCTAGATAAGGCTGAAGGACATGGATGTTCTTCTGTTTGGCGTCTAGATAAGGCTGAAGGACATGGATGTCCATTCAGTTTGTAATCCTGTTGATTGGCGCGTGCTGGAGTTGTTGATCGAGAAGTATGTTGATTGCTTGCTCGAACTCCATGCAATCCAAGGGGTCATGCTAGTTGAGGGGCGGATCGACCTCTTCATGCTCTTGCGGTGGTGGCGGGAGAATCTCTCCTTCCTCCAGAGGTGTGGGGGAAGGGAGGTTGGGCACAGTGATTGTTGTTGGGGGGGGGAAGGAGTAGTCAATGGAGAGATTACAGTGGTGAGGGTGGCGTCGAGGAAGGGTGGGGGGACATGCTAATGTCAAGGGTATATCTTTAAGGTTTATGGGGAGGCCCAGATGATGAAGATAGAGGGTAGGTGGTGAAGGAGGTGTTGGCAATGGAGGAGAATTGGGTATGTGACGGGGTGCAAAGGATTGTGAGGGAAATAGGGAAAGGGTTGTGGTTCCTAGCCTACCTCACCATCCTTCCACAAAACCCCACCCAAATCCTCAACCTCAACCTCCACCACCGCACCATCCACCTAAACCTCCTTTAGCACGATATTTTTATCGAACGACCCCGTATCCCCCCCACCCTTTTCTACATCCTCACCAAACTCCCATCCGAATCCATCTCTTTCCTTGTCACCCTCTTCTTCCAAGCCCAGATCTCCTGTAATAGTCTACTCTCTCTGCATTTCCCTCCTTGGCAATGATAACAAAATCACCCCCCTACACCAAGAAATCTAAAAATGTGTCATAATCAGTCAAGAAACGCATCTCCTCAAGCTCAATAAAGGAGCTCCTATGGCTCAGATCACGAAGAGAACACAGGACCTGTTGGAACCATGGATATACCCACTACATCATCTCGTAATATGTCCAATCACCATCTACACATGATTCATAATAGCAATGATACAACCGTGTGAAGATAGTTGTATCATGCTACTAACCAAATCAACATGCTACCTTGCACAAGAAAGGGAGAGAAGAAGAGAAGGAAGACCATGCAAGGGTCAGTTCGAGACTAGCAAATAGCCAACCCTAACGAGGGTTAACTCCCCTATGTGAGGCCGCTAGGGGTTCACTCCACCTCCACTTCTATCACTCAAATGGAGCTTCCACAAGCTAGGCAGCACAGAGCAAAGAGGAAGGGAGCTATGGAGATCTCAAACTCTACTCCATGCCTTGGTGTGTGCAAGAGTGATCTCAAGAAGAAGACAAGGAGAGGGAGAAGAGGAAGCAAGACACAAACCATCACCTACATGCACACAACCACAATCAAGAAAGCAAGCATCAATAAACACAAGCTAAACACCATAGCCACAAGAGAGAGAGAGAGAGAGAGAGAGAGGAGGTAAAACTCAATTGTCATAATGTGATTGTTTCATTTCATATTTCATAAGTCACTTATATACATGAGTTCACTTTTTACTTTAGCAAGGCTGGTTGCCCGGTACACTATGTGGTGGCTCTCCTCTGGACAGTATGTCCGGAGTCCTCCCATATGCTCACAACGTATCACATAAGCTCACAACGCAACACACAAGACCCTACGTAGCACAACACAAAGAGATGAGACAAGACTGCGAAAGGAACATAACGCTTACACTAATCAAAGAACACTTGATACAGGTCCCTCACAGTGTTGTGCACACTCAGTAGAGGTCATAGTGAAGAGGAGGACACAACTCAAAGACTGATGACTAACACAGAGGTACAAGTGGTATGACAGAGATACACGTGGTATAAGGGAAGAGCATAATGATGTCCTTCAAGGTAAGAGGATGATGCTGAGGATAAGGATGTCGTCTAAAGTGGGACGATGGCCATATATGCCTGAGGTCAAGACGGTGGCATCTCCTATCCTTAATGGATGCCTTGGGTGGTAGCATAGCCTCCGGTGGAATCTCCTATCTTTGGAGATGTGGTGGAGTGTCAAACGGTGGTGTTGGAGCCTTCAATACACCTCCTTGTGTGGTGGTGCATCTCCACTTGATCATCCATGCTTGGCACCTCCATTGACTCACCAGTCATGCTTTGCGCGGTGGACAGTCCAAGGTTGCATCTTGGTGGAGATTCCAAGTTGCCCACAAACCTGGACACGCCAGGTTGCATCTTGGTGTGGATAGTCCAAGCTTGTGGGCACCCTCGGTGGTCACCCATTTAACAATTTAGCATCCTTATCAGTGATGGATCGTGTATATCATAGCATGTCTCCACCACAGTATCGCCTTTTTATGCATACGCGATTGAGGTAGTGACTTTTGGAGTCAAGACGCTCTATGTATATATCAAAAACTTTTGATAATAATAAATGAAGTTTTGCAAAAGATTCCAAATTGATTTTGTGGTTGTGAATATTTACTAGCAAAATTATTAGAGTGAATCTTGTTTTCAAGAATTATGATGGAATATTTAATTGTTTAAGAAATAAATCTCAAAAATTAAATAATCATAAATCTGATGCCAAAGTTAAGTTGACAAAAATCTCGTTTTGTGAGAATCATGAGGCGCACGGCCCGTGCTAGGCAACCGGATCCTCTGATGATGAAGAGTTAGATCCGGACGTTCGTAAAGCCCTACACCGATCCCAACTTGGTCCATTTAAGGGTGAAGGGGAACAGTTAGGAGAAACAGTGGAAAAATGGATTGAGGCAATGGAAGAGTACTTTGATGTAGCCGGTTATAATGAGAGGAGCAAGATGGCTCTCGCCATATTAAAAATTATGGAAACGGCCAGGGTCACATGGAGGAACCATTGCGAGACAAACCATCTCAATTAAAATACCCAGACTTGGTTAGTTCTTAAAGCTTACCTCCTTAGAAAGAGGTTCTGTCCTCCGGGCTTCCTGGGAAACCAAAATGAATGAGTTCAAGTAGGGGATAGCCGGACAATTGAAGAATACCATCAGGCATTTGCCCTTCTCCTCAAATATTCTCCACTTTTGGATTAAGAGAAGTTGATGGCCAGATTCATTCAAGGAATGAACGAGCCATTGGACATGTTAGTGAAAAATGCCAAACCAGTCTCAATGGAGGAAGCTATCAGAATGGCAAAGGACTTGCCAGGCATTTGTTGTAAAGGTCCCGCCGCCAAAGCCTACACCCTCAAACTTTAAAAGGTCCCAAACCTCAGGAAGTGCTTCAAACTTTTCTCCCCCAAAGAGGTAGCAAGGCCCCAATCAGAATCAAGATGTTGATAGATTCAGAAGTGAAGAAAGACCCTTCCCTCAGAACACTTTCTCAGGAGCCCCACCTTTTTCAAGGACTTGGAGGGATGAGCTTAGAAGTCACGAACATATATTTTGGATGTCAGGGTTTTGGTCACTAGCTTAAAGACTGCCCGACTCCTGCCATGTCAAGAGGACAGGGAAGTCAAGGACCTAGAATGCAGAAACCAGCCCCTTCATATCGATCAACCGTCTCGACAAAATCAGGGCAATCCCAAGAGGATCCAAATCAGCCATTTGCCTTTGTTCAGAGGAGTAATCTCAAAACTCCCTCCCAGAACTGGGGTAACCAAAGAGAAAGAGTTCCGCCCCAGTCTCTGCAGTAGCCAAGGCAGTTACAATAGCAGATGTAGTGGAAGAGGAAAGAGGTTAGATTTATGCCACAATTGAAAACCAAGGGCCAAATCGTCAATTCTCAGTCATCCATACTCTAGCTGAGTATAAGGGTAAGTCATTCAAACTTTTGATTGATTCAGGAGGTACTCATTCATTTATTTCCCATGGATGCTTGCGTAAGCTAGTCTTAGAAAAGAAATCAGGGAAACCTATGCAAGTTGAATTGGCCAGTTGGGAAGATCCTTTTCACTCACCATGAGACATATCGTATTGAGTTTAATCTAGATGGGAATATAACTGACTGTCAGTTCAGAGTCCTACCTTTGGGAGTTTTTGACGAGATCCTTGGAATGGATTGGCACCACAAAAATCAAGCCGACATTCACTATCATAATGGAACCATTTCCTTCCGTGACCTTCACGGAAACAAAGTTCAAGGAACCGGAATTTCAAGATCCCCAGTTCTGTAGTTAGTAAAAGCTTCTAAACTACTGAAAGGACTTAGAAAGAAGCAGTTCATTTACATTGTCAAAATGAATCCGGTAGACACAAAGTTAAAGGCTAAAGGACTAGAATGGTTAAGTGAGTATGATGAGTTATTCCCAGCAGAGCTAACAGAGATGCCTCCAATTCGGGAAGTAGATCATGTGATAGAATTGACCCCCGGAGCTCAGCCAGTAGCCCAGCACATGTACAAAATGCCAGTCCTTGAAGCCATTGAACTCAAGGAACAGCTTAGGCAGCTGTTAGAACAAGGGTTTATAAGACGACCCGGTGTTTCACCTTGGGGAGCGCCAGTTCTCTTTCAGAAAAAGAAGGATGGAACAAGGTCTCAATCAGCTACTGTGACAGTTAAGAATAAGTATCCTATCCCGAGAATTGATGAGCTTTTGGACACGCTAAGTGGAGCCCAGATCTTCACAAAGATAGATCTCAAATTGGGGTATTATCAGATCAGGATTAATGAGCAAGATATCTCAAAGACAGCCATTAATACTCGATATGGGCACTATGAATTTACAGTCATGCTGTTTGGATTGACAAATGCCCCATTCAATCGCCTAATGCAGGACATTCTTAGAGAACACTTGGATGATTTTGTTCTTGTTTTCTTTGATGATATTCAGATTTACTCAAAGACTGTATAGCTGACCATGAAGGTCACGTCCAAAAAGTTCTTGAGATTTTAAGAAAGCACTAACTCTTTGCAAAAAAGAGCAAATGCACTTTCTCTGTCAACCATGTTGAATACTTTGGCTTTCTAGTATCCATAGATGGAATTTCTCCAGACTCCGCAAAAGTCCAAGCAGTCATAGGTTGGCATGAACCAAAGACAGTGAAAGAAGTCAAAGGATTCTTGGGATTAACTGGTTGGTATAGAATTTTTATACCTAAATATGCTCTCATAGCTTCCCCCCTGACTAATCTTCTCAAGAAGAATATCCCATTCCAATGGTCTGCCAGGTGTGAGAGCGCTTTTGATAACCTGAAGACCGCCTTGGTAACCAATCCTGTTCTGAAATTGCCAGATTTCTCTCTACCCTTTGAGGTAGTAACTGATGCCAGTGGTTTTGCCCTGGGAAGTGCACTCATGTAGAAGGTCACACAGTGGCCTATGAATCCCGAAAACTCAAAACGTATGAGAGAAATCATGCTGTCCATGACCTGGAGGTACTTTCAATAGTCTATGCACTGAAGTTGTGGAGACATTACCTACTTGGTCAAAGATTCACTTTGATGACAGATCATCAGAGCTTAAAGTGGATCTTAACTCAGAAGGATCTCAACAAACACCATATTCGTGAGTTTGGGAATCTCCCAAGTCCCATTTTTGTAATACTAAAAAGGTGGGACCCGATTAACATGTCTATAAGTTTCTCAAAACCCTATCATGTGACCTATCATTGGAAAGCGCTTGAAAAGAGGGATCTATTAAGCTTTAAAGCGCACAATTTGGAGTAATGGTGTTCAAGTTATGGCAAATCCAAAGTTTTGACCACGTGTCCCAAACTTATGGAAAATTCCCATATTCCCCAATATGGTGTTAACATGCACCAAAGAAGGTGGATGTAGACCCTACACGAATTTGATTTTAAAAATCAAGTACCGCCCAGGCAAAGAAAATGTGGTAGCAGATGCCTTCAGCAGAAAAGCCTCCTTGATTGCAATCAGAGTGGTGTCAAATCCATTGATTAATGAAGCAAGAGAGAAGATCATGCAGGATAGATTCTTTGGCCCTATTGCTACCCTACTTATGCAGGAAAGCAAAACTCCTTAGGAGTTGAACCGAGTTCAAGGTTACAGCCTGGATGGTGGAATTATGTATTATAATAGCAAGCTATGCATTCCCAATGATGAGGGAACTAAGGGTCAAATTCTGAATGAAGCCCATGATAGCCTTATTGCAGGACATCTAGGTTTCATCAAGACCTACATGTCTATAAAGAAAAGCCTCTTTTGGCGACTAAAAAAGGATGTACTTAATCATGTACGTCAATGCTTGATTTGTCAAAAAGTCAAAGCAGAGAGAGAAAAAATACCTGGGAAGTTACATCCATTAGACATCCCCCAGATGAAGTGGGAATGTATCAGTATGGATTTTATTACTTGACTACCTTCAGTGCAATCAGGTTACAACTCCATCTTCGTGGGAGTTGATAGACTGACCAAAGTTGCCCATCTATTTTGCAGTGGATGTGGCTAGAGCCCCTCAAGGAAATCTTCAGATTGCATGGCCTACCCAGGAGAATAGTAAGTGATCGAGATCCCAAGTTCATGTCAAGATTTTGAACTGCATTTTTTGAAGCAATAGGAATTTTCTTGGATCTCAGCATATAGCTTACCACCCCGAGATCGATAGTCAAACTGAAAGGGTGAACCAAGTAATCGAAGATATACTTCGGTCATGCTGGGCACAGGAAACCCAAGAAATGGCTAGAGCCCCTCAAGGAAATCTTCAGATTGCATGGCCTACCCAGGAGAATAGTAAGTGATCGAGATCCCAAGTTCACGTCTTCAGGTTACAACTCCCATCTATTTCCAGTAAAAAAACCTACACTGCAGCAGTGGATGTGGCTAAAGCCCCTCAAGGAAATCTTCAGATTGCATGGCCTACCCAGGAGAATAGTAAGTGATCGAGATCCCAAGTTCATGTCAAGATTTTGAACTGCATTTTTTGAAGCAATAGGAATTTTCTTGGATCTCAGCATATAGCTTACCACCCCGAGACCGATAGTCAAACTGAAAGGGTGAACCAAGTAATCAAAGATATACTTCGGTCATGCTGGGCACAGAAAACCCAAGAAATGGCTAGAGCCCCTCAAGGAAATCTTCAGATTGCATGGCCTACCCAGGAGAATAGTAAGTGATCGAGATCCCAAGTTCACGTCTTCAGTTTGACCGATAGTCAAACTGAAAGGGTGAACCAAGTAATCAAAGATATACTTCAGTCATGCTAGGCACAGGAAACCCAAGAAATGGCTAGAGCCCCTCAAGGAAATCTTCAGATTGCATGGCCTACCTAGGAGAATAGTAAGTGATCGAGATCCCAAGTTCACGTCAAGATTTTGAAATGCATTTTTTGAAGCAGCAGGAATTTTCTTGGATCTCAGCATATAGCTTACCACCCCGAGACCGATAGTCAAATTGAAAGGGTGAACCAAGTAATCAAAGATATACTTCAGTCATGTTGGGCACAGGAAACCCAAGAAATGGCTAAGCTATGTGCACCTAGTCGAGTTCGCTTACAATGCCTCTTATCACCGAAGCATCGGGATGAGCCCTTTCAAAGCTCTTTATGAACAAGACTGCCTAACTTAACTTGGTCCGACCCATTGATTAGGGTCGAGACATCCAAACAGATGCTTGACGACATGGAGCAGCAGATGCAGTAGATCCGCAAAGATTTAAGAGCTGCCCAGGATAGACAGAAGTAGTATGCAGATAAGAAGAGGTCAGACAGAAAGTTCGAAGAAGCAGAAAAGTTCTTCATTCGAGTACGCCCCAAAAGAAGTTCTCTATCTCTTGGGAAGTACAAGAAGTTTTCCCCCAGATATTGTGGGCCATATCTGATTATAAAAGAAAGTAGGTGACATAGCCTATGAACTTCTTCTGGCTCCTCATCTCAAAGTACATAATGTATTTCATGTCAGCCTTCTTAAAAAGTATGTACCAAGCCCGAATCATGTGCCTAATGATGAACTCTTAACTTCTTCAACCCAAGGGCTGATGGAACTCCAACCTGAAGAAAACCTTGATGTTCGAGAGAAGGTTCTCAGGAATAGAATTCTAAGAGAATTATTAGTCAAATTGAAGTTCTATCCTTTTGTTGAAGATGCCACCTGGGAGAAAGAAGCCGAACTGATGCAGGATTACCCCCAGTTTGCGATATAAGGACATCTCGTGTTTTTCAAGTGGGAGAGAATGTAAGATTCCTCCCCAGCCCCTCAAGATGTCAAGTTTCTTCCCCTGTAATCAATCCCCTTTTCAGAATAATAAAAGATCTTATTTCTACCCTTTTTTTTGGGAAAAACGATCCTTCTATTAGTTAATGAGAAAACGCCATAAGGCTATAAAGCTCACCTCACAAGGAGGGATAATAAACACAGTGAACACCGGAGCTCCACCCCCGTGGGGCTGGCCGCTCTCTGGGAGGGGCTACCTAGTAGTACATGCTGGAGGTGAGAAGAGCCAAACTGGAGGCCTGTAGTGCCAAGTGACATCCTCGCCCCTCGTGATGAGGAAAGGGCCAGGCTGCCAAGTGTGGAGGAACGCCTTGCGGCGACCTCTCATGCGATCCGAGTCGCCCTGAGAAGTTTCCCCCAGTGTCCTCTCTCAAGGTGTGAATGATGTCCACCCAGAGGGCCTATATGACCTCCGCCCCGGTGGAGTCGCCTGGCGGTCTATGGCCTCCCTGCATCGGGCTCTCCATATGTGCCAAGCCGTCATGCTGCTGATCATCTCCCATCTGTGCCCGTCCCCCTCCTGGGAGACTGCCGAAGAGAAGTCTGGCGTCGGAACCACCGCCATCGCCCTGTCGGAGACCTGGATGGTCACACTGCCAGGGACGTCCTCGTATCCAAGGGCCGGGCCGCTGTCCGTGGCCCAAGCCACTGCACCCCATGTCGCCATCATCTCACCTGGCGAGCCTGCAAAAACCATCCTGAGAGCACGCTGCCAGACCTGCTGTGCCTATGGGCAATCCCATAAGCAGTGCCGCTGTGACTCCTGTGCTGCATGGCCGCACCGAGGGCAGGACGTTGGGTGTCTGCCAAAAGCTAGCCAAGCCCCCACAGCCAGTCCTCTATGCGCTGTAAGCCAGAGAAAAAGCGTCACCTTCCGGGGCCGAAAGCTGGCCCAAAGGCGCTGCCAGAAGTCCCTAAGGAAGGCATGGGAGAGCCCCTGTCACCGCCAATGCTCGGCCTCCGCCGGGGTGCCCGCTGTCCTGTGCCTCTGGATCCGCCGCCCCAGCCTCGCTGTGTACTGAAAAAAGGGGGTGCCTGGGCTGGTAGGGGCCGAGTAGGGATCTCGCCAAAGCCACTCGCCTGGATCCCACTGAAGGCGAATAAGAGGCCTGCTGTCCCAAGCCCATAATCTCCAAGAATAGTCCTCCCCTATCGAGGTCTCGGTGTGAGGGGTCTACATGCCACTGTCTCTAATGAAAGCCGACCACCCGCACCCTCTGAAAGATACAACCCTGGAACTCATCCAAAGCTAGTCCTCTGAAGCTGGCCTCCCTCTCCCACCTCGAAGGTGAGTGGGGCGACTCTCTCTGCTGAGCCGCAGACCGCTAGAAGGATCTCATGCCGAGTAAAGACGCCCATCCACTGTGGAGGTGGAGGATCCTGAATTGGAGTTCGCCACTCCCGGGGGATGGCCACCTCAATGTCCTGCCTCATCAACTCTCTGCCCCTCATCCCGCTGAGTCTCCTCTCCTGAGTCTCTAGAGGCAGCTGCTGCTGAAAACATATCTAGTCGTCTAGGGACTGGTCTGGGCCGGAGCTCAAAGGGCCCCACGACACGTGAGATTGCGATCCAACCATATGACCACTGGGAAGTCAGATCAAGGGGTTCCAGATCAGTGGCTGCCTCAGGCGCTCCTCATCGGTGCCCGGGGGAGTCTGGAAGAGTGACGGCCTCAGATGCTCCCAGGCCCTCAGAAGGCTAGCTGCAAAACGCTTCTCAAAGCCAAGGCCCACTCCTCTGGATCGCTACTCTGTAAAGATCCACCTGATGCTGGGGGTCCAGGGGCCGCTAAGAGAAGGAGTGCGGCTGAGAATCCTGGCAACAAGAAACTCCTTCCACGGCTCAGCGCCTGGTAGGAGACCATGAACCACCAACTTGCCAAGCAAAGCTCGTCGGCTCTGACAAATAGGATCAACTATGCCCAGGCCGCCTCTCTCCCTCGGCTGGGTGATCACAGCCCATGCCACCTTGGCCCTGGCGGGCCGCCCGTCGCGCCACCGGACCAAAGAAAGTTCCTGATGAGCCTCTGCACCTGGCCAATACACGCCCGCGAGAAGGCCCAGCAAAAAGTGATGTACCACATGGTAGCAAGCAGGACCTGGTTGGCCATAACCACTCGGCTTGCCAGAGATAAACGAGCGGTACTCCAATACAGAAGCTTCTTCCAAATGCTCAGAAGAAGGGAGGCCCATCTCCCGACAGTTGTAGCACTGGCCGGGGAGGCCCGAATACTCCACGCACTGTATCAGATGTCCTCCAGAAAGACAAGGGAGGAGGATCGTCTTCGGGAGGGACTTCGGTGAAGGAACCACAACACGAATGGCCGGGAGTCCTGCTGCCCGAGCTATCACTGAGGCCGCTGTCTGAGGCGTCTCCCAACCACCTGCCCGAACGCCTTGCCAATGGATGACAAGAGGGGCAAGTACTCCCTGCGGAGTCCGGGAAAGCAGATAGTGATGGGGAAACCTGTCGCGCCTGCTAGCGAGTCAGAAGCGGGGTCGAAACCGTGAGTCCATCGCGCCAGGAACGCCCGAGATGAGCGGAGGGCAATGGGGCTCCAAGCCAGCACCATCTGAGCTGTCTGGGGGGACTCGAAATCCACCTGGTAGTAGCCACGTCTCAAAAAATCGACGCTGACGATCATGGTAGGCACGCCAACGAGGCTGCCAGGTCGCGAAGCTCTCTCCGCATCGGATGGCTACCCACTATCTTGCAGACCAAGGAGGAGGCCTCAAGAGCGGATACTGTAGAAACAAACACTTCTGATCTGCAGCTGTGAACTCCACACGGAGACCAGAATCGGCAGGGTTAGTCGGAGCGGCTTCCATGGAGTCCTCCAAAGGGAAAAAGCCAGAGACCGGGGTCACCAACTGGAGGGACACAGCCCTACGAGGAAACGGAGAGGCGGAAGGTGAGAGGGGGGGAGGGGGAGGGGGGAGCTGAGGCGGGGGGGGAGCTGGCGGTGGGAGGAAGGGCGAAAAGGAGACGGAGGGGGAGGTGAGGGAGAAGGCGGGGGGAAGAGCTCGAAGCGGAGGAGAAGGCGGGGGGGGGGGAGAAATGGCGGGGGAGAGATGGCGGGGGAGGAAATGGCGGGGGAGAGAAGGCGGGGGAGGAAATGGCGGGGGAGAAAAGGCGGGGGAGAGATGGCGGGGGGGGAGGAAGCGAGGAAGGAGGCAGGGGGGGAGAGATGGCGGGGGAGGAAGCGAGGAGAGTAGAAGGCGGGGGGGAGATGGTGGGGGAGGAAGCGAGGAAGGCGGCGGGGGGGAGAGGTGGAGGAGAGGCAGGGGGCAGGTGTTGAAATTTGAGCAAAATGATGAGCTATGGTGGATCATACACTAGAATCAACATGATTAACAAAGTGATTAGCAAATGATTAAGACGTAATTAGTGAATAATTAGCAAATAGATTAATGTAGGCATGGATACTCAAAAACCAGCAAATTCTCATTAGGGCTATGCCTCAGTTTATAGAGTTTACATCAAGCATCAAATCCCATTGATTTCTCCATGATTCACTCCCAGAATATCTCCACCTTTTGCCTGATTCTCTCCACCTCTTCTCTTTTCCCTGATTATCTCCCAGAATAACTCCACACTCCTAAATTCCCTCATGCTACCCATTATTCTCTCCCAATAGATTCTTCTAACCTTTTCACAGGTTCTTTCACAATTACATCTTCTCTTTTACAGCCTCTATCCAAGAGCTTGTTCCCACACACACCCTATTCACTTGTATATTTCAACACCTCCCCTCAAGTGAATACTCCTAGTACACCTAGACCCTATACCAAGTTTGCCTCCCCTTACTTGGTAGTCCGCGACTAGTGTCTACTCCTCCCCTCAAGTTATCTCAGCACACCTGGACCCTGTATCAAGTTTCTTTCTTACTTGACAACCTGCGACCAGTGCCTCGAGTCCCTAAACTCATAGTCCTTGACACTCTCTCTCTCTATGTGTCCAAAGCTTACTATAGTTGCCCGCGACCTTGACTAAAGTGCTCACACATACATCTATCTACCACGTGGCCTACATCATCGGTGGCTCAGAGGTGGTTTTACATTATTGGGGCAGGTTACACTGGGTTGTGGGGTCTCTCTCTCTCTCTCTCTCAGAGATTTTCACATGGCTCCTCACTCTTTGGAGCCTCACATCTTCTCTTGTCTTCTGTCTTCTTGTCGTGGTAGCATCTCTCCACGCGTCCGTCTCTTCTTTCAGTCTTCTTGGGGCAGCTTCTCTTCTTGTGGCAGCTTCTCTTCTCGTGTCTGTTGGTATTAGGAGTGAATTAACAAAACTAAGGAGGATCAAACATGGTTATAGTCATGGTTAGGTCATGATTATAACCATGATTAAGAGTGAATTAAGAAACACTAATGAGACATAGCTTGGGCATTATAATGGAAATACACGAGTTGAATCTTCATTAGCAAAGGCCTCTTATATAGGCAAGTAGTACATGACCACATGACATCATCTATGATGTCTTACAACCATAAGAGGCCATCTCCCCCATGTGGGTATGCCATCTCCCCCATGTGGGTATGCCTTAAATGAGAAATATTCCCTCTAGGCTATATTTGATGTAGGCGCCCTTTTGAGGAGGTGTCTTGAGTGAAGTAATCAAGATTACATAGCCCCTTTCAACCTTTGAATGGATTTGGATGATATATCCAACAAACCCTCCTTCAACCAAATCCATGACAATGCTACCTTTATGATGGCAATTCTAGGTTCTAGTTACAACATACAAGAACTAGTTATGATGACCATGCTGGTGCCCGTAGGTCTTATTCCAGTTAGGTTTACAATGCTAGCAATGATGGATGATGCTAGAATACCATAGTAAAGCTTACAATGAGATAGTTATGTTTAGGATGGAGAGGTTTTTAAACATGGTTTGGGCTATCCCTTGATTTTACTCAAAAGGCCCAATCTTCTTCGATAAAATTGGCCTCTTCGGAGGCCTCTTCTTGCAGCTCTTCTTTGTCTTGACTTGCGAGAAATGCCTTTTGTGCCTTTTGTTTGAAGAAACAATTTTCTTCAGTATGATTGTCCTTGCCGCAGAATCCACAAGTCTTCTTCTTTCCTTTTGTGTCGATGAAGTTCTTCTTCTTGAAGTGTGACTTGTTGTTGGAGAAGTATGCCCCTTCCATTATCCCTATATTCTCTTGCTTCTTCTTGTACTCCTCAAGGAGTGCAGCTTCAATGGCATCTAAAGTAGGATCCGGAAGATTCATGAGAGTTGACACTAAGTGCCCATATTCATCATAAGGCATGCTTTTCAATAAAACTGCAATGGCATCTTCCTCATCTATTGGTGCTCCTATTGTTGCAAGTTGTGACATTAGGCTTTTCATATAATTAAGATGAGTAGGTAAAGACTCAGAAGCTTTCTTTTCAAGTTTAAAGAATTGGATTTTCAGCCCTATCTTGGAATGCTTCCCTTTTGCCCCAAATAATTTCTCTAAGATTTCCCATGCTTCAGCTGAGTTGTTTGCATTAGAGATATGATGTATGTAGTTGTCACTTAGACCTAATGCAATTATGGCAAAAGCTTTCTCATCCCTAGGTAACCATCCTTGTTCACCATCTCTAGTGGTAGGTTTTTTCTCCTTTCCACTAGCAACTCCCCACAGACCTTTCTTCATGAGAATAAATCTTACTCTAACTTGCCAGGTATGAAAGCCTATCCCATTAAACTTATCAACATGAAATGAGGATGTAGACATGATGATAAAGCAAGGTCTTACCACTTGAGTATCCCTCAAGGGCAGTGTCTAATGCTTTTACAAGATTAGATACCTTCACCAAATAGATGGAGGTTATTTATGAAAAATTCAGACCAATCATGCCCTCCTAAAACATTGTTTGCTCTTGAGTTGTAGACATTGTTTCTTACCCGTCTCCTCGGCTTTCTGCTTTTCTTCTTAGGCCTCAAATGTTAAATATTTGATGATTCAGCATCAGATGGTTCAGTCATTGTGATTCAAAAAATGATGTAAACAATATCATCATCACAATATAGTAATATCATCAAGTATATGGTGACCAATGTGATAATGCTTTCAAAACAACTTCCAAAAAATTGGGTCACTTGGAGTACTTGAATGAGATAGAAGCCTAAGTCTAAATACAAAATGCCTTTAGCACCTTCAATAGCAATGACTTGAGGCCAGATTAAGCACTAATTACTAGTGATTAAGTGAGTTAATCATCCATGCTTTAACTGTTACCAAAAGAGCTTTCTGAGATTATGTCAGACCTGAAGCCACCAAACCACTAATCCATTCAAGAAACTGACTACACAGGCGTGTTTGCAGCTATTGAAAACCCCCAAAGCCAAGGCGAATTAGAGAATCTTCTACTGGTTCAATCGGTGGATTGATTTCCCCCAAAAAAACTGGCGCCGGTTTCGTCTGCAATGCTGGCGTCTCTGCGCAAAATCCGCCTAATTCCACCGAGCTGCAGCTTCTTTATGATGTTGAGAATGCACGGTTTGAATCCCGTACGATTTCGTGGAGGCGACTGTGAGCTGTGGATGCTCCAAGGCAGCCCTATATTTCAGGCTATGAAATAGGAAGAGATAAGCTTATGATTAAGCTAATTAATCACTAATGATGAGGCAAATGAGAGGGATTAGGTTGTATTAATGTGGCTCTGATACCAAATGTTGGTATTAGGAGTGAATTAACAAAACTAAGGAGGATCAAACATGGTTATAGTCATGGTTAGGTCATGATTATAACCATGATTAAGAGTGAATTAAGAAACACTAATGAGACATAGCTTGGGCATTATAATGGAAATACACGAGTTGAATCTTCATTAGCAAAGGCCTCTTATATAGGCAAGTAGTACATGACCACATGACATCATCTATGATGTCTTACAACCATAAGAGGCCATCTCCCCCATGTGGGTATGCCATCTCCCCCATGTGGGTATGCCTTAAATGAGAAATATTCCCTCTAGGCTATATTTGATGTAGGCGCCCTTTTGAGGAGGTGTCTTGAGTGAAGTAATCAAGATTACATAGCCCCTTTCAACCTTTGAATGGATTTGGATGATATATCCAACAGTGTCCATGTCTTCCTTCAGGTCTTCTTCTCGGTGTGGATCCTCTTCTTGGGAAGAGATATTCTTCTTCTTTCATGGCTGGGGCCATGAGCTTGTCCGTCAGGTCATTTTGCTCCATGTGAGCAACATGTTTCAATGTTTTGTTGACAGTTCCTTTGGGCTTTTTATGTTTATCTTTTGTCATTATGCAATGCAAACCCAAATTTATGTGGGAGGTCTTACCTCTTACCTTATTTTGGACAAGGGCAGTGTCTGTTCCCATTTTTACACTGATGCAATGTGCCCAATACATAATGCGTATAGCATTCATTCTCATGCACATTCCAAATGCAACTCTGGCTGTGAATAATCTTGATTTTGGGTGAGATTTACAGGCATTAACCAAGGGTTAAATGCAAAATGATGATTTTCACAATTTTATCAGCACAATTTTCCCATAAATTACATTAAATCAAGGGTAACCAATTTGTACGGGATGGTTGGAGTATCAAACCAACTCCGATTTGAAATCTGAAGTTATAGGGATCTGTATCCTAATGGTTAATTTGAACCCTCAATTGCACCAAAGTACAGTGATTAGCACTGATCAATCACTGAGCAAATTAATGCTCTGTTTTGTGTGCAGAAAACAGAGTATGCGGGGAGCCCAGATCTGATGCCTTCCACTTCAAATGAGCTCAAATGCTTTCAAAGGCATCAATAGCAATGAGTCTAGTAGAGGATTAAGCCAAGAAACACAAGATTTGACCAAATAAAGAAAGCTTAATCTCTGTTTTACCAAAGTCACCTGCAGATTTGATGAAGAGCTTGGATCTCTCTATAGACTTGATGAAATTGATTTCTGTCTTCACCAGCTTGTAGAGCATGCTTGATTACCCCTTGGGCTAAGAGGAATTAGAAGGATTTGAACTGATGAGCTCAAGATCTGCAATTTCCTTCAGAAAAACGGTGCCTGCTGTGACGAAAACCCGCTGCTTCCGCCGGCGGTTTGCTGCATGGAGTAGATGGGCTTGAAGCTAGGGATGTTAGCTAGCTTGTGTATAAAGCTTGTTCCCTAATTTTATGTGTGCAATGCGCTAGAGATCCTCCACTGGCTGGGGGTGAAGGGGAAGATGAAGAACTCACTAAAAATTGATTTTTTTGCTAATTACATACTAATCCTAATTAATTCACTAATGGGCTCATAAATCTAGTTGATTCTAGGCATGGCTCTGAAACCATGTTGAAATTTGAGCAAAATGATGAGCTATGGTGGATCATACACTAGAATCAACATGATTAACAAAGTGATTAGCAAATGATTAAGACGTAATTAGTGAATAATTAGCAAATAGATTAATGTAGGCATGGATACTCAAAAACCAGCAAATTCTCATTAGGGCTGTTAGGGGTTAACTTTACCTAAGTTGGAATATCCGAATTCTATGTATGTGAATGATCCTTTTGGGTAGTTGCTTAGGAATTCGTGAGAAGGGAGAGATATGAAGAGATGTAGTTAGTTGATCATGGGAAGGCGCATAACGGATATTCAGTACTGTAGAAGATGAAGAAGCGGAAATGTAATCCCTTACATGATTATGACATCAATGAATTCTGATCATCTATTCAGGGTTATTGTGTGTAGCGTATTTTCTGCATGATGTTTTGTATTCCGTTTTACTGTTATGATCTTCTGCTAAAGGGAATGTCTTTATGTTAGTGTTTGTTTTTATGATATTTCCATTACCAAGGATCAGGCATTTAGTGCCCAGATACACATTGGCGATCCTGCGGTGTTCGCATACTCAGCATTGTCTTGTCTTGTTGGGTATGGGGTTGTGTTGTGCTGTGCTGTTTGGGTCTTGCATGAATGTCAGATAGGGAGAGGCAAACTAGTCCCATTCATTTCACGAGGGCACAAGCCAGGAAGCGCAGATATGACAGGTCGGAAGCTTCTAGCAGTGGAAGCGGTGATGCTGCGGAAGGGCCACCTGTGGCAGTTACGTCGGTTTCTGCTGGCGTAATTGAGGGCCAATTGGCGCAGGCCGACGTGGACGAGGCGGACGCTGTCGAGCATACAACACCACTTGCAGAAGGGCCGGGGCAGAATGTCATTATCCCGGAGCAAGCCCGGCGGCATTTGCATCAATTTGTTGGTGCCCTATTTCTGTCCAGACCGCCTGTTCGGAGTCAGAGACGGTTGCAATTTGATCCATTGAAAAATCCGCCACCAGCTAATCCACTACCAGGAGTTGTGAACATGGCTGCACCACCACCCAATCCAACGGTTAAGGCTGCTAAATTTAAGGCAAAGCCTAAGGAAGACCCAGACTGTCACGTGGCTCAATTCGAGACCCGATGGCAAGCCAGTGGGTACCCTGCCCATTTTGGAGATCCGGTGAAATTGCAGCAGTTTGCCGCAACCCTGGAGGGGGTAGCAATGAGTTGGTTTAGCCAATATGGCTTGGCCCACTTTGCAGATTTCAATGCTTTGAAGGATGCGTTTTTGGCCCGGTTCAGGAAGGAGAAAACTCCTACTGATATCGTCAAAAAGATCAAGGCCATGGAACAGAAGCATCTGTTAGTGGAGGATTATGCTCAGAAGTTTCGGGGATTGGCTGCCAGACTGCAGGGTAATGAAAGACCCTCGGATGAAATGCTTGCCAGTTATTTTGTCAAAGGATTGCGGAGGAACTTGAAGAGTGCTGTCGCAAATGTGGATATTGCCGGCGGCTTTGATAACCTCGTGACAGCTGCCTCTCGGGTGGAAAAGCGCCTGGGCATTCAGAAGGACAAACGGAAGGGCAGGAAGCAGGATGACTCAGAGTCGGATAGTTCGACTGAGTCAGACTCGGATAGTGAGGCCGAGTCGGCATGCTCATCTGATGAATCGGAGGATGAGAAGCATAGTGAGAAGCAAAAGGCCTCAAGGAAGGCTAAGCAGAAAAAAGATAAAGAGAAACAGGTTAGGGCGGAGAAGGAGAAAAAGCTTCTTCACAAACTTAAAGCCTTAGGGTATGCAGCAGTCTTGCCCAAGGAGAAACAGTACTGCCATATTTGTGAGAAGGACGGCCATCTTACGAGTGCCTGTTGGTACAACCCCAACTACAGAGGCAAGGTGCCACCCAATGTGGTTCAGAGAGCACCACCTCAGCAAGTTGCAGAGGCTAATCCGGTGGTTTCGACCGTTCCGCATGTTCCCTATAATAGGCCTCCAAGACCATATGCTCCAAGGCCTAATTGGCAGGGGCAGCAAGGGTTTCAGAGGGGACCTCAGGGTGTGCCACTGTGTGATTACTGTGCAAAAGACGGGCATCGAATTGGTCCGGCCTGTGAATTATGGTGTAAGCATAGGGAGGAAAGAGGGAAACCTGTCATTCGATTCAATGAGGGGAATCGGGGTCAGGGACCTCCCCAGGACCAGCAGCAGCAGCAGCGACCTCCAGCTCAAGCAAATGCCATCCTGATAGAGATGGTGGGAGATCAAGCAGCGGGGGTCAGC
This sequence comes from Cibotium barometz, assembly GCF_041138505.1. Lineage (NCBI taxonomy): Eukaryota > Viridiplantae > Streptophyta > Polypodiopsida > Cyatheales > Cibotiaceae > Cibotium > Cibotium barometz. The sequence continues at coordinate 33,470,738 of NC_141091.1, forward strand.
ACGGGGGTTTCACATTTTCAGGGTGTGCCGCAGCAGTTCCAAGTGCTGAAAGCTTCTAGCTCTGTTGATGCGCAGGGTGAGTGCTCCACGGGTATGCTCGTTGGGGATTGTAAGGGGCAAGATTTAGTGGATACTTTGGCTGTTACCCGTGCAAAGGGTAAGGGACCTATCAGTTGGGAGGACCAGGAGGTGGTTCGTAGAAAAGTTTCCAGTCAGGTTCAGAAACTCCAGCAGAAGCAGCTCCCGGTGGAACCGATGGAGCCACTGCCAAAGGCACAGTTGTCGGAGGAACCGATTCCAGCCCAGCCACCTTGTGATCCACTTCCAGGAAAGATTTCGGTGGTCCATTCCGATCCAGTTCCTAAGGTAACTGAAACAGTACCAGGTTCTGGGGATCTATTTGATGCACTAATGCATGCGCCTATTCAGATTTCCTTCGATCAGCTGTTAAGCATGGTACCGGCTTTCCGGGAACAGCTGTTGGGAAAGCTGCAGGAGCCAGTTCCAGCAAAGATGGTGGAGGATCAAGCCCCGTTTGTGGGAGTTTCTCAAGCTGAGTCCGCAGATGTGGATTTTCAAGTCCCAGTGATTAAGGTGGCATTCCACGGGCACAAGTTTGAAGAGGTTTTACTGGATGGGGGTTCCGGAGTCAATATTCTACCGGAGACCGTTTACATCCGTATGAAGTTGGGAGCGTTAGCACCAGCACCTTTTCAAGTAAGGATGGCAGATCAGCGGCGACTTCAACCTTTGGGGATTCTCAAGAATCAATCTCTTAAGGTGGGTGGTCTGTCGTTTCTTGTGAATTTTGTGGTGCTCCGGATGCAGGATAGCGGGTCTGCCTATGCCATGTTGCTAGGCCGCCCCTGGTTTAAAATTGCCCGTGTCAAGCAGGATTGGGAGGATAATACTGTGGTGATCAGGCAGGGCAAGAAGACAACTCGCTTGTCCATGCTATCCAAAGTTCTCTTGAAGCAGGGGCAGAAGCCTTTATGTGCTCAGGGCATTCATTTGGCAAGTGATGTAGGCGAAGATGAGGAGGAGGCATATATGCAAGCAAATCCAACGGTAGTACCGGTCTTTGATGTAGATGTGGAAGCTATTGTCACCAGATATCAGAATACTGGACACCCTGTATCGGCAGTTCCGCAGAGTGTCGAGGGTGTGGAACAATCATCGGATGTTCCGACTGAAGACAGTGTGGTGCCCGAGCAGGAGATCCAGGTGGTTCCAGGCCAGATCATGGAAGGCCATACTTTTCAGAGGGCTGTGAAAGAAGCTTTAGCTGCCAAGGCTCAGCAGGTGCATTCTGTAACCGAGCAGGAAGCCATTATAGCAGCTGAACAGCAATATGAACGGCGTTTGCAGAAGTCCATCAGGGTGGAGGAAGATGAATTATAGGACATGAATTTAGGTACTGTATCCGATCCTAAGATGTTTCGAGTCAGTGTGCATGTTGAAGGTCAATTTAAGGAGGACTTGCAGAAACTGTTAGTGGAGTTTCGAGATGTATTTGCTTGGGAGTATTCTGATATGAAGGGCATTGATCCAGCTTTACATCAGCACCGCATCAATTTGAAGAGTGATGCTGTTCCTGTTATCCAACAGCGGTATCGCATGAATCCAAATTTCGCCAAGCAGGTCAAGGAGGAGCTGGATAAGCTATTACGGGTAGGGTTTATCAAGCAGGTCAATGAGGTGACTTGGCTGTCTCCCATTGTGGTCGTGCCAAAGAAAAATGGCAAGATCAGGGTGTGTGTGGACTACAAGAAGTTGAATGCTGCCACAATTACTGACCCGTTTCCGTTACCGTTCTGTGATACCCTCCTTGATGCTGTGGCTGGTCATGAGATGTATAGTTTTTTGGATGGTTTCTCAGGGTATAATCAGATAAGGATGGCACCGGAGGATGTGGATAAGACGGCCTTTATCACTGAGTGGGGAGCATTTGCTTACACGGTGATGAGCTTTGGATTAAAGAATGGCCCACCATCATTTTCATTTGTGGCTCAGAAGGCATTTGAGCCATATCTGTTGGATTTTATGCGAGCCTTTCTTGATGATTTTAGTGTTTTTGGTAAAAAGGCTTTGCACTTACAGCACCTGAGACTCTGTTTGGAGCGCTGTCGGATGTTCCGCATAGCTCTTAATCCCTTCAAATGTGCTATTGCAGTAAGGCGTGGGATTCTCTTGGGCCATGTGGTGTCCCAGGAAGGCATCTTGATTGATGCTAAGAAGATCGAGGCCATTCAGAAGGCTTCCGCACCACGTAATCTTAAGGAGTTAAGCAGGTTTTTGGGGCAGGTTAAGTGGCATAGTAGGTTTTTGCGATATCTTTCAGATGTGTGTGCACCCCTTACTCATTTGACCAAGAAGGGAGTGGATTTTGTGTGGTCTCCAGTTCAAGAAAAGGCATTTCAAATTCTGAAGAAGATGTTGGTGGTGGCACCGATAGTGCTACCTCCTGATTGGGGGTTACCATTTCATGTTTTTGTAGATGCTTCGGACATTGCCGTAGGGGCTGTCCTCATGCAGGAGAAGATTAAGGGCTGGTTTCGCCCAGTGTACTATGCTAGCAAGATGTTGACAAGTGCCGAACGGAATTATGCTGTCACGGAGAGGGAAGCTTTGGGGATGGTGTATTCTCTTCACAAGTTCCGGCACTATCTGTTGAGCAATAAGCTGGTTTTCCATGTAGATCATCAGGCCTTATTGTATCTGGTCAAGAAACCACACTTGACGGGTAGGTTAGCTAGGTGGATGCTTCTACTCCAGGAGTTTGACTTTCTGATCATACATACCCCGGGAAAGGAGCATGCTGTAGCGGATTATTTGAGTAGGTTGGAGATTGGGGAAGTAGCTGTAGGGGTGGATGATCACTTACCTGATTCGGTTTTGTTTTTAGCTACTGTGGCGATATTGGATTCTTGGTATGATCAGATGTTGAGTTTCTTGACAGATGGCACCATGCCAGTGGAATTTTCCACTGATCAACGGAGAAAGCTGGTACTCAGGAGTAAACCTTTTTTGGTAATTGCGGGTGCTCTGTACAAGAGGGGGATAGATCAGATTATCCGTCGCTGTGTCCCAGAATTTGAGCAATCAGCAGTTCTGCAAGAGGCTCATGGTGGCATTGCAGGTGGGCATTTTTCTGGAGACATTACAGGTAAGAAGATTCTTCAATCTGGGCTTTGGTGGCCTACCGTGCTGAAGGATGCACACAATCATGCTAGGAGTTGCTTGGTTTGTCAACAGTTGGGGCAGCCTGGAGGTTCAGACCGCATGGCGGATAATCCGATTCTGCCCTTAGATCCTTTTCAGAAGTGGGGTTTGGATTTTGTTGGGCCAATCAAGCCTAAGTCCAAGCGGACAGGTTGTCGTTATATCTTGGTGGCTACTGATTACTGTACGAAGTGGGTGGAAGCTGTTGCTTTGAAAGATAATACCGCCAACAGTGTGGCTAGGTTTCTCTATCACAACATTATGACTAGGTTTGGGTGCCCAGTGGAATTGGTTAGTGATCGGGGTACTCATTTTCTCAATGCTGTCATTGCGGAGTTGACCAAGACTCATTTGATTATGCATAAGAAGTCTACTGCCTATCATCCTCAAGCCAATGGTCAAGCAGAGAGTTCCAACAAGATCTTGGTGAAGATTTTGAAGAAGATAGTAGCAGAGAATAGGGATGACTGGGATGTGAAGCTTGATTCTGCTCTATGGTCATTCCGTACAGCTTTTAAAGTCACTACAGGTTTGACACCTTTCAAGCTGGTGTATGGTTTGGAGGCGGTGGTTCCAATGGAATATGTAGTTCCTAGTTTGCGGGTGGCTATTGCTGATCGGTTATCACCGGAAGAATCTGTTCAGTTCCGACAGCAGATGCTGTATCAGGTCGAAGAGGATAGGATTGTTAGTGGGTATATCACAGAGGTGATTCAGCAAAGGGGGAAGGCTTGGGTAAGTAGACAGATCAAATTCAAAGTTTTTCAGGTTGGGGATTGGGTTTTGCTGTATAATTCGAAGCTTGGTCCTCATCCGGGTAAATTAAAGCTGAGGTACATAGGGCCGTACAAAATCATGGAGGATTGTGGTCAGGGTACTTTCCGACTTGCTGATATGTTTGGGACTCTGGTCGAGAAACCGATTAATGGTTTCCGATTGAAGAAGTTTGTGGGTCAGCCACCAGTGGTCGGAGTAACCGCAGAGGTCGAAGTTTTAGCAGATGGAGGAATATCCGCACCAGTGGGCAAATTAGGCGAAGGTGTAAGTGGGGATGTGTTAGAAAATTTGGGAATGTCCGCTAGTGTACAAGTGGAGGATATTGATGGGAAGTCGGGCATGTGTGGTAGATTTGGCCGACTGGGTGACGTTGTGTTTTATATCACCACGTGTGGGGGTTTTTTCATGCACATTTCAATTTTGGCATGCTTGGAGGAGACTTTTTGCATGAATAACGCAGAGCGCTTAGCGAAGCTGAATTCCCTGCGTCAAGCGTTGGCTGAGATGGGGCGTTCGATGCCGCTTAAGGTGGTTCCTGTGGAGCGCTCTTCTCCCCGGCGACTGCGGCAACAACCCGTCGCCAGTAAGGAGCTTTCTGTTCGTGCGTCTGTGGTGGAGGCTGATGAAGATTTCGAGCCTGAGGATGCGCTGTCTGCAGAGGTAGGGGGGTTGGAAGCTAATACTTTGCAGGCTTTAATGGATCCTTTCTTGGATTTTTCTGTTCATCTGGATCTGTCAGAGGAGGCGACTACTCAGTGGTTGCAGACCATTGGGTTATGGGAGTTTGCATCTTTGCCGTGGGACAGATGGCGGGAGAATGTTTATGCCAAAACGCAGTTGGAGGTGATTCGTAAGAGGAATGGTTACCTCTCTGCGCGACTGTGGGTTTGACACCTCAATTGATAGCAGAAGTATTTCATCTCCATTATGAAGAAACTGTGGCTGTGGCAAAGTGTTCGGATGTGGCCATGAGGAAGGAATTTGGGCTTCCACAGGGGTCTAGAGCCTATTACATGGTGAAGAATGTCGCTAAACCCCGTCGTCAGCATTTAAGATGGTACCTTGAGCAAATTTGTCAGGTAATCAAATTGGAATACATGTCAAAAGACAATTTTGCACCTTTGCTGTATGCTGAGAAAGGGGGAAAAGTTAGTTGGGCTTCTTTGGTGCACAATAGAATTCTGCAGGAGGTGGAAATCACTGATAAGAGGAAGTCTCAAGTCACTTCTCGGCTGTCGGCGTTCTTAGCAGCTTTGTTTGAGAAGGTTCCTATGATTTCTGCCAGCAAATTGCCTCTTTTGCCGACTCAACCAGTGCATGGTGGTCCTGACGAACCGGGTCAGGATGACGTTGTCCCGGAGGGGCCAGTGGATTCTCCATTGGGGTTTGAGCATCAGCCTGAGAAGATGAAGGTGTTTCAGGATTTGCTGGAAGCAGGCTATACTCGCTCCGAAGCCAAGGAGGTGTTGGTCTCACCAGATGTTCCGAAAGGGCTAGATTTGTTGCATCAGGCCACAGAGTCTGTTGGTACTGATCCATCATTAGTTTCAGTGGGTAAGAAATTCACTTTTAGCAAGAAAAGAAAATTGGATGTGGATTCATCTGCGATCCAAGATGTGGTAAAGACGATGGATTTTACACCTGTTAAGTCAAATCAGTGGGATTCTGTTATAGTTATAGCCAAGGAAGCAGAACAGAGTGTTCAGAGTGGAGAGTTGCAGGATGTGCTCTGGTCTTTGAATAAGGTCCAAGAGTATGTTCGGAAGCAGGAGAGTAGTATTGCAGATTGGAAACACGAGGTTCGGGTTATCCAGGAGCAGTCGAGATCGGAAGCTACTTATCAGCTTAAAGTCAAGTATCAAGAGGAGGAGTTAGTGAAAACTAAGATGTTGTTAGTTCAGGCTCAGGAGGCAGTGGTTAAAGAGAAAGACCAGGTAGCAGAGTGTCAGAGAAATTTGGTGAAGACAAAGATGTCGTTGGGATTGTTTCAAGAATGGACAAATCAATTGCAGGAGAAGATGCATAAAGAGTTGGAAGTATTGTCTGAGCAAAATGTGGGTTTGCAGGTGGAGAATCAGATGTTAGCTCAACGTATTCAACCATTGTTGGCTATTGAAAGACAGATGCTATCTCAGAGTAATGAAGATGTAGAGGGAGTGTTAGTTTCAGAGTCTGATTTAGCAGTGATTAGGAGGAGCTTAACTGAGGTGGGAGTCAAACTGTGGCAATGTATCCGAGATCGGATTGAAGCCTGGGTGATGAAGCCATTTAATACATTAAGTGGAGCTTTCATTTCTGAATCTGAGCAGATATTGTTGGATCAAGTAGCAGGTTTACAGTCGGAAAAGGATGCTTTAATGTTGAAATTGTTGGAGTTTGAAAAGCAAGTTCAAGCCATGTGTTTTATGGAGTTGCCTAATGAGGGACAGTTGGATACAGAGCAGGCTACTGTGGGGGATCATGGACAAACTGTGGAGATTATGTCGGAGGTTGACAAGGAAGCAGTTGGCCAGGCTGAAGTCATTCAGATGGTGTCACAGGATATAATGCCTGCAGATCAGATTACTGTTCCAGTCGTCAATTTGGAGCCGGTGGAAGATTCAAAGACTAAAGATGATCCGCCGAAGCCGTTGGAGCTGGTGGTGTTACCTTAGTAATTTATGCTTTTCTAGTGTTTTAGGATTTCTAGTTAAGTAGGATTTTGCTTTCAGTTTGTAGTTGTGTTTTCTTTTTGAAGCAATGTAAAGACAATGGATGGTTTGATCAGGGATTTATGGGTTCGAGTCGGGTTTTCTCGAAAACCCAACCACCGGGCTGTGCCATGTGTTAGGGGTTAACTTTACCTAAGTTGGAATATCCGAATTCTATGTATGTGAATGATCCTTTTGGGTAGTTGCTTAGGAATTCGTGAGAAGGGAGAGATATGAAGAGATGTAGTTAGTTGATCATGGGAAGGCGCATAACGGATATTCAGTACTGTAGAAGATGAAGAAGCGGAAATGTAATCCCTTACATGATTATGACATCAATGAATTCTGATCATCTATTCAGGGTTATTGTGTGTAGCGTATTTTCTGCATGATGTTTTGTATTCCGTTTTACTGTTATGATCTTCTGCTAAAGGGAATGTCTTTATGTTAGTGTTTGTTTTTATGATATTTCCATTACCAAGTATCAGGCATTTAGTGCCCAGATACAAGGGCTATGCCTCAATTTATAGAGTTTACATCAAGCATCAAATCCCATTGATTTCTCCATGATTCACTCCCAGAATATCTCCACCTTTTGCCTGATTCTCTCCACCTCTTCTCTTTTCCCTGATTATCTCCCAGAATAACTCCACACTCCTAAATTCCCTCATGCTACCCATTATTCTCTCCCAGTAGATTCTTCTAACCTTTTCACAGGTTCTTTCACAATTACATCTTCTCTTTTACAGCCTCTACCCAAGAGCTTGTTCCCACACACACCCTATTCACTTGTATATTTCAACAGCAGGGAGGGCACGCGACGGCGAGGGGCAGCAGGGGGAGGGTAGACGCAGGAGCAGATCGCGCAGCTATTGAGTTCCCTTCGATCTTGTTTCTACCTGTTTTGGCATAGAGAGAGAAAATGTTCTAGAGAAAGGTAACTCAGTTTTTAGATATCTTTGGATGGAAAAATATCCTTTCTTATTAAAATAAATTCCCCCGAAACAGAAGTTTAAAAAGAATTTCCTAAGGTGCATTAGAAATAAATTATAATATGCTCAAAAGGCCTTAGCCTAAGGGTCTAGATTTTCTGAAAATTTTGGATTAAGGTTCTGAGGAACCAATAAGATTAATCCAAATGTAGGGAGGAGGTAAATTGAAGAAATAAAGAAAACCCCCCCAAAAATGAGTAAATACTCACATAAGATGAAGAGTGGACTATGGACTAAAGAAAATAGTTAAAAAACTGATTTTTGACACCTAAGAGTGGGGATTCCCTCTCATGAAAGAGGCACATTTTTCTCATCATTACTCTTTATTTTAAATCAATAAAATGAGATATTTCATCTCTCCTCTCTCCTATTTCAAGACTAGTTCCAAAAAATAAGTTGAAGTGACCCAAAAATGGTCAAAAATTGACCAAACTGATCTGAAAAATTCTAGAATCACTTTACTTGGTTTGAGACTCACTTTTTCGTATAAATAGAAGCCTCCCTCTTTGTAAAAGCTTAATAGTGTTTATGCATTGTTACTCTACTCCTTCCTAGAGCCAAATACATTGAATTCACTTGATAATTCAATTGTTTTTGACTAAATCCTCTCCAAAAGAATTGGTGGCCACTCTTGATCCAAACAAGAGTAGAACCCTCAATCCCTCAAGCCAAAGGAAAGCTCACAAAACTCCATGTAAGCTAAAAATTCTACTTTTTAATTTCTAATCTATGGTTTTCTGATTTCTTTGCGTTTTTTATTGTTGATTAAAGTGAATCTTGGATGTTATGCCTTGATAAAAAGGCTACCCCCTTCTCTTCCTTAAGAATTCAGCCCTTCTTTATCCTAAAATGAGTAACAAATAAATTGATTTAAACTTTTCTTAATGTTTACTCTCTAGAAAGTGAAAATTGAGTAGATTAGAGTACTTTACTTCAAATTGGGATTAATTTAAAAGTGATATTAGAATGTGAAACTTGAGAAATGGTCAGCCATACAAAGGAGGTTATGGCAAAATTTTCTTGAATTTTGTGGAAAATAAAGTTTATTTTTATGTTATTCTAAAAGAGTAATCCCCACCATTTGTGCATTCTAAAAGAAATATTTTTATTTACTCCATGTACATATTCACCTATGAATATGCATGGATATCATTGATATTAATTATTGAAATTAATTTCTATGCATAGAAAGATGCATATTGGAAGATTTTTTAATATGAAAGTGTTGTTTCCATTGAATTTAAATTCTATGCATGGAAAGATGCATAATGGAAATTTTTTAATTATAAAAGTGTTATTTTCATTAGATTTAATTTCTATGCATGGAAAGATGTATAATTGTGAGGCCCCTGTCCCCTAGCCGCGGTGCCATGCCGGCGGCCGGCGGAAGCAGCATCGGCCTCCCGTGCGGGGCGAGGATCCACACCCGGGGCCTCACCTACGGATGTCCGCCGCAGACGAGAGGCTAGCCCAGGCGGTCCCTCCGAGACCGGGCCCGGAAGACTCCCCTCGCCCGGAAGGCACGGGCGATTCCGCCCATGGGAAAAATCTTCTAACGGGGAATTACTCTAACGAGTCAAAGTCTTAACTAGTTAAACTGATCTGAGCGAACCTGAAGTCATAGTCAGATCAAGAAGAGACTTGCACTTGGTCCATGGAATCATCGCTTTTTTCCTCATTTACGAGGCACAACTGCTGCTACTGATCCCCTCCCACAGAACAAAGTCTTCATAGGATTTAAACTAATTGATGTAACTAATCGTACCTAGTTGTTTCTCAGGAATCCTCCGATCCAGCCTAACCCCATCGGTCCCATGGGTTAGCCAGCCACCTGATCACTGTATTGGTGGGATTTCTTTATAAAGATTTGGTTGAGTTTTTGCCCGGGTACCGAGGAAAAGAGTTCACAGGCCCCCTAGCCGACGATTCATGCAAAAATTAAGGTAGGCATACCACGTACACACCCAATATGAAATTACCATTTATAACAGACTCGACTGGCTTTAAAACAATCCTTCAATAGAAATTATAATATTTCTGCTCATCAATTTTCAAAATTCCAAGTCCATTGTATTACAATAATATCCTCTAGACTCTCCGTTGAAGACCAGCTGGCCAACCAACGAGATCCAGTATCAAAATTTGATTCCCAAAATCTTTCCTTTTAGTCCATCCAAAATTTTCCTCGACGTACGCATGGGTGTCCTAGCAACCGCGAGCCCGTGCATTGCCTAGTCAGAACCCTCTAGGATCCTCCTTAGGTGTCCTAGCACTTCACTCAGGGACTGCTTTATCAGTCCTCGTCCATCGTACCAGAAGCATACCATTTTAACCGTACCGATGCTGGTCAAGACCTCGACGACAGGCTTTGCTGCGAGCCCCTGACGACTCCCCGCCAGCTGTTCCAACAAACCTCCTCTTAGAAAAACATAAGCCAAATGCTTTCTCCAGCATTCTGGCGTAAAACAATCCTTTGAATAAGAAAATAGAGGTTCCAATGCAAGTAAAATTTTAATTTGAGATTGGTTTCAAAAACCCTTTTTTCATAATTTCCAGTTTCATAATGAGGATCCTGAAAAACTAGTTTAGTTCCGGTAGTCTATTCTTTGTGATTAGAAACTGGAATTGGTTGCACGAAGTTTTTACTTGATTTAGATCGAGAGATGGACAAGTAGATTTACTGTCCGTCCCTCTCGTAGTCTAACTAAATTCATTCGGTCTAGTTCTACAAGGATTCCCTTCAGATAAACATCTAGTTTTAGGTAAATATCAATTTAGTGATTTTACCAATTAAAATATCCAAAGATATTCCTTCTATCACATAATTTCTCAACCTTAATTCATTAGGTAGAATTATGGTGGAAATTCATCTTTTGACACTAAAATTTAATTCAAATCCATCTTTTCTTAAATATCATAAATTTTTTTAATTAAAATATCAATACCTATTTTTTGAATAAACTTAAAATCCTTCTTTTTCTCATTTCAATGAGTGCAATCCAATTATCATGGGAATTCCTCTTTTACCATAAATTAAATCTATCTAAAATTCGTCTTAAAAATTACATAAAAATATCTATTAATTCCATTAAGCTAAAAATTCCACTTTTCTCATTTAAATATTTGAATTCCAATATGGTGGGAATTCCTCTTTCATCATTTTAACTTATCTTTGCAAAAAGATAAAATTTTCTAAATTTTCTCTTAAAATTTAAATAAAAATCTCCAATAATTCCTTTACACAATGAATTACACTTTCCTCATTTAAATATTTGAATTCCAATGTGGTGGGAATTCCTCTTTCATCATTTGAACTTATCTATACAAAAAGATACATTTAACTAAATTTTCTCTTAAAATTTAAATAAAATATACATTATTTTAGCATCAAAATTTTTCTCTTACTTCATTGGAATACATGGATTTCCATTGTCATGGGGATTACTCTTTTAACATAAAAATGGATTATTAGAAATTCCTCTTTTTTGTAATTAACTATTTATGCATAAACATAAAAATTAATTTTCCATGATTATAATGAGAATCATTCAATTAATCTAGGATGATTAATCCTAGAATATAGTAGGAAGTCCTCTTTTCATATTATGAATGAATATGATTTATGTGTTGATTTTTTAGAAATTTTGCCATAGCTCTGCTGCTATTACTGATAATTCTCAAATAATTTGAAAGCATAAAGTTTAGTAATATCCCTATGATTAGAATAACCATTAATTGGATCAATATCCAATTATGGGCTTGATTCTTAATTTTTCCATAAATTAAATAGCATAAAAGCATTAAAAAGTCACTTAATTGTTGGCCTCAATTAGACAAGCATAGAAATTACTTTTAGATTAGAGAATTGCTTCATGAAGCTTCATTTGAATATAGAATAGGTCATAGGAATGATCATTCTTTGGGAGAGAGAGAGACATGCTTAAAAAAATATTATAATTTAAGCATAAATGGACATTTATGTGTTTTATTATTACAATTCATTAAAGAAATTCAATTGTATTCAAAATCCATTCAATTGAATGCTTCTCAAGCTTGAGAGGGGTTGAGAAGAGAGAAACATTTGGAGATTAAAGAAAAAAGACCATAAACCACATTTTACCTTCTAGATTGCTTGATTCTTTGATCAAAGTAGAGGCCCCCAAGCAATCAATTGGTTTGGTATGTTGATGAAGTCTCCAAGGAAGATTGAAGAGAGAGAGAGAAGCTCCAATCTCTTCAATTTGTAGAGGGTTTTTAGAGGATAATAGAAAATAAGCTTATCTTAGAGTAATATCGACATAGTTTAGTTCACAGATGAGAATACAAAATACTGAGGGTCTATTTATAGGTGAGGGAGGCCACTAACTGAGTTCTAGAATTTTCCAGCTTCAGTTTGGCTGAATTTGGACAAGTTTTGGACCAGTTTGGCTCCCTTTTTTATTTGGTTTGATCTAGGAGAGAGGAGAGATAAAAATATCCTATTATTTTTGAGTTTAAAACTCATCCAGGAGAGAGGAGAGATAAAAATATCCTATTATTTTTGAGTTTAAAACTCATCCACACATGTGAAAGGCACCTTCTTGATGGGCCCCCTTCTCCTTACCAATGTGTCAAAAATGAATGATTACTCCAAAATATCTCTTTTTTTTTAAATTAATACTTCATAGTTTTTAACTAATAAATCTAGTACTTAGTCAACTCTTTATCTTATGTGGGCATTTACTCATTTTTAAATATTTTCTTTTATTCTTTGGATTTATCTTATCCCAACACTTGGATTAATCTTATTGGTCCATAGGAACCTTAATCCAAAATTTTAAGAAAATATTGATCCTTAGGAGGATAAGGTCTTCTAAATCATTTTTAATTAATTCCAATTGCACCTTGGAAAATCTATTTTGATTTTTTGTTTCAAGGAAATATTTTTTTGATATCTATGGAATTTATTTATCCAAAAATATCCCAATATTGATTTACCACTCTCTAAATTTTTTTATCTCACTAGGCCAAACAAGGAAAAATAATATTTTCTTGTATTCAAAAACATAGAATGATTACAAGGGAATGAAGTAGAGGCTTATTTGTTGTTTCGATTGAGGAGGAATCTTACAATAATAGAATTTTTTTATTATAAAAGTGTTATTTTTATTAAATTTAATTTCTATGCATAAAAAGATGCATAAAGAAATTCTTTTTATTTTAAAAGTGTTATTCCTACTAAATTGATTTTATGCATAAATAGACGCATAAAAGGATTTTCCTTTTATATAAAAGTGTTATTTCCATTTGAAGTTGGATTTTATGCATAAATAGATGCATAAAGAATGTTTATATCAAAATTAGATTCTCTTTAATTCTATGTTTAATTTCCATGAATAATTGATAAATGAATAAGTAAATACTCTGAGAGGAAAATTTCTATCGTTTCATATTCAGTCGGATTGTAAAGAGAAAATTCAGAAAATCTATCGAAGTCGAAATATTCAGATAAATGATTAATTTATTCCTCATCATAATTCATGATTAATTTAGAAATCAGTTAAGTGAATATTCAATGAAATGAAATTCAGTAAAATAGTAACTGAAATATCAACCCTTTTTGAGAATTTAGATAGTTCAGGAAGAACCTTATCAGACTCAAACCTTGAATCGGGGACTATGACCAAGACCAAACTCTTTCGTCAAATTCGAGGAAAGACGATGTGACCAGTTTAGGAAAATACACTCAATTCTCCCACCAAATTTGAAACTAAGTTGAGACCCTTTGAATTGATCCAAGGATCAAGGTTACAGAATTCGAGGAATTCTATTTTGAAATTCAGTATTACAATTATGAAGTTTTGGGGATAGTGATTTAAGTTATACTCATTGTATTCTAAAGAAATTCAAACTGAAAACTTGCATAGAAACTTTGTTTTCTTAAAGGACTGTCTTACGCGAGAATGCTGGAGGGAGCATTTGGTATATGTGTTTTTCTAAGGGAAGTTCGGTTGCAACAGCTGGCAGGGAGTGTTCAAAGGATAGCTCACGCGGCAAAGCCTGCCTAGGTCTTGACTAGCCTCGGTACGGTTAAAATGGTGCGCTTTCGGTATGATGGACGAGGGCAAAGCGGTCCCTGAGTGAAGTGCCACGACACCTAAGGAGGATCTTGGAGGGTTTTGACCAAGCGATGCACGGGCTTGCGGTGCCTAGGACACCTATGCGTATGTCGTGGAAGATATTGTATGATGGACCAATGATTATTGTAATCTGTTACTGGATCTCATTGTGCTGACCAGCTGGTCTCAACGGAGCTCAACAGAGAGTCCAGAGTGATACTGTTTTTTTTATTTTAGAAACAAGGTTGGATGGAAATTTTGAGTTATGACATCTGTAATCAATAATTGTTTGCCTATGGATTGTTTTATAAGTTAAAGTTTAAAGAGGAGTGTGTGCATATCTATATTCGAAAGCAAAAGTTAAGAAAGGCATTCAATTATGGGTGGGTGAGTAATTGTCTGGTTCTACCAATTCCAGTGGGTGGTTGGGTGGTGGCGAACCCATGGGCCGGATGGGGTTAGGCTGGGATCAATAGAGTAATGAAATTGAATAATAGGAATACGCTTAGAACTCGAGTAGTTAAATAAAAACTTGAAGACTTCTCAAATGAATAGATCAACGACTGTGCCTGATTCAGTTAGGAAGAAAGCGTTGATTTCTTCAAGTTCAGTCTGTAATAGTTTTCCTTCTATTTGGTCTAATCAGGTGAAGGTTAGTTTAGTCTCTTGACCCCGTTAAAAAATTTGTTAAGGAAATCAAAAAGGTGGAATCGTCCCTGTTTTCTAGACAAGGAAAATTTTCCTGGGTCCAGGTTTTGGAATGACCACCAGATTAGTCTGGTGTCCGGACATTCGAGGGCGAGGCCCCGAAAGTGGGAAGAAGAAGCTAGTTCGGCTGCGAGCAACAAGTAGCTACTTCTCCACCTACATATTGATACCATTAAGATACCTTGATTTTGTTGTCTTGGTGGATTTTTATTTTTGTTGGAGAATCTGGTGCACGGAGGGGGCAGTGGGATCTCAGAGTTGGTATCAGAGTGTTGTTGTAAACTTATGAAATAGCAGCAAAAATTGCCTAAAATTTTAAAGTAAATCTGGGAAATAATGTTTTCACTTCTTGCTAAGATTATGTTTGAAATGAATTCATCAATTGAAAACTCATAAATTGAATTGGATTTTTAGATGGATACCCAAAATTTGTCTAGCATTCCTGGACTTTCCCAGAGTCAGGATTGATCGCCTTTGCCTTCGAACATCTCATCAACTCTGCTACAACCCGAGAAAGCAGAGTGAGGCTCGCTCGTCACTTTGAGGATCTATACTTTCTTGATCCAGTAGAGCGACGTCAGCACTTCACACTATAGAGAACCCTAGTATGTATTTGCTTGAGTACCTTTTCATATTGTGTGTACTCTTATCTTTGTATATGGTGTGTTGAGTGTTGTGTGAAGAAGAAGAAGATTTTCAGCCTCTCACCTTGTGTGTTCTCTTTTAGAGTTTTGTGAGTGTGTGTGTGCTTGCAAGAGCTCAAGCTCTCTTCTCCCCTGCATATTTTCATTGTATCAGAGCCTGGTTCATTCTAAGGGCTGAGCTGCAAGCAAGAGAAGCACAGGAAGTGGTATGAGGGTAAGAGCTTCATCTACTCTTCCCTATTTGTGTTGGCGACTACACCCTTGTCGTCGGGAGCTCTACGGGAGGCACAAGCAAACGATCTCTGATTGAGGAGCTTTCTTCACGGGAGTAAAGCTAAAGGGCAACTGTACTGTCCTAAGATGCATAATATAAATTTTTTTATTATAAAAGTGTCATTTTTATTAAATTTAATTTCTATGCATAAAAAGATGCATAAAGAAATTCTTTTTATTTTAAAAGTGTTATTCCTATTAAATTGATTTTATACATAAATAGATGCATAAAAGGATTTTTCTTTTATATAAAAGTGTTATTTCCATTGAAGTTAGATTTTATGCATAAATAGATGCATAAAGAATGTTTATATCAAAATTAGATTCTCTTTAATTCTATGTTTAATTTTCATGAATAATTGATAAATGAATAAGTAAATACTCTGAGAGGGAAATTTCTATCGTTTCATATTCAGTCGGATTGTAAAGAGAAAATTTCTATCGTTTCATATTCAGTCGGATTGTAATAAAGAGAAAATTTCTATCGTTTCATATTCAGTCGGATTGTAAAGAGAAATTTCTATCGTTTCATATTCAGTTGGATTGTAAAGAGAAAATTCAAGAAATCTATCGAAGTCGAAATATTCAGATAAATGATTTATTTATTCCTCATCAGAATTTGTGATTAATTTAGAAATCAGTTAAGTGAATATTCAATGAAATGAAATTCTGTAAAATAGTAATTGAAATATCAACCCTTTTTGAGAAAGATAGTTCAGGAAGAACCTTATCAGACTCGAACCCTGAATCAGACTATGACCAAGACCAAACTCTTTCGTCAAATTCAAGGAAAGACGATGTGACTAGTTCAGGAAAATACACTCAAATCTCCCACCAAATCTGAAACTAAGTTGAGACCCTTTGAATTGATCCGAGGATCAAGCTTACAGAATTCGAGGAATTCTATTTTGAAATTTAATATTACGATTATGAAGTTTTGGGGATACTAATTTAAGTTATACTCATTGTATTCTAAAGAAATTCAAACTGAAAACTTGCATAGAAACCTTGTTTTCTTAAAGGACCGTCTTACGTGAGAATGTTGGAGAGAGCATTTGGTATATGTGTTTTTCTAAGGGAAGTTCGGTTGCAACAGCTGCTGGCGGGGAGTGTTCAAAGGATAGCTCACGCGACAAAGCCTGCCCACGTCTTGACCAGCCTCGGTACGGTTAAAATGGTGCGCTTTCGGCACGATGGACGAGAGCTGATGAAGCGGTCCCTGAGTGAAGTGCCAGGATACCTAAGGAGGATCCTAGAGGGTTCATACCAGGCAATGCACACAGGCTCGCGGTGCCTAGGAGACCCATGCGTATGTCATGGAAGATATTGTATGATGGACCAATGATTATTGTAATCTGTTATTGGATCTTGTCGCTGACCATTGGATGGAAATTTTGAGTTATGATATCTGTAATCAATAACTATTCATCTATGGATTGTTTTATAAGTTAAAGTTTAAAGAGGAGTGTGTGTGTATCTATATTCGAAAGAAAAAGATAAGAAAGGTATTCAATTATGGGTGGGTGAGTAATTGTCTGGTTCTACCAATTCCAGTGGTTGGGCGGTGGCTAACCCATGGGCCGGATGGGGTAGGGTAGAATCAGTAGAGTTTTAATAATGAAATTGAATAATAGGAATACGCTTAGAACTCGAGTAGTTAAATAAAAACCTGAAGACTTCTCAAATGAATAGATCAATGGCTATGCCTGATTCAGTTAGTAAAAAAGCATTGATTTCTTCAAGTTAAGTCTGTAACAGTTTTCCTTCTATCTGGTTTAATCAGGTGAAGGTTAGTTTAGTCTCTTGACCCCGTTAGAAAATTCATTAAGGAAATCAAAAAGATGGAATTGTCCCCGTTTTTCGGGCAAGGGAAATTTTTCCGGGTCTAGGTTTCGGAATGACCACCAAATTAGTCTCGTGTCCGAACATTCTAGGGTGAGGCCGCGAGTGGGAAACCCTGCCCCTTACAAGAAGAAGCTACTTCCGCTCTGCTAGCAACTGGGAATTCGGTGCGCAAAGGGGTCTCACAGACAGCTGGTATCAAAGCGCTGTTGTAAACTTATGAAACAACAGCATAAATTGCCTAAAATTTTAAAGTAAATATGGGAAATAATGTTTTCACTTGCTAAGATTGTGTTTAAAATGAATTCATAAATTGAAAACTTATAAATTGAATCTGTCTAGCATTCTTGGACTTTCCTAGAGTTAGGATATGATCGCCTTTGCCTTCAAACATCTCATCAACTCTGCTACAACCCGAGAAAGCAGAGGGAGGCTCACTCGTCACTTTGAGGATCTATACTTCTCTGATCCAGTAGAGCGATGTCAGCACAAGTGGTTCCCTGGAGAGGGTGATGTATTAACGTCATTAGCAATCACCTTCAAAGACTCAGGCAGAATATCTCACTAGCCACGATCTTGATAAGGCTAGGAGTTGTTCATTATGTCCAAGTCTTTAATCATTTGCCTCGGAATTTTAAAAATTCTTGCCGAATTTTTATACTTCTAAGTCGCTTTATTCCTAGAAGTAGAATTATATCAGTGATAGATCGTGTATATCATAGCATGTCTCCATCGCAGTATCACCTTTTTATGCGTATGTGATTGAGACAGTGACTTTTGGAGTTGAGATGCTCTATGTATATATCAAAAACTTTTGATAATAAATGACATTTTACAAATTATTCCAAATTGATTTCGTGGTTGTGAATATTGATTAGCAAAATTATTAGAGTGAATCTTGTTTTCAAGAATTATGATGGAATATTTAATTATTTAAGAAATAAATCTTAAAAATTAAATAATCATAAATATGATGCCCAAGTTACGTTCACAAAAATCTCATTTGTCAGAATCATAAGGCACGCATCCCATGCTAGGCAACCGGATCCTCTTACCGATGATGAAGAGTTAGATCCGAACGTTCGTAAAGCCCTGCACCGATCCCAACCTACTCCATTAAAGGGTGAAGGGAAACAATTTAAGAGAAACAGTGGAAAAATGGATTGAGGCAATGGAAGAGTACTTTGATGTAACCGGTTATAATGAGAGGAGCAAGTTGGCTCTCGCCAGATTAAAAATTATGGAAACGGCTAGGGTCGCATGGAGGAACCATTGTGAGACAAACCGTCTTGACCGAAATACCCAGATCTGGTCATATCTCTTAAAGCTTGCCTCAGAAAGAGGTTCTGCCCCTCTGGGCTTCCTGGAAACCAAAATGAATGAGTTCTTGGAGTTGAAGCAGGATAGCCGAACAATTGAAGAATACCATCAGGCATTTGCCCTTCTCCTCAAATATTCTCCACTTTTGGATAAAGAGCATCTGATGGCCAAATTCATTTGAGGAATGAACGATCCATTGGACACCTTAGTGAAAAATGCCAAACCAGTCTCAATGGCGGAAGCTGTCAGAATGGCAGAGGACTTTGCCAAGGCATTTGTTGTCAAGGTCCTGCCAAAGCCTACACCCTCAAACTTTAAAAGGTTCCAAACCCCGGGAAGTGCTTCAAACTTTCCTCCCCCAAAGAGGTAGCAAGGCCCCAATCAGAATCAAGATGCTGGTAGATTCAGAAGTGAAGGAAGACCCTTCCCTCATAACACTTTCTCAGGAGCCCCAACTTTTTCAAGGACTCAGAGGGATGAGCTTAGAAGTGAGAACAGATGTTTTGGATGTCATGGTTTCAATCACCAGCTTAAAGACTACCTGACTCCTACCATGTCAAGAGGATAGGCAAGTCAAGGACCTAGAATGCAGAGACCAGTCCATTCGTATCAGTCACCGTCTCGACAAAATCAGGGCAATCCCAGGAGGAATCCAGCTCAGGCATTTGCCTCTGTTTAGAGTAATCTCAGAACTCCCTCCTAGAACTGGGGTAACCAAAGAGAAAGAGTTCCGCCCCAGTCTACAGTAGCCAGAGCAGTTACAATAGCAGATGTAGTGGAAGAGGTCAGATTTATGCCGCAATTGAAAACCAAGGGCCAAATCGTCAATTCTTTGTCATCCATACTCCAGCTGAGTGTATAAGGGTAAGTCATTCAAACTTTTGATTGATTCAGGCAGTACTCATTCATTTATTTCCCTTGGATGCTTGCGTAAGCTATTCTTAGAACAAAAATTAGGGAAACCTATGCAAGTTGAATTGGCCAGTGGTTGGGAAGATCCTTTTCACTCACCACCATGAGACAGATCGTATTGAGTTTAATCTAGACGAGAATATAATTGACTGTCAGTTTCAGAGTCCTACCTTTGGGAGTTTTCGACGGGATCCTTGGAATGGATTGGCTGCACAAAAATCAAGCCGACATTCACTGTCATAATGGAACCATTTCCTTCCGTGACCTTCACGGAAACAAAGTTCAAGGAACCGAAATTTTAGGATCCCCAGTTCTGCAGTTAGTAAAAGCTTCTAAACTACTGAAAGGACTTAGAAAGAAGCAGCTCATTTACGTTGTCAAAATGAATCTGGTAGACACAAAGTTAAAGGCTAAAAAACCAAAGTGGTTAAGTGAGTATGATGATTTATTTCCAAAAAGCAGAGTTATAACAGAGATGCCTCCAATTTGGGAAGTAGATCATGTGATAGAATTGACCCCCGAAGCTCAGCCGTAGCTCAACGCACGTACAAAATGCTAGTCCCTAAAGCCATTGAACTCAAGGAACAGCTTAGGCAGCTGTTAGAACAAGGGTTTGTAAGACCCAGTGTTTCACCTTGGGGAGTGCTAGTTCTCTTTCAGAAAAAGAAGGATGGAATGCTAAGACTCTGTGTGGATTACAGAGGTCTCAATCAACTGACAGTTAAGAATAAGTATCCTATCCCCAGAATTGATGAGCTTTTGGACAGGCTAAGTGGAGCCCAGATCTTCACAAAGATAGATCTCAAATCAGGGTATTATCATATCAGGATTAATGAGCAAGATATCTCGAAGACAGCCATCAATACTTGATATGGGCACTATGAATTTACAGTCATGCTGTTTGGATTGACAAATGCCCCAGCTACATTCAATCGCCTAATGCCCCAGCTACATTCAATCGCCTAATGCAGGACATTCTTAGAATACTTGGATGATTTTGTTCTTGTTTTCTTTGATGATATTCTGATTTACTCAAAGAATGCAGCTGACCATGAAGCTCACGTCCGAAAAGTTCTTGAGATTCTAAGGAAGCACCAACTCTTTGCAAAAAGAGCAAATGCACTTTCTCTGTCGACCATTTTGAATACTTTGGCTTTCTGGTATCCAAAGATGGAATTTCTCTAGACTCCGCAAAAGTCCAAGCAGTCATAGATTGGCCTGAACTAAAGACAGTGAAAGAAGTCAGAGGATTCTTAGGATTAACTGGTTGGTATAGAGTTTTTATACCTAAATATACTCTCATAGCTTCCCCCCTGACTAATCTTCTCAAGAA
The DNA here is from genome assembly GCF_041138505.1 of Cibotium barometz. Taxonomy (NCBI): domain Eukaryota; kingdom Viridiplantae; phylum Streptophyta; class Polypodiopsida; order Cyatheales; family Cibotiaceae; genus Cibotium; species Cibotium barometz. The sequence goes on from NC_141091.1 coordinate 33,491,549, forward strand.
GAATATCCCGTTTCGATGGTGTGCCAGGTGTCAGAGCACTTTTGATAAGCTGAAGACTGCCTTGGTAACCAATCCCATTTTGAAATTGCCAGATTTCTCTCTACCCTTTGAGGTAGTAAAATTGATGCCAGTGGTTTTGCTCTGAGAGGTACACTCATGCAGGAAGGTCATGCAGTGGCCTATGAATCCCGAAAACTCAGAACGCATGAGAGAAATTATGCTGTCCACAACCTGGAGCTACTTTCAATAGTCTATGCATTGAAGTTGTGGAGACATTACCTACTGGGTCAAAGATTCACTTTGATGACAGATCATCAGAGCTTAAAATGGATCTTCACTTAGAAGGATCTCAACATGCGCCAAAGAAGGTGAATGCAGGAATTTGATTTTGAAATCAAGTACCACCCAGGCAAAGAAAATGTGGTAGCAGATGCCCTCAGCAAAAAAGCCCCCTTGCTTGCAATCACAGTGGTGTCAAATCCATTGATTAATGAAGCAAGAGAGAAGATCATGGAGGATAGATACTTTGGCCCTATTGCTACCCTACTTATGCAGGAAAGCAAAACTCCTCAGGAGTTTAACCGAGTTCAAGGGTACAGCCTGGATGATGGAATTATGTATTATAATAGCAGGCTATGCATTCCCAATGATGATGGAACTACGGGTCAAATTCTGAATGAAGCCCATGACAGCCTTATTACAGGACATCCAAGTTTCATCAAGACCTACATGTCTGTAAAGAAAAGCTTCTTTCGGCCTAGACTAAAAAAGGATGTACTTAATCATGTACGTCAATGCTTGATTTATTAGAAAGTCAAAGCAGAGAGAGTAAAAATGCCTAGGAAGTTACATCCATTAGACATCCCCCAGAGATGAAGTGGAAATGTATCAGTATGGATTTTATTATTGGACTACCTTCAGTGCAATGAGGTCACAACTCCATCTTCATGGTAGTTGATATACTGACCAAAGTTGCCCATCTAATTCCAGTAAAAGAAACCTACACTACAATGGATGTGGCCAGAGTGTTCCTCAAGGAAATCTTCAGATTGCATCCTTTACCCAGGAGAATAGTAAGTGATCGAGATCCCAAGTTCAGGTCAAGATTATGGTTTGCATTTTTTGAAGCAGTAAGAACTTTCTTGGATCTCAGCACAGCTTACCCCGAGACCGATGGTCAAACTGAAAGGGTGAACCAAGTAATCGAAGATATACTTTAGTCATGCTGTGGCAGGAAACCCAAGAAATGGCTAAGCTATCTGCACCTAGTCGAGTTCGCTTACAATGCCTCTTATCACTGAAGCATCGAGATGAGCCCTTTCAAAGCTCTGTATGGACAAGACTGCCTAACACCATTAACTTGGTCTGACCCATTGATTAGGGTCGAGATGTCCAGACAGATACTTGACAACATGGAGCAGCAGATGCAGTCAATCCGCAAAGATTTAAAAGGTGCCCAGGATAGACAGAAGTAGTATGCAGATAAGAAGAGGTCAGACAGAAAGTTCGAAGAAGCAAAAAAGGTCTTCATTCGAGTACGCTCCAAAATAAGTTCTCTATCTCTTGGGAAGTACAAGAAGTTATCCCCCAGACACTGTGGACCATATCTGATTACAAAGAAAGTAGGTGACTTAGCCTATGAACTTCTTTTGGCTCCTCATCTCAAAGTACATAATGTATTTCATGTCAGCCTTCTTAAAAAGTATGTACCAAGCCCGAATCATGTGCTTAATTATGAACTCTTAACTTCGTCAACCCAAGGGCTGATGGAACTCCACCAACCTGAAGAAATCCTTGATGTTCGAGAGAAGGTTCTCAGGAATAGAATTCTAAGAGAATTATTAGTCAAATGGAAGTTCTATCCTTTTGAAGATGCCACCTGGGAGAAAGAAGCCGAACTGATGTGGGTTCACCCCCAGTTTGGGAGATGAGGACATCTCGCATTTTTCAAGTGGGAGAGAATATAAGATTCCTCCCCAGCCCCTCAAGATGTCCAGTTTCTTCCCTTGTAATCAATCCCCTTTTCAGAATAATAAAAGATCTTGTTTCTACCTGTTTTGGCATAGAGAGAGAAAATGTTCTAGAGAAAGGTAACTCAGTTTTTAGATATCTTTGGATGGAAAATTATCCTAAGGTAACTCAGTTTTTAGATATCTTTGGATGGAAAAATATCCTTTCTTATTAAAATAAATTCCTCGAAACAGAAGTTTAAAAAGAATTTCCTAAGGTGCATTAGAAATAAATTATAATCTGCTCAAAAGGCCTTAGCCTAAGGGTCTAGATTTTTTAAAAATTTTGGATTAAGGTTCTGAGGGACCAATAAGATTAATCCAAATGTAGGGAGGAGGTAAATTGAAGAAATAAAGAAAAACCCCCAAAAATGAGTAAATACTCACAAAAGATGAAGAGTGGACTAAGGACCAAAGAAAATAGTTAAAAAACTGATTTTTGACACCTCAGAGTGGGGATTCCCCCTTATGAAGGAGGCACCTTTTTTCTCAACATTACTCCCCATTTTAAATCAATAAAATGAGATATTTTGTCTCTCGTCGCTCCTATTTGAAGTCTAGTTCCAAAAAGTAAGTTGAACTGACCCAAAAATGGTCAAAAATTGACCAAACTGATCTGGAAAATTCTAGAATCAGTTTGCTTGGTTTGAGGCTCACTTTTACCTATAAATAGAAGCCTGCTCCTTTGTAAAAGCTTAATAGTGTTTATGCACTGTTACTCTACTCCTTCCTAGAGCCAAATACATTGAATTCACTTGATAATTCAATTGTTTTTGACTAAATCCTCTCTCCAAAAGAATTGGTGTCCACTCTTGATCCAAACAAGAGTAGAACCCTCAATCCCTCAAGCCAAAGGAAAGCTTACAAAACTTCATGTAAGCTAAAATTCTACTTTTTAATTTCTAATCTATGGTTTTCTGATTTCTTTGCTTTTTTTGTTGTTGATTAAAGTGAATCTTGGATGTTATGCCTTGATGAAAAGGCTACCCCCTTCTCTTCCTTAAGAATTCAGCCCTTCTTTATCCTAAAATGAGTAACAAATAAATTGATTTAAACTTTTCTTATTGTTTACACTCTAGAAAGTGAAAATTGAGTAGATTAGAGTGCTTTACTTCAAATTGGGATTAATTTAAAAGTGATATTAGAATATAAAAATTGAGAAATGGTCAGCCATACAAAGGAGGTTATGGTAAAATTTTCTTGAATTTTGTGGAAAATAAAGTTTATTTTTATGTTATTCTAAAAGAGTAATCCCCACCATTTGTGCATTCTAAAAGAAATATTTTTATTTACTCCATGTACATATTCACCTATGAATATGCATGGATATCATTGATATTAATTATTGAAATTAATTTCTATGCATAGAAAGATGCATATTGAATTGTTTTTTTATAAAAGTGTTGTTTCCATTGAATTTAAATTCTATATATGGAAAGATGCATAATGGAAATTTTTTTATTATAAAATGATTATTTTCATTAGATTTAATTTCTATGCATGGAAAGATGCATAATATATTTTTTTAATTATAAAAGTATTATTTTCATTGAATTCAATTTCTATGCATGGAAAGATGCATAATATATTTTTTTAATTATAAAAGTGTTATTTTCATTGAATTTAATTTCTTGGAAAGATGCATAATGGAATTTTTTTTAATTATAAAAGTGTTATTTTCATTGAATTTAATTTCTATGCATGGAAAGATGCATAATAGAAATTTTTTTATTATAAAAATGTTATTTTAATTAAATTTAATTTCTATGCATAAAAAGATGCATAAAGAAATTCTTTTTATTTTAAAAGTGTTAATCCTATTAAATTGATTTTATACATAAATAGATGCATAAAATAAATTTTCTTTTATATAAAAGTGTTATTTCCATTGAAGTTGGATTTTATGCATAAATAGATGCATAAAGAATGTTGATATCAAAATTGGATTCTTTTTAATTCTATGTTTAGTTTCCATGAATAATTGATAAATGAATAAGTAAATACTCTGAGAGGGAAATTTCTGTCATTTCATATTCCCTTGGATTATTACGAGAAAATTCAAAAAATCTATCGAAGTCGAAATATTCAGATAAATGATTAATTTATTCCTCATCAGTTAAGTGAATATTCAATGAAAGAAATTCAATAAAATAGTAACTAAAATATCAGAATCCATGATTAATTTAGAAATCAGTTAAGTGAATATTCAATGAAATGAAATTCAGTAAAATAGTAACTGAAATATCAACCCTTTTTGAGAAAGATAGTTAAGGAAGAACCTTATCAGACTCAAACCCTGAATCAGACTATGACCAAGACCAAACTCTTTCGTCAAATTCGAGGAAAGACGATGTGACCAGTTTAGGAAAATACACTCAAATCTCCCACCAAATCTGAAACTAAGTCGAGACCCTTTGAATTGATCCGAGGATCAAGGTTACAGAATTCGAGGAATTCTATTTTGAAATTCAGTATTGCGATTATGAAGTTTTGGGGATACTAATTTAAGTTATATACTAAAGAAATTCAAACTAAAAACTTGCATAGAAACCCTGTTTTCTTAAAGGACTGTCTTATGCTAGAACGCTGGAGGGAGCATTTGGTATATGTGTTTTTCTAATGGAAGTTCGGTTGCAATAGCTGGTGCGGGGAGTGTTCAAAGCATAGCTCACGCGGCAAAGCCTGCCCAGGTCTTGACCAGCTTCGGTATGGTTAAAATGGTACGCTTTTGGTACGATGGATGAGGGCTGACGAAGCGGTCCCTGAGTGAAGTGCCAGGACACCTAAGGAGGATCCTGGAGGGTTCTGACCAGGCGATCATGGGTGCCTAGGACACCCATGCATATGTCATGGAAAATATTGTATGATGGACCAATGATTATTGTAATCTGTTACTGGATGCTGACCAGCTGGTCTCAACGGAGAGTCCAGAGTGATACTGTTTTTAAAAAAAACAAGGATTGGATGGAAATTTTGAGTTATGACATCTGTAATCAATGACTCTTTGTCTATGGATTATTTTATAAGTTAAAGTTTAAAGAGGAGTGTGTGCGTATCTATATTCGAAAGCAAAAGTTAAGAAAGGCATTCAATTATGGGTGGGTGAGTAATTGTCTGGTTCTACCAATTCCAGTGGGGTTGGGCGGTGGCTAACCCATGGGCTGGATGGGGTTAGGCTGGAATCAGTAGAGTTTTAAAAATGACATTGATTAATAGGAATAGCGTTGATTTCTTCAAGTTAGGTCTGTAATAGTTTTCCTTCTATCTGGTTTAATTAGGTGAAGGTTAGTTTAGTCTCTTGACAGAGGTGATGAGATGTGAGGTGAATAGATGTGATGAGATGTGATGTGAATAGATGTGATGAGATGTGATGTGAATCTGATAAATGTGAATGAATGGATGAGATGTGATGTCATGTGAATCAGAATGTAAATGAATGATATGAGATGTGAGTGAATGTGTATGAGAAGAATGGATGTGGATGAGATGTGATGTTATGTGAATCAGAATGTAAATGAATGATATGAGATGTGAGTGAATGTGTATGAGAAGAATGGATGTGAATGAGTATGTGAAAGAATGGATGTGCATGTATGTGAAAGAGTGGATATAGATGTGTATGTGAAAGAATGTGATGTGATGTAAAGAGATGAGATGTGACATGAATATATGTGGATGTGAAGTGATAGATATGAATGTATGGATAGATGCGAGTAGTCGTACATGTGAATGATTGGATGGATGTGGATGAATGAGATGAGATGTGTATGAATGAGATATGATATATGTGATATAATGGTGATGATGAGAATGAATGTGATGGATATGAAGGAATGTGCATGTGATGGATATGAATGAATGTGATGTGAAGGTATGTGAATCAGGATAGATGTGAATGAATGAGATGTGATGTGGTCTGAATGGATGAGATGTGAGTGAATGTGAGTGAATGTTATGTGGTCTGAATGGATGAGATGTGAGTGAATGTGATGTGGTCTGAATGGATGAGACGTGAATAAATGTGATGTGATGAGATGTGAATTTGGGTAGATATGAGTGGATGAGATTTGATGATGAGGATAAATTGAGGAAAGATGTGATGAGATGAAAATGAGAAGATTGGATGAGAATAGGAATACTTATGAAATGGTTGTGGAATTAATTAATGTGGTTTGATGTGGAGCAATGTGGAAAGACGAGAGTTTTTTATAGAAACTGTATTTTTGAACTGTTTTTAAATGACTGTTTTATGTCAAGAATGCTAGAAAAGTATGTTGACCGTCTTGCGAATGAGGTCGTGGAGACCTAATCTGATAAAGTTGCAATAGCTGACAGAGAGTCATTGAAGGACATCTCCCGTAGCAAGGTCGGCCAAGGTCTTAACCCCAGCCTTGGTTCGATTAAAATGGTGAGCTTCCGGTACGCTGGATGAGGGACCAAGGAAGCGGCCTATGAGTGAAGCGCTAGGTCACCTGCGAAGGATCCTAGAGGGTGCTGACCATATAGTGCTCGGGATCTGGGTCGCCGACGATACCCACACGTACGTCGTGGAAGATATTGGAACAAGGAGTAAGAGTTGTTTTTTGAATTCGGGCATGGATCTGGTTGATGGATCCCTAAAATGAGACTCAATTCTGTTATGGTACGATAGATGAAGTAAATCCCGAACAAAAATTGTTCTATGGAAAAGAATCAACGTCTCTGCCTCTCAATGCGAAAAAAAGCGTTGGTCTCTATGATCCAAGTGCAATTGTTTTCTTGATTTGACTATGGGACTTACGGGTTCGGTCAGATCAGCTCAGTTAGTTAAGGCTTTTGACTACGATAGAGAAAAATTTATCCTAGAGGAATCGCCCGTGCTTTCCGGGAAAGGGAAGTTTTTTCGCGTTTGGTTTTGGAAGAACCGATGGATTAGTCTCTTGTCAGGATATCCGTGGGCGAGGCCCCAAGTGTGGGACCCTGGCCCATGCAAGAAGTGCTACTTTCGTTTGCTAGCACCCCTAAATTTGTTGCGCGGTGGGGATAGGGATCTTACATTTGGACTCGAGACGCTCTATGTATATATCAAAAACTTTTGATAATAAATGAGGTTTTGCAAAAGATTCCAAATTGATTTGGAGGTTGTGAATATTGATTAGCAAAATAGAGTGAATCTTGTTTTCAAGAATTATGATGGAATATTTAATTGTTTAAAAAATAAATCTCAAAAATTAAATAATCATAAATCTGATGCCAAAGTTAAGTTGACAAAAATCTTGTTTTGTCAGAATCATGAGGCGCACGACCCATGCTAGGCATCTGGATCCTCTTACCGATGATGAAGAGTTAGATCCGAACGTTCGTAAAGCCCTGCACCGATCCCAACCTGGTCCATTTAAGGGTAAAGGGGAACAAATAGGAGAAACAGTTAAAAAATGGATTGAGGCAATGGAAGAGTACTTTGATGTAACCGGTTATAAAGAGAGAAGCAAGATGGCTCTCGCCAGATTAAAAATTGTGGAAACAGCCAGGGTCACATGGAGGAACCATTGCGAGACAAACCGTCTCTCGACCGAAATACCCAGACCTGGTTAGATCTTAAAGCTTACCTCAGAAAGAGGTTCTGTCCTCTGGGCTTCCTGGAAACCAAAATGAATGAGTTCTTGGAGTTGAAGTAGGATAGCCAAACAATTGAAGAATACCATCAGGCATTTGCCATTCTCCTCAAATATTCTCCACTTTTGGATGAAGAGCAACTAATGGCCAGATTCATTTGAGGAATGAACGAGCCATTGGACACCTTAGTGAAAAATGCCAAACTAGTCTCATTGGCGGAAGCTGTCAGAATGGCAAAGGAATTTGCCAAGGCATTTGTTGTCAAGGTCCCGCCATAGCCTGCACCCTCAAACTTTAAAAGGTTCCAAACCTCGGGAAGTGCTTCAAACTTTCCTCCCCCAAAGAGGTAGCAAGGCCCCAATCAAAATCAAGATGCTAGTAGATTCAGAAGTGAAGGAAGACCCTTCCCTCAGAACACTTTCTCAGGAGCCCCACCTTTTTTAAGAACTCAGAGGGATGAGCTTAGAAGTGAGTACAGATGTTTTGGATGTCAGGGTTTCGATCACCAGCTTAAAGACTGCCCGACTCCTGCCATGTCAAGAGGACAAGGAAGTCAAGGACCCAGAATGCAGAGACCAGCCCCTTCGTATCAGTCAAAGTCAAGGTCCATCTTGACAAAATCATCAGGGCAATCCCAGGAGGAATCCAGCTCAGCCATCTATCTGCCTTTGTTCAGAGTAATCTTAGAACTCCCTCCCAAAACTGGGGTAACCAAAGAGAAAGAGTTCCGCCCCAGTTCGCAGTAGCCAGAGCAGTTACAATAGCAGATGTAGTGGAAGAGAAAAGAGGTCAGATTTATGCTGCAATTGAAAACCAAGGGCCAAATCATCAATTCTCTGTCATCCATACTCCAGCTGAGTATAAGGGTAAGTCATTCAAACTTTTGATTGATTCAGGCAGTACTCATTCATTTATTTCCCTTGGATGCTTGTGTAAGCTAGTCTTAGAACAAAAATCAGGAAAACTTATGCAAGTTGAATTGGCCAGTGGTGGGAAGATCCTTTTCACTCACCATGAGACTGATCGTATTGAGTTTAATCTATGGGAATATAATTGAATGTCAGTTCAGATTCCTACCTTTGGGAGTTTTCGATGGGATCCTTGGAATGGATTGGCTCCACAAAAATCAAGCCGACATTCGCTGTCATAATGGAACCATTTCCTTCCGTGACCTTCATGGAAACAAAGTTCAAGGAACCGGAATTTTAGGATGCCTAGTTTTGCAGTTATTCTAAATTACTGAAAGGACTTAGAAAGAAGCAGCTCATTTACATTGTCAAAATGAATCCGGTAGACACAAAGTTAAAGGCTAAAGAACCAGAATGGTTAAGTGAGTATGATGATTTATTCCCAGAAAGCAGAGCTATAACAGAGATGCTTCCAATTTGGAAAGTAGATCATGTGATATAATTGACCCCTTGGAGCTCAGCTAGTAGCTCAACGCACGTACAGAATGCTAGTGCATGAAGCCATTGAACTCAAGGAACAACTTAGGCAGCTGTTAGAACAAGGGTTTGTAAGACCCAGTGCTAGTTCTCTTTCAGAAAAAGAAGGATGGAATGATAAGACTCTGTGTGGAATACAGAGGTCTCAATCAGCTGACAGTTAAGAATAAGTATCCTATCCCCAGAATTCATGAGCTTTTGGATAGGCTAAGTGAAGCCGAGATCTTCACAAAGATAGATCTCAAATCAGGGTATTATCAGATCAAGATTAATGAGCAAGATATCCCGAAGACAGCCATCAATACTCGATATGGGCACTATGAATTTACAGTCATGCCGTTTGGATTGACAAATGCCCCAGCTACATTCAATCGCCTAATGTAGGACATTCTCAGAGAATACTTGGATGATTTTGTTCTTGTTTTCTTATATGATATTTTGATTTACTCAAAGAATGAAGCTGACCATGAAGCTCACGTCCGAAAAGTTCTTGTTTTCTTTGATAATATTTTGATTTACTCAAAGAATGCAGCTGACCATGAAGCTCACGTCCAAAAAGTTCTTGAGATTCTAAGGAAGCACCAACTCTTTACAAAAAAGAGCAAATGCACTTTCTCTGTCGACCATGTTGAATACTTGGGCTTTCTGGTATCCAAAGACGGAATTTCTCCAGACTCCGCAAAAGTCCAAGCAGCCATAGATTGGCCTGAACCAAAGACAATGAAAGAAGTCAGAGGATTCTTAGGATTAACTAGTTGGTATAGAATTTTTATACCTAAATATGCTCTCATAGCTTCCCCCCTGACTAATCTTCTCAAGAAGAATATCCCGTTCCAATGGTCTGCCAGGTGTTAGAGCGCTTTTGATAAGCTGAAGACTGCCTTGGTAACAAATCCCGTTATGAAATTGCCATATTTCTCTCTACCCTTTGAGGTAGTAAAACTGATGCCGGTGGTTTTGCCTTGGAAGGTGCACTCATGCAGGAAGGTCATGCAGTGGCCTATTATTCCAAAACTCAAAACGCATGAGAGAAATTATGTTATCCACGACCTGGAGCTACTTTCAGTAGTCTATGCACTCAAGTTGTGGAGAAATTACCTACTGGGTCAAAGATTCACTTTGATGATAGATCGTCAGAGCTTAAAGTGGATCTTCACTCAGAAGGATCTCAACATGCGCCAAAGAAGGATCTCAACATGCGCCAAAGAAGGTGGATGTAGACCCTGCAGGAATTTGATTTTAAAATCAAGTACCGCCTAGGCAAAGAAAATGTGGTAGCAGATGTCCTCAACAGAAAAGCCTCCTTGCTTGCAATCACAGTGGTGTCAAATCCATTCATTAATGAAGCAAGAGAGAAGATCATGGAGGATAGATTCTTTGGCCCTATTGCTACCCTACTTATGCAGGAAACCAAAACTCCTCATCAGGAGTTGAACCGAGTTCAAGGGTATGGCCTGGATGATGAAATTATGTATTATAATAGCAGGCTGTGCATTCCCAATAAGGATGAGGGAACTAAGGGTCAAATTCTGAATGAAGCCCATGACAGCCTTATTGCAGGACATCTTGGTTTCATCAAGACCTACATGTATGTAAAGAAAAGCTTCTTTTGGCCTGGACTAAAAAAGGATGTACTTAATCATGTACGACAATGCTTGATTTGTCAGAAAGTCAAAGCAGAGAGAGTAAAAATGCCTGGGAAGTTACATCCATCAGACATCCCCCAGCAGATGAAGTGCAGAGTGGTGCTGTTTTGTGAAAGAAGGGATTAAATGGAAATTTTGAGTTATGAAATCTGTGACCATATCTGTTTTGTCAATGGATTATTTTTATATTAAAGTTTTAAAGAGGGGTGTGTGCGTATCTGTTTTCTAAAGCTAAAGTTAAGAAAGGCATTCAATTATGGGTGGGTGAGTACTTGTTTGGTTTTACCGATTCCAGTGGTAGGGTGGTGGCTAACCCATGGGTCAGGCTGGAATCAGTGGAGTTTTAATAATCAAACTCAAAAATCTTAGGATTACGCTAGGATTCGAGTAGTTAGTTAATTCCTTGATAAATTTCTCAATTGAGTGGATCAACGGCTGTGCCTGATCTTGATTAGGAAAAAAGCGTTGAATTGCTTAGATGATCAAATTATATCAGTGATAGTTTCTTCTATCTGGTTTATTCAGGTGGAGGATAGTTTAGATTTTGATCTTGTTAGAAAAACTTGTTAAGAAAATTCAAAAAGGTGGAATTGTCCTTGCTTTCTGGGCATGGGAAATTTTCCCGGTTTCGGTTTTTGGAGTGACCACCAGCCTAGTCTCACACATTCGTCGGACGAGGCCTCGAGTGAGAAACCCTGCCCTGCGCATGAGGGGGCTACTTCCACTGTGAGCTACCGGGAGGGGGCAGAGGGACCTCACAATAATAGTCTAAATCCTTGGAAAAGAGGAAAGACTATAAATTCTCATGGTGGTGATAGAGTGGTGGTGATATAATAAAGTGATGTTTTCTTCGGCCACATCGTAAAGGTATGAGTATGTGATTGTAAAAGATAGTAATGACATGTACTCATTTGTGAAAAGAAAAGTTGACCATATTAAAGAGAGGCATTATTAAGAGTGGTTATGCTTGTAAAAGATAGTAATGACATGTACTCATTTGTGAAAAGAAAAGTTGACCATATTAAAGAGAGGCATTATTAAGAGTGGTTATGCTTGTGTATTCCATAATGGTAGACATGGTATAAGGAACCTTATAATTGTTTCTATATATGCATAAAAGTTATCAAGCAAATAAGTTGCTTGAAAAAGGTCTACCAATAAAAGAAATGTCTATGTGGACATTGTTTCACTTATTTAAGTGTAACAAAAAAGAAGTTATTGCCTAGATCCAAATTCAAGGACCTCCAAACTTTTAAAAGGCAGGGTCTAGTGTTAATAACCGATTACTCAAGATACTTGGGAGCAACTAGGTGGAATGGGATGCATAGTGATGTGTGCTATGCCAATGTACAAGTAATTGAAAGGAGTTGACCAAGCAAGGTTGAGGTTGTCTCATCCAAAATAATTTCTCAATTGAGTCGATGGTCGAGAAGTAAAAGGAATTGGCCAAGGGAGTAAATGGTTACTTTACTCTTCATTGCTTACGGTATGCAAGGTTGGTCAACTAGTACGTAAGGTACTAAAAGATAATAGAACAATCTTAATTGGGAATTGTGTCTCACGGAAGGAGGTTATCCATAAGATTGATTCTAGTTAAGTGTATACAAGTGTGCACTAGCAAAAGGTTGATGGTAACTAGGTAAAGCTTTTGAGTGATCATGACACTCGAGAAGTAAAAAAGAGCAATGAAAAGTCATTAACTATATACAAGCCTCTGATCAAGGAAATATGCAAAGTTGGTGGACATAATCATATTGGTTTGTCCTTATGTTTAGCATCAATCCCATAATAAAGTATTCATCTTAAAAGAAGGTGTTAAATCCAACCTCATTGTTCTAAGAATAACATAAAGTTCAACAACACCATGTCAGATTTGTATGGTGTAATGATACTTACATGGACAGTAGGTGTTCTTAAAAGAAAAAGATACTCTCTCGTAGAAAGGGAGTTTAAGGGCACATGAATGAGGAAGTAATATTCCTCTACTAAGAAAGTGTTTCTCTAACAAAAGAAAACTTATTCCAAGTTAAAGACTTGTTTAAGTTTGATTTAAAAGGAAAAGTTAGAAATCTTTAAACAAGATTTCTATTATGATTATAAGCATGCTCTAGTATAAGAGAGTAAAAGTACTCTCTTGAAAAGAGGTGAAGTATGAGACCATAAAAAAGAGAAGGTTATCTTATGAGATAGCAATAAGGTGAGCTTAAGAGTTCAGGAGAACTCTGTTTCTTTTAATAGGGGGAAAGGTTCTAATCTTTCTCCAAAGTATTGTGTTTGAAGGTTTTGAGATATTTGATGATACTTAAAAGATTGAGTGTGATCAAACTTTAAGATAAGGTTGGCATACTTAAAAAGAAATTACACAGTTTTGTTTTTGAGGACGAAAACTTTTCTTTCAAGAGGGAGGAAATGTTACGAGACTGATAGGTAACACTAAAAGGTAAGACTAGGAAAGATTATTTATATGTAAAAGATTGCATATAAATAAGTTTCAGGGGATTTAAAATAAGAAATACCTAAGCAATGTTTAATAGGCATTAAAGTTAAAGTAAAAAGGGAAGTAGATGGTGCACAATGGAAGCCCAAGGGACACAGGGGTAGTTGAAGATGAATTGGACAAGGAAAAGGCAATGTCTAGCCAATGAAAGGTTAAGGGGCTAAACTTGGAAGGTCATGCACCACTTAGGCATATATAACCATGAGGTAAGGGACTATCTGGGATGTGGTTGGGTGGAGAATCAAGGTTCTAGTCTTACAAGTCCTCAAGCTTATGATGTAAGGAGCATTACACACACGCTCCCCACAGTATTAAAACCAAAGGCAACTTTTCTTTTACAAGAGAAGGATAGTGAAAAGATCGAGGGCTCCCCCTCCACTATAACCATCTACTCGCGGATACCCACTCCTAACTTGACTTAACCAACATTCTAAAAGGCCTATAATAATTCCCCATATCTCTATGCATTATGCTCTTAGCTTAAGAGAATAGAAAAATTGAAACCCTGGCACCCAAGGATGCAAAGTAAATAAATGAGAAGAATAAGAACATTGGAGAGTACCTGAAGAGGTCGGAGAGGTCAAAGAAGAAAATGTACATACTATTGCACCTCTCAAGTACCCTATAGAAGTAGCTAGCCCATATGTAAAATTCTCTATAATGCATTGCTAGACATGGGCGCTAGTCACAATTTTCTTTCATATACTGCATGAAATCAATAGCGAAGACCCCACATCATTAAAAGCACTTTGCAGTAAAGGGTAACACTAATAGGAATACCAATGTGCTTGGAATTTTGCACATTGTCATATACTATGATAACAGGCACTTGGTTGGAAGCCTATTGGTTATTCTTGCAAGTTACAATGCAAGAGAACATCATTCTACAACATACCTTGATGCAAGTTCCCAAATGCACCATTGACTGCTGCTGAGCAACCAGGAGTATTAAAATGGAAACTATATTTTCTGACCCTAAACCTCAACACTCCATGCACACAATACTTCCACAACAAACTCTGTTGAAGAGTTGCAAGGAGGATGGGAAATTTTCCCTTGCTCGAAAAACGGGGACGATTCCACCTTTTTTTATTTCCTTTAACATTAACTAATCCTATTTCCTCCATTGCTCCACCCACATCATCACCTCCCAGAATCATCACACACACCATTCCATTATCTAGCCCCATCCCTAATGGTTCTCAAGCTTCAATTTCCACATATCCTCCAAAGAACTAACCACCCTATAGGGCCCAAAATCACAAATCACTACCTATATTCAAATGGGTCCCCAAAGGTTCTCGGGACCTCAACCTTCCAAATATACTTCTTTATGGAGAAAGGCTTGTCAACAACGAGGCAACCCAAATGCCAAAACGCTACCTCAAAATGGATTCCAAAATAACAACTTCAAGCTTAAGGTTATTATTAAGGTAGCACATATTTTTGGGTCTCTCAACCTTGCTAGGTTTTCCCTTCAGCCAAGCTTAAGCCATTGGCAACATCTCGTCCCCCCTCAACAAGAGAAAAAGCCAAAACCCTTATGGTTTATTCTTCCCCACCAGAACCAGAGCAAATTTAGATTCCAAAAAAGTTTTTAACTTTACCATCTAGCTCAAGAAGGGGGGAGTCAAGTAAAGCTTCTACTTCTTCAATAAAAAACAAAAATAAAAAAATTAAGAGCGCAAGTCAATCTTTTGAAATGAACACATTTCCTGTCCTAAAAGAAAGCACTTCATCGTCGACATATCTTCCATAGCTAACTTCTACTTCATTGAGAAATCATCATCTATAACCTATTGTTGCAGCAGACTCTATATTATTGGTAATGTTGCTCTTATTGTTAATTTGATAGCCATTCAAGTCCTTTAAGTAGTTTCACATAACTTGATTTTTCTAGTAACATCCGTCATACTAATCATTAACCCTTTGGCTAACCCTTTGGCCAACCACTAAATTTCAATTCTTTCAGTATTTATGATCTTACTTCATAATGACCCAACTCTATAACTTTCATAAAATTTGCATCATTATAATCAAAAGTAACATGTAACCAAATCCAAATCCTTTCAAATTGCTCGCAAGCTTCAAGCATAAATGCTATTGTAGTAAACCCAACTATGACTGGAGCTTCTTCAATATACTTAACCTTGTCTTGTTTACTTTATCCTCTTTAAGACAATGTGTTGACATCATGCTCTAAGATGGGGATCATAGTATATAGGCTGAGAGAGAGAAAGAAAGAAATATATATTAACGTCTACGGAAGACCCCAAGGGCCTATGAGACCAAAAGTAATATAATGGTACCATGGATATACTGAGCCATGGAAAATTGAAAGAAAAAAGTAAAATGAAAACATCTGACAGTACATGTGATCAGCAGATGATCTTGTGTTAAGTGAGATATGTTGTGATCAGCTAATGACGATACCCGCCTCAGCAAAAACTGATATGATGGTGGAGTGAATGTCAGGCCTCTGTGTGATGGGAGAATGATATGTCAGTGGAGAACCTCACGAATCCATCTCCGTGTGGTGGAGGGTCCTGATGCTCTGGGTCAGGGACGTCTGGCTCGTAGAATGGATCAAGCTCTCACTAAGAACTCCTCTAGGGCGTGAAGCTGGAGCGTGGGTACGGGTGGTGGGCTCTGATGTTGTAGTAGAGGAACTGTTGTGGCCAATGGATTTCGATGTGGATGTATGTACCACAAAGAAATCTGTGATGGCTCTCTGTGAGGTGTCCTATTGGAGCTGGGGATGTCTCTCAGTATGCTATCTCAACACTACATCCTTGTGTTGTCTGAGCTCCATCAAGTACATGCCCAAGCACCGATGATCCTAAAACTATATCACTCGTGTGAGTAGTCCAAATCCCTCTTGGAAGAGGCAGTGCAATCCCCCTCGTATCTCATAGTAAGCCGGGCAACTGAGCATATAATGGGCCTCATCCTCTACTGCTCTTGTGATGCATACTGTGCATGTCCTCTCCTCATGTGGGATATCCTCAGCTCTGCTAGTCTCTACTCTGAGGTGGTGGGAGGATACCCTGAGCTGGCCAATCATGATACATATGGTATGTGACATGTGTATCTGTATGTATCCCGGGATCTCAAAGAATCCATCCTTGGAGAATCTCAAGAAGTGATCTCTGTAGAACTCACACTTCTTACCGATCTCTAATGGAGACACCCATGTCTAGTGTATGTGTAGCCCGAGTAAATCTAACTGGATGATCCAGTTGATCTCCTGACGACGTGAGAGATCAAGGTATGGGGAATCCAAGCTATATTGAAATGGGGGGAGATAGTCCATTTGTATGCCATGTGCATGAAACCACTCGACTACCTCATAGTACCATGCATGTGTTGGTAATAGTGGTGGCCGTGTCGCTGAGGAGGAGGGCAGTCTAGCTTTAATAACTCCCTCTCCCTCTCACCATATAATTGCATAGAGGACTCTAGTGCTAGTCGTAGGAGGCGATCTCTGTCAAGCGTGTATACATGCTAAATATAAGTGACAGTTTGAAAAGGCGCATCTGTAACCAGTGGGCCCATCCCAAACTTTGCATGTAGAATGTTATGTGCTATAGATGGCTTACTCTCGATCATGCGTGACAACATCATCACCTGTAGCCTCATTATATGCTCCTCCAATGATCCTTCCCTAGGCCTCGCCCCCAAAGGGTTGCACCATACATAGCCGCTAGTCATACTAGAGTATCAAAGAGCTTGCACTTAGTGCGGGGTTCTTGGAAATGTGCCTGAAAACACTGTCTCTCCATATGAGTTAGGGAGGCGTGCCCCCTCGCAAGTCGGTCAGTGGGCAGCTATGGTCATGCAAAACTTAGGGCTATAAAGGTGACTCGTAGATACACATACTTCTGCACAATCTCCACTGGGCATCTCTGTATATGAAAGAAAATTGTGAGGTGGCTGCATAAGATGTGTTGAAGACCATAACCTTGGTTTTGCCCAAATTGACTGTAAGGTCTCTCTCCCTGCAAAATATGTCCAATGCATTTAAGTGTTTTTGTAAAACCTCCGCTGAATCTGAGATCAAGACAATGTTGTCAGCATATAGCAATATGGACACTACTATCTGAGCTAATGGTGAACCTCTTCCTCTCAAACTATCCACAAATACTACGATCTCATCAATGTATAGGCCAAAGAGTATAGGTGAGAGTGGGAAACCATGCTTAAACCCAATAGTGCTACATATATATCCCAAGGTCCCACTGGGTGCACGTACTCGGCCGAGTACTGCCTCATATAGTGCCATCACACTCCATATCATCTCATGTGAGAACTAGAGCTCCTACAAGCGTCCTATCAGACAAGATCGAGGGAAGGAGTCAAAGGCTTTGCGGAAATCCACAAAGGAGCAATACACATGTCTCTTATTGAGGACCTCGCCTCCTCTATGATAGCCCTTAAAGTAAAGATATGGTCCAGTGTCGAGAAGTTTCTCTTGAAGCCTGCCTAGCCTGATGCTCTATTTCCCATCCTCTTTGCCATAGAGCTCATGATGTCCTCTAGTAGTTCCCCATAGATTTTGGCAATTGTGTGACCAATCATGATAGTCTTGTAGTTACCTGGGTCCGTGGGATCTCTTGCTTTTTGGATGGGGACAATGGTGTTGGTAGTCCAGGAGGGTGGGAAGCCACAGAGTGCTCTGTTAAAAAGATTGGCAAGAATGGGAGCCAATACGTGGTTCCCGTGGGCAAAATGTTCCGTGCATAGATCCTCATGATCTTTTGCTCTCCCATTATGCAGCTTTTTAAGAGCCCTAGTGACATTGGGGGAGTCAAAAAGATAAGATGATGCAGGACTAGGGATGTGTGACATTTGTGGTATAGGTTGGTTTGGCACATCATACAACTGTCATGCATAAGCTTCCCAAAGGCTAGGATCTATGATATGTGTAGGTGATCTTTTTTCTTCCAGGATGTGCCAAGATTCTGAGTTATCCTCGCTCAAAAAGAGGTGTTATAACTCTTGTTCTCGTTTGGCAAGAAATGGCCGTTTCTTTCGGCGAGTGAATGTATGGAAGATGCGTTGCATCTTATGTGCTGAAATCAGCCCATGTTCCCTCTCCCGTAAGAGGCGAAGCTTGGTGGTTTTGCACTCTTCATCATATCATCCATTCTAGGTTGGGATCCTGTTGTTGACAAACTTGTTGTGGAGCATGTGGTGTAGGGGAAGCTGGCTTGGGTAGAGTCATGGATGATGGAGGAAAGTTGGGATGTGATGGTGGAGATAGGGAGGGATAAGTCGAGAGCTGAAATGTGGCAGGAGATGTGGTCCTCATAGATGTGGTCAAGATCATGATGGAAATGAATTTGGGTGAAGGTGATGACAACGGGTGTGGGTGTGGGTGGTAAGATGGGGCATGAGATCGTGAAATAAAGTAATAGGTGGTTAGCTAGTATGGGGGGAGGAGGGATGGTGAAGTCTGATATGTGTGGTATAAGAGCGGGAGATCCCATGAGGTAATCCACCGTACTAATGCCTCCCCCATGCGAAAAAGATGTAAGGCTGTCTGACTGCAGCCATCTAGACAACCCATTATATATAACTAGCTCATGCATAGCCCCCATCTCCAAGAAGTGTCTACCATACAATGTTGCATTCCCATATCCTGGTTGGCCCTCTCGAGGCCCATCTTAGCCAAGTCAATTTCTGAAAACATAATGGCATCTCCCTGGAAGTCATATGTCTGCACTTGTTCCCCTTTTTTTCGTGCATTAAACTCTCCTAATAGGAGGACCTCTCCTTACTAGGAGAACTCTACAATGTCTGCAAATAATGGCACATAGGGAGTCTCCCCTTTCTCTGTCTCAACATGCATGCATATTCTGATTTCTCTCGTGAGGAAAGTAGCATACTGTAATATGCATCACTCTCAAGAGAGGCCTTGATAATCGCATCGACATGCCTCCTCATCGTGTCTAACCATTGTGAGCATGCCTCTCAAATGAGGGCAAAACAAGCATGCCACTCCTCCCAAGCCACGCACCCCCCCAATGGTGCGTGCTTGTCCTCTCTGAAAGCTTATTCCCATGTATAACCCTCCACTTTGGGTAGACCTCTCTCAGTGTAAGATTCCTCCCCAGCCCCTCAAGATGTCCAGTTTCTTCCCCTGTAATCAATCCCCTTTTCAGAATAATAAAAGATCTTGTTTTTACCTGTTTTAACCAAGAGAGAGAAAATATTCTAGAGAGAGATAACTCAGTTTTTAGATATCTTTGGATGGAAAAATATCCTTTCTTATTAAAATAAATTCCCCCAAAATAGAAGTTTAAAAAGAATTTCCTAAGGTGCATAGAAATAAATTATAATATGCTCAAAACGCCTTAGCCTAAGGGTCCAGATTTTTTGAAAATTTTGGATTGAGGTTCTGAGGGATCAATAAGATTAATCCAAATATAGGGAGGAGATAAATTAAAAAAATAAAGAAAAACCCCCCAAAAAATTTAAAAATACTCACATAAGATGAAGAGTGGACTAAGGACCAAACAAAATAGTTAAAAAACTGATTTTTGACACCTCAAAGTGGGAATTCCCCCTCATGAAGAAGGCGCCTTTTTTCTCATCATTACTCCCCATTTTAAATCAATAAAATGAGATATTTCATCTCTCCTCTCTCCTATTTGAAGTCTAGTTCCAAAAAGTAAGCTGAACTGACCCAAAAATGGTCAAAAATTGACCAAACTGATCTGAAAAATTCTAGAATCAGTTTGCTTGGTATGAGGCTCACTGTTTCCTATAAATTGAAGCCTCTCCCTTTGTAAAAGCTTAATAGTGTTTATGCACTGTTTCTCTACTCTTTCCCAGAGCTAAATACATTGAATTCACTTGATACTTCAATTGTTATTAACTAAATCCTCTCCAAAAGAATTGGTGGCCACTCTTGATCCAAACAAGAGTAGAATCCTCAATCCCTCAAGCCAAAGAAAAGCTCACAAAACTCCATGTAAGCTAAAAATTCTACTTTTTAATTTTTAATCTATGGTTTTTTGATTTCTTTGCTTTTTTTTTTTGTTGATTAAAGTGAATCTTAGATGTTATGCCTTGATGAAAGGCTACCCCCTTCTCTTCCTTAAGAATTCAGCCCTTCTTTATCCTAAAATGAGTAACAAATAAATTGATTTAAACTTTTCTTATTGTTTACTCTCTAGAAAGTGAAAATTGAGTAGATTAGAGTACTTTACTTCAAATTGGGATTAATTTTAAAGTGATATTAGAATGTAAAAATTGAGAAATGGTCAACCATACAAAGGAGGTTATGGCAAAATTTTCTTGAATTTTGTGGAAAATAAAGTTTATTTTTATGTTATTCTAAAAGACTAATCCCCACCATTTGTGCATTCTAAAAGAAATATTTTTATTTACTCCATGTACATATTCACCTATGAATATGCATGGATATCATTGATATTGAAATTAATTTCTATGCATATTGGAATTTTTATATATATAAAAGTGTTGTTTCCATTGAATTTAAATTCTATGCATGGAAAGATGCATAATGGAAATTTTTTTATTATAAAAGTGTTATTTTCATTATATTTAATTTCTATGCATGGAAAAATGCATAATAAAATTTTTTTTATTATAAAAGTGTTATTTTCATTGAATTCAATTTCTATGCATGGAAAGATGTGTAATAGAAATTTTCTTATTATTAAAGTGTAATTTTCATTGAATTTAATTTTTATGCATGGAAAGATGCATAATGGAAATTTTTTTATTATAGAAGTGTTATTTTCATTGAATTTAATTTATATGCATGGAAAGATGCATAATAGAATTTTTTTAATTATAAAAGTGTTATTTTCATTTAATTTAATTTTCTATGCATAAAGAAATTCCTTTTATTTTAAAAGTGTTATTCCTATTAAATTGATTTTATGCATAAAAGGATTTTTCTTTTATATAAAAGTGTTATTTCCATTGAAGTTGGATTTTATGCATAAATAGATGCATAAAGAATGTTTATATCAAAATTAGATTCTCTTTAATTCTATGTTTAATTTTCATATAATTTGATAAATGA
This sequence comes from Cibotium barometz, assembly GCF_041138505.1. Lineage (NCBI taxonomy): Eukaryota > Viridiplantae > Streptophyta > Polypodiopsida > Cyatheales > Cibotiaceae > Cibotium > Cibotium barometz. The sequence goes on from NC_141091.1 coordinate 33,512,800, forward strand.
ATAAGTAAATACTCTGAGAGGAAAATTTCTATCGTTTCATATTCACTCGGATTATAAAGAGAAAATTCAAGAGATCTATCGAAGTCAAAATATTCAGATAAATGATTAATGTATTACTCATCAAAATTCGTGATTAATTTAGAAATCAGTTAAGTGAATATTCAATGAAATGAAATTCAGTAAAATAGTAACTGGAATATCAACCCTTTTTGAGAAAGATAGTTTAGGAAGAACCTTATCAGACTCGAACCCTGAATCAGACTATGACCAAGACCAAACTCTTTCATCAAATTCGAGGAAAGACGATGTGACCAGTTTAGGAAAATACACTCAAATCTCCCACCAAATCTGAAACTAAGTTGAGACCCTTTGAATTGATCCGAGGATCAAGGTTTCAGAATTCAAGGAATTCTGTTTTGAAAATCAATATTATGATTATGAAGTTTTGGGGATACTGATTTAAGTTATACTCATTGTATTCTAAAGAAATTCAAACTGAAAACTTACATAGAAACCATGTTTTCTTAAAGCACTGTCTTACGCTAGAATACTGGAGGGAGTATTTGGTATACGTGTTTTTCTAAGGGAAGTTTGGTTGCAACAGTTGGCGGGGAGTGTTCAAAGGATAACTCACGCGGCAAAGCCTGCCCTGGTCTTGACCAGCCTTGGTACAGTTAAAATGGTGCACTTTCGGTACGATGGACGAGGGCCGATGAAGCGGTCCCTGATGAGTGAAGTGCCAGGACACCTAAGGAGGATCTTGGAGGGTTCTGATGACTAGGCAATGCACGGGCTTGTGGTGCCTAGGACACCCATGCATATGTCGTGGAAGATATTGTATGATGGACAAATGATTATTGTAATCTATTTACTGGATCTCGTTGGTTGACCAGCTGGTCTCAACGGAGAGTCCAGAGTGATACTGTTTTTTTTTAGAAACAAGGATTGGATGGGAATTTTGAGTTATGACATCTGTAATCAATAACTGTTTGTCTATGGATTGTTTTATAAGTTAAAGTTTAAAGAGGAGTGTGTGCGTATCTATATTTGAAAGCAAAAGTTAAGAAAGGCATTCAATTATGGGTGGGTTTTATAAGTTAAAGTTTAAAGAGGAGTGTGTGCGTATCTATATTTGAAAGCAAAAGTTAAGAAAGGCATTCAAATAATGGGTAGGTGGAGTAATTGTCTAGTTCTACCAATTCGAGTGGTTGGGCGGTGGCTAACCCATGGGCACCCATGGGCCGGATAGGGTTAGGCTGGAATCTATAGAGTTTTAATAATGAAATTGAATAATAGGAATACGCTTAGAACTCGAGTAGTTAAATAAAAACCTGAAGACTTCTCAAATGAATAGATCAACGGCTGTGCCTGATTCAGTTAGGAAAAAAGCGTTGATTTCTTCAAGTTAAGTATGTAATAGTTTTTCTTCGATCTTGTTTAATCAGATGAAGGTTAGTTTAGTCTCTTGACCCCGTTAGAAAATTCGTTAAGGAAATCAAAAAGGTGGAATTGTCCCCGTTTTTTGGGTAACGAAAATTTTCCTGGGTCCAGGTTTCGGAATGACCACTAGATTAGTCTCGTGTCCGGACATTCGAGGGCGAGGCCCCGAGTGGGAAATCCTGCCTCGTGCAAGAACAAGCTATTTTCGTTGCTAGCAACCGGGAATCCACCCAGTGCGCGGAGGGGGCAGTGGGATCTCACAGAAGCTGGTATCAGAGTGCTGTTGTAAACTTATGAAACAATAGTAGAAATTGTCTAAAATTTTAAAGTAAATCTGGGAAATAATGTTTTCACTTGCTAAGATTATGTTTGAAATGAATTCATAGATTGAAAACTCATAAATTGAATTGGATTTTTAGATGGATACCCCAAATTTGCCTAGCATTCTTGGACTTTCCCAGAGTTAGGATATGATCGCCTTTGCCTTCGAACATCTCATCAACTCTGTTACAACCCGAGAAAGCAGAGTGAGGCTCACTCATCACTTTGAGAATCTATACTTCCCTGATCCAGTAGAGCGATGTCAGCACATGTGGTTCTCTGGAGGGCGATGTATTAACGTCAATACCAATCAGCTTCAAATACTCAGGCAGAATATCTCACTAGCCATGATCTTGATAAGGCTAGGAGTTGTTCATTATGTCCAACTCTTTAATCATTCGCCCCAGAATTTTAGAAATTCTTGTCGAATTTCTAGACTTTTGAGTCGCTTTATTCCTAGAATTAGAATTATAGCACCCTTATTCAGTGATGGATCGTGTATATCATAGCTTCCATTGCAGTATCGCCTTTTTATGCATATGCGATTCAGGCAGTGACTTTTGGAGCCGAGAAGCTCTATGTATAATCAAAAACTTTTGATAATAAATGACGTTTTGTAAAAGATTCCAAATTGATTTTGTGGTTGTGAATATTGTTAGCAAAATTATCAGAGTGAATCTTGTTTTCAAGAATTATGATGGAATATTTATTTGTTTAAGAAATAAATCTCAAAAATTAAATAATCATAAATCTGATGCCAAAGTTAAGTAAACAAAAATCTCGTTTTGTGAGAATCATGAGGCGCGCGGCCCGTGCTAGGCAACCGGATCCTCTTACCGATGATGATGAAGAGTTAGATCCGAACGTTCGTAAAGCCCTGCACCGATCCCAACCTGGTCCATTTAAGGGTGAAGGGAAAACAGTGGAAAAATGGATTGAGGCAATGGAAGAGTACTTTCGGATGTAACCGGTTATAATGAGAGGAGCAAGATGGCTCTCACCAGATTAAATAATGTGGAAATGGCTAGGGTCGCATGGAGGAACCATTGCAAGACAAACTGTCTCCGACTCAAATAGCCAGACCTGGTCAGATCTTAAAGCTTACCTCAGAAAGAGGTTCTGTCCTCTGGGCTTCCTAGAAACCAAAATGAATGAGTTCTTGGAGCTGAAGCAGGATAGCCGGACATTTGAAGAATACCATCAGGCATTTGCCCTTCTCCTCAAATATTCTTCACTTTTTGATGAAGAGCAGCTGATGGCCAGATTCATTCGAGGAATGAACGAGCCATTGGACATCTTAGTGAAAAATGCTAAACCAGTCTAAATGGCGGAAGCTGTCAGAATGGCAAAGGACTTTGGCAAGGCATTTGTTGTCAAGGTCCCGCCAAAGCCTGTACCCTCAAACTTTAAAAGGTTCCAAACCCCGAGAAGTGCTTCAAACTTTCCTCCCCCAAAGAGGTAGCAAGGCCCCAATCAGAATCAAGATGCTGGTAGATTCAGAAGTGAAGGAAGACCCTTCCCTTAGAACACTTTCTTAGGAGCCCCACCTTTTTCAAGGACTCAGAGGGATGAGCTTAGAAGTGAGAACAGATGTTTTGGATGTCAGGGTTTCGATCACCAGCTTAAAGACCGCCCGACTCCTGCCATGTCAAGAGGATAGGCAAGTCAAGGACCTAGAATGCAGTGATTGCAAGCAAGGAGGCTTTTGTGCTGAGGGCATCTGCTACCACATTTTCTTTGCCTAGGCGGTACTTGATTTCAAAATCAAATTCCTGCAAGGTCTACATCCACCTTCTTTGGCGCATGTTGAGATCCTTCTGAGTGAAGATCCACTTTAAGCTCTGATGATCTGTCATCAAAGTGAATCTTTGACCCAATAGGTAATGTCTCCATAACTTCAGTGCATAGACTACTGAAAGTAGCTTGAGGTCGTGGACAGCATAATTTCTCTCATGCGTTCTGAGTTTTCGGGATTCATAGGCCACTGTATGACCTTCTTGCATAAGTGCACTTCCCAGGGCAAAACCAATGACATCAGTTACTACCTCAAAGGGTAGAGAGAAATCTCTGAACAGAGGCAAATGGCTGAGCTAGATTCCTCCTGGGATTGCCCTGATTTTGTCGAGACGGACCCTGATTTTACTGATTTGGTGTCAAATCCATTAATTAATGAAGCAAGAGAGAAGATCATGCAGGATAGATTCTTTGGCCCTATTGCTACCCTACTTATGCAGGAAAGCAAAACTCCTCAAGAGTTGAACTGAGTTCAAGGGTACAGCCTGGATGATGGAATTATGTATTATAATAGCAGGCTATGCATTCCCAAACAATGATGAGGGAACTAAGGGTCAAATTTTGAATGAATCCCATAACAGCCTTATTGCAGGACATCCAGGTTTCATCAAGACCTACATGTCTGTAAAGAAATGTTTTTTTTAGCGTGGACTAAAAAAGGATGTACTTAATCATGTATGTCAATGCTTGATTTGTTAGAAAGTCAAAGCAGAGAGAGTAAAAATGCCTAGGAAGTTACATCCATTAGACATCCCCCATATGAAGTGGAAATGTATCAGTATGGATTTTATTACTGGACTACCTTCAGTGCAATCAGGGTACAACTCCACCTTCGTGGTAGTTGATAGACTGACCAAAGTTGCCCGTCTATTTCCAGTAAAAGAAACCTACACTGCAGTGGATGTAGCTAGAGTGTTCCTCAAGGAAATCTTCAGATTGCATGGCCTACCCAGGAGAATAGTAAGTGATCGAGATCCCAAGTTCACGTCAAGATTCTGGATTGCATTTTTCAAAGCAGTAGGAACTTTCTTGGACTTAAACTGAAAGGGTGAACCAAGTAATCGAAGATATACTTCGGTCATGCTGTGGCAGGGAACCCAAGAAATGGCTAAGCTATCTGCACCTAGTCTAGTTCGCTTACAATGCCTCTTATCACCAAAGCATCGAGATGAGCCCTTTCAAAGCTCTGTATGGACAAGACTGCCTAACACTATTAACTTGGTTCAACCCATTGATTAGGGTCGAGATGTCCAGACAAATGCTTGATGACATGGAGCAACAGATGCAGTCAATCCACAAAGATTTAAGAGCTGCGGAGGATAAAAGCAGTATGCAGATAAGAAGAGGTCAGACAGAAAGTTCGAAGAAGCAGAAAAGGTCTTCATTCGAGTACTCCCCAAAAGAAGTTTTTTATATCTTGGGAAGTACAACAAGAAGTTATCCCCCAGATACTGTGGGCCATATCTGATTACAACAAAGAAAGTAGGTGACTTAGCCTATGCACTTCTTATGCCTCCTCATCTCAAAGTACATAATGTATTTCATGTCAGCCTTCTTAAAAAGTATGTACCAAGCCCGAATCATGTGCTTAATGATTGATGAACTCTTAACTTCTTCAACCCAAGGACTGATGGAACTCCAAAAAAATCCTTGATGTTCGAGAGAAGGTTCTCAGGAAAAGAATTCTAAGAGAATTATTAGTCAAATGGAAGTTCTATCCTTTTGAAGATGCCACCTGGGAGAAAGAAGCCGAACTGATGCGGGATTACCCCCAGTTTGCGAGATGAGGACATCTCGCGTTTTTCAAGTGGGAGAGAATGTAAGATTCCTCCCCAGCCCCTCAAGATGTCCAGTTTCTTCCCTTGTAATCAATCCCCTTTTTAGAATAATAAAAGATCTTGTTTCTACCTATTTTGGCCTAGAGAGAGAAAATATTCTAGAGAAAGGTAACTCAATTTTTAGATATCTTTGGATGGAAAAATATCCTTTCTTATTAAAATAAATTTCCCCGAAACAGAAGATTAATAAGAATTTTCTAAGGTGCATTAGAAATAAATTATAATCTACTCAAAAGGCCTTAGCCTAAGGGTCTAGATTTTCTGAAAATTTTGGATTAAGGTTCTGAGGGACCAATAAGATTAATCCAAATGTAGGGAGGAGGTAAATTGAAGAAATAAAGAAACCCCCCCCCCAAAAAATGAGTAAATACTCACATAAGATGAAGAGTGGACTATGGACCAAAGAAAATAGTTAAAAAACTGATTTTTGACACCTCGGAGTGGGGATTCTCCCTCATGAAAGAGGCACATTTTTTCTCATCATTGCTCTCCATTTTAAATCAATAAAATGAGATATTTCATCTCTCCTCTCTCCTATTTCAAGTCTAGTTCCAAAAAGTAAGCTGAACTCACCCAAAAATGGTCAAAAATTGACCAAACTGATCGGAAAAATTTTAGAATCAGTTTGCTTGGTTTGAGGCTCACTTTTTCCTATAATTAGAAGCCTCCCTCTTTGTCAAAGCTTACTAGTGTTTATGCACTTTTTCTCTACTCCTTCCTAGAGCTAAATACATTGAATTCACTTGATAATTCAATTGTTTTTGACTAAATCCTCTCCAAAAGAATTGGTGGCCACTCTTGATCCAAACAAGAGTAGAACCCTCAATCCCTTAAGCCAAAGGAAAGCTCACAAAACTCCATGTAAGCTAAAAATTCTACTTTTTAATTTCTAATCTATGGTTTTCTGATTTCTTTGCTTTTTTTTTTTGTTGATTAAAGTGAATCTTGCATGTTATGCCTTGATAAAAAGGCTACCCCCTTCTCTTCCTTAAGAATTCAGCCCTTCTTTATCCTAAAATGAGTAACAAATAAATTGATTTAAACTTTTCTTATTGTTTACTCTCTAGAAAGTGAAAATTGAGTAGATTAGAGTACTTTACTTCAAATTGGGATTAATTTTAAAGTGATACTAGAATGTAAAAATTGAGAAATGGTCAGCCATACAAAGAAGGCTATGGTAAAATTTTCTTGAATTTTGTGGAAAATAAAGTTTATTTTTATGTTATTTTAAAAGAGTAATCCCCACCGTTTGTGCATTCTAAAAGAAATATTTTTATTTATTCCATGTACATATTCACCTATGAATATGCATGGATATCATTGATATTGAAATTAATTTCTATGCATAGAAAGATGCATATTGGAATTTTTATATATATAAAAGTGTTGTTTCCATTGAATTTAAATTCTATGCATGGAAAGATGCATAATGAAAATTTTTTTATTATAAAAGTGTTATTTTCATTATATTTAATTTCTATGCATGGAAAGATGCATAATAGAAATTTCTATGCATGGAAAGATGCATAATAGAAATTTTTTATTATAAAAGTATTTTTTTAATGAAATTTAATTTCTATGCATGGAAAGATGCATAATAGAATTTTTTTATTATTTTCATTAAATTTAATTTCTATGCATAAAAAGATGCATAAAGAATTTTTTAATTTTAAAAGTGTTATTCCTAGTAAATTGATTTTATGCATAAATAGATGCATAAAAGGATTTTTCTTTTATATAAAAGTGTTATTTCCATTGAAGTTGGATTTTATGCATAAATAGATGCATAAAGAATGTTTATATCAAAATTAGATTCCCTTTAATTCTATGTTTAATTTTCATGAATAATTGATAAATGAATAAGTAAATACTATGAGAGAAAAATTTCTATCATTTCATATTCACTCGGATTGTAAAGAGAAAATTCAGGAAATCTATTGAAGTTGAAATATTCAGATAAATGATTAATTTATTCCTCATCAAAATTCGTAATTAATTTAAAAATAAGTTAAGTGAATATTCAATGAAATGAAATTCAGTAAAATAGTAACTGAAATATCAACCCTTTTCGAGAAAGATAGTTCAAGAAGAACCTTATCAGACTCGAATCCTGAATCAGACTATGACCAAGACCAAACTCTTTCATCAAATTCGAGGAAAGATGATGTGACCAGTTCAGGAAAATACACTCAAATCTCCCACCAAATCTGAAACTAAGTTGAGACCCTTTGAATTGATCTGAGGATCAAGGTTACAGAATTCAAGGAATTCTGTTTTGAAATTCAGTATTACGATTATGAAGTTTTGGGGATGGTGATTTAAGTTATACTCATTGTATTCTAACGAAATTGAAACTGAAAACTTGCATAGAAACCCTCTTTTCTTAAAGGACTGTCTTACGCGAGAATGCTAGAGGGAGCATTTGGTATATGTGTTTTTCTAAGGGAAGTTCGGTTGCAACAGTTGGCAGGGAGTGTTCAAAGGACAGCTCATGCGGCAAAGCCTGCCCCCAGGCCTTGACCAGCCTCGGTACGGTTAAAATGGTGCGCTTCCGGTATGATGGACGAGGGCCGTCCAAGCGGTCCCTGAGTGAAGTGCCATGAAACCTAAGGAGGATCTTGGAGGGTTCTGACCAAGCGATGCACGGGCTCGCGGTGCCTAGGACACCCATGTGTATGTCATGGAAGATATTGTTTGATGGACCAATGATTATTGTAATCTGTTATTACTCGATCTCGTTCAAAGGAGAGTCCAAAGTGATACTGTTTTTTTTTAAGAAACAAGGATTGGATGGAATTTTTGAGTTAGGACATCTGTAATCACTAACTGTTTGTCTATGGATTGTTTTATAAGTTAAAGTTTAAAGAGAGTGTGTGCGTATCTATATTCGAAAGCAAAAGTTAAGAAAGGCATTCAATTATGGGTGGGTGAGTAATTGTCTGGTTCTACCAATTTTAGTGGTTGGGCGGTGGCTAACCCATGGGCCGAATAGGCTGGAATCAGTAGAGTTTTAATAATGAAATTGAATAATAGGAATATGCTTAGAACTCGAGTAGTTAAATAAAAACCTGAAGACTTCTCAAATGAATAGATCAACGGCTATGCCTGATTCACTTAGGATAAAAGCGTCGATTTCTTCAAGTTAAGTCTGTAATAGTTTTCCTTCTATCTGGTTTAATCAGGTGAAGGTTAGTTTATCTCTTGACCCCGTTAGAAAATCTGTTAAGGAAATAAAAGAGGTGGAATCGTCCCCGTTTTTTGGGCAAGGAAAATTTTCCTGGGTCCAGGTTTTGGAATTACACGTGTCCGGACATTCGAGGGCGAGGCCCCGAGTGGGAAACCCTACCCCTCGCAAGAAGAAGCTACTTTCGCTTGCTAGCAACCGAGAATCCGGTGCACGGAGGGGGTAGTGGGATCTCACAGCTGGTATCAGAGCGTTGTTGTAAACTTATGAAACAGCAGCAGAAATTGCCTAAAATTTTAAAGTAAATCTGGGAAATAATGTTTTCACTTGCTAAGATTATGTTTGAAATAAATTCATAAATTGAAAACTCATAAATCGAATTGGATTTTTAGATGGATACCCCAAATCTGTTTAGCCTTCCCGGAGTTTCGTAGAGTCGGGATATGATCGCCTTTGCGTTTGAACATCTTATCAACTCTGCTACAACCCGAGAAAGAAGAGTGAGGCTCGCTCGTCACTTTGAGGATCTATCTTCCCTGATCCAGTAGAGCGACGTCAGCACATGTGGTTATCTGGAGGGTGATGTATTAACGTCACTTCAAAGACTCAGGCAGAATATCTCACTAGCCATGATCTTGATAAGGCTAGGAGTTATTCATTATGTCCAACTCGTTAATCATTCGCCCCGGAATTTTAGAAATTCTTGCCGAAGTTTTAGACCTCTGAGTCGCTTTATTCCTAGAAGTAGAAATGGAGAGATTACAGTGTCGAGGGTGGCATCGAGGAAGGGTGGGGGGCCATGCTAATGTCAAGGGTATATCTTTAAGGTTTATGGGGAGGCCCAGATGATGAAGATAGAGGGTAGGTGGTGAAGGAGGTGTTGGCAATGGAGGAGAAGTGGGTATGTGAGGGGGTGCAAAGGATTGTGAGGGAAATAGGGAAAGGGTTGTGGTTCTTGGTGATGGTGGGGGTGGTGGAGGCTGAGATCTAGGGCCTAGTTGGGATGGAGGAGGGGGTGGACGTTGGTGAGGAGGGGATGATGAAGCAGGTGGATTGTTGGGGGGATGCCCCGGATTGGCGCCTCCATTGTTGTTGTCGTCATTGTTGTCATCTTCATCATCCGTTGCTAGGGCACTTTGAGTAGAAGAATGTGCATGCATTATCAGCTTCCTGGAAGGAGAAGTAGAGGGGGAAGGCCGCGTGGGAATCATCAAACTGCATGATACTAATGGCATGAATAACCTGGAGTTGGAGGTGGCATTAGTGGTAGAGGATGAGAAGGCACTGGGGGGTATAGGGTGGGAGCTCATATTGGCGTAGAGACTTATAAGCGTAGTAAATGGTCTCCCACCCCCTGGTGCTAGAGGAAATGGAGGGCTTGGGTGGTTTGGGTGGTTTGGAGGAAGGGTAGGGGTACAGGCATAGACCATTGGGAATGGTGAGGTCAAAGATGTTGGTGGGGTGGTGGGGTGCCTGTACCTAATGAGGTTAGCCCAGTTGATGAGGTTAGCGAAAAGAGGGTGGACAAGGAGGGCAAAGAGGGTAGTGGGTTTGGAGAAGGAGATCTGGGCTTGGAAGAAGAGGGTGACAAGGAAAGAGATGGAGTCAAATGGGAGTTTGGCGAGGATGTAGGAAAGGGTGGGGGGGATATGGGGTCGTTCGATAAAAATGTCATGCTAAAGGAGGTTTAGGTGGATGGCGCAGTGGTGGAGGTTGAGGATTTGGGTGGGGTTTTGTGGAGGGGTGGTGAGGTAGGGGAGCTCTATTTTGCTAAATCCATCAACACGTCGACTTTGCATTTGACCGCACTAGGGACTAGCCAAGAATGTGTGGGTTGAGGGAGAAGGGTGTAGGCCTCCAACGGCTTGCAAGTGTGCAGGTCCTTCTAGCGCATGCTATTCTTAGCCACTTCCTTGTATTGGTGGCTGAAGGAGAGGTAGATGTGGTTGCCTTAATCCTCATGCAAGCAGCTCTTTGTTGGAGTTTGGTGGGCTTCTGTTTGGGCGAGGGTGAGAACTTGGTGGGTGTGCTGCTCAGCCTCTTGGGTGGCCTATACTTGGTGTTGGAACCATTGAGGTTGGCAAGGTTGGTGGGGTGAGGGTTGCCTCGAGGTCTTCCAAAGCCGCATGGAGGTGTTGGTTAGCGAAAGTAGCCTCATGAAGCATTTCATGGGTCTGCTTTTACTGGTTGGCCTTGGCAATAAGCATTTGTTGTTGTGCGACCGTGACCTACTCCTATTGTCACTGCGTGTGTAGTCTGTCATGGACATCATCAACTCCCGAGCGAGGCTGGAAAATCCCTGCATGAAATTCAAGACAATGCCATGGGTGGAGCAAAAGTCCTCAGAGTAGGAGGCCACTTGGGAGCAAAACTTGTCTGCGTGCGCCCAATGCAGTGTGTCCACCGTTGGGAGGAGGCGAGGGAGGATGTACCGACTTCAAAAAAGGGAGGGGGCAGAGAGGAGACATAAGGAGGGGAGTTTTATAAAGGTTTTGCTCAAAGAGCTGAGCAGTGTGAAGTAGCTCCTCCTCTTAATGCGCTCTTCTATAGGCTTTGACTTCCTGGTCCTCCTTGAGTTTGGTCTCAGCCCTAGTAGCACCAGCTTGGTGGCAGGCAAGATCCCATTCTTGGGTGTCGAGGGTGATGGCGTTTGGGGGGTGGAGAGGTTGGAGAGGGTTGGGGAGGGTTGGGGTGCTGGAAGAGGTGTAGGAATGGGGGCGGCACCCTAAAGTTGAACATGTTGGGGGTGTTCTAGCCATCCACAATGATGTGGTATAATACTTTAGTGATGAGAGAGGCAGCTGTGAGTTTGCCTTGGGGGTTGGCGACGCAGACCGCATAGAGCTCTTTGTGGATGTATTCGGCCCAGTTAACCTACACCCCTTGGTGTACATGAGCGAGGGTGGACAAGTGGCACATGTTGAAGCGGTCAACCTAGCGAGTGGTGAGGAGGAATGAAAAGGCGCGAGCTGGCATAGTAAGCTCCTGCTCGAAAATGTTTTGCCATTCCAGCCCGTCCTTGGTGGCAGGCCCTTGGTAGGTACCAAGACACATGGTGCATCACGTTGGACAATTAAACATAAGGTTGCTCCATGCGCGGGGGATGAAGCACCTCCCGAGAACGAGATCCAGAATAAGGTGGATTGTTTGGGGATGGCCCTCGTTGTCGAGTCTCTACCCTGTAGCCTAGTTCCGCATATTAAGTGAAGTACATGTAGTTTAGGAGGTTCAGCCCCTAGGATTGTAGAGTGGGAGAAGTGTCGAGCCCTATCTGCTTTAGGCGGGCCACTATTGTGGGATCGATTGCCCTATAGCAAGGTTCGGTGTATTACAATAGCTTGTGCTCGACCTTGTGGTTGTTGTTCATGAGGCTGTGTACTGTGTGGCCATTGACTTGGCATATGAGGTTCTCGCCCAGGTGGCATAGTTAGGTGGGGTGCTTGTCATACTCCTTGAAACGGCCACCGGGGCACATTTCTTCTTCTTCTAGGGTATATGAGGGAGAACCTCATAGGAGGAGTCAGAGTGGGCATGGGCTGCCATGCTACTGAGGAAAGAAGGCTAGGAGGAAAGTGTGAAAGCTTGGGATAAAAAACTGCAATAGTTTGGCTAGGGGAGAGAGAGAAAAGTGAGTGAAATGAAGGTGGTGGGCCCTTTTATAGATTGGGAGGTAGAAGGCTGCGAGGAAAGTGTGAAAGGTTGGGATAAAAAACTGCAATAGTTTGGCTAGGGGCTAGGGGAGAGAGAGAAAAGTGAGTGAAATGAAGGTGGTGGGCCCTTTTTATAGATTTCCAGGGAAGGAATGGCCATGGCTCCATGAAGGTACGAGCATGGCCAAGGACCATACGGCTGTAGCTAAGTAGAGCGAACACTCGTGTCTTCTTGAGTGAACACCCATGTGTTCATGAGAGTGAAAGGCCGTGGCTAAAGCACGTCAGGAGGGTATGGCCGTGGCTTAGTCATTTGAGAAGGGAACGGCCGTGGCTTGTTGGTGAGGGAACGATTGTGGCTTAGTAGACCAGGAAGGCACAGTCATGGCTTTACGAGGGTATGGCTGTGTCTGAGCCTTTGACAAGAGAACATTTGTGTCTTTAGCACGTGAGGAAGGAACAACCGTGGCTTCATGAGGGTATGGCCGTGTCTTCATGAGTGAATGGCCATGGCTTCAATTTTTTTTTAGCACCCTGTAAATAGGTTTTGTACCCTAAGGCTATGTAGCCAGCATCCCATTGTAACTTTTGTACTGACTCCTTGCCAAGTTTGCTAGAGTGAGAAGGTGGCTCCAATTAGGTTTTGGCGAGGTTGGTAGATTTGTCAGGTTCTTGGAGGTTTCATGGGAGGGAGTAGCTGGGGTTGGAGAACTAAGGGGTTGACTGGGGGTGCATCGGCGGGGGAGTCAGATGATAAGGGGTGGTGGAGTAGCCAAAGTCAAAGGTACATCAATGTTGAGGATAGTGAACGGGGTTGTATGGGCATGGCATCCTCTTGAATTTTTACTCCCCTTGTCCCGTGTAGTAGTAGTGGTGGTAGAAATAGAGGCTATCTTGGGCTTCCATTGAAATTTTTTGGTTATGGAATCATAGGAGTAGGAAATGTATACCTCGGTTGTCGTGGGACCCAAATTTTTCGATTGCCTTCATAGAAGTGTGGAGCTTGTACGAGAGGCTTAGGGTTCCACCTATATGCGGGGCGAGGCCGAGGTTGTTGTTGGTGATGAAGGTTCGGCCTTGTGGAAGGTTTGCGCTTGAGGTTCTCTTGTATCTTGTGGGCTTGTGGCTGTCGAATTGGAGGTTGATGAGAGGCACGAGGAGTTAGCTTTGCCGGGGCATGACTTTGGCTGCTAGCTTCTCGGGCACCCAAGTGTGAGGGTTTTTGCATTGTGTTTCCCGAGGCCAAAGTTGTACTTGGGGTGGGTTAGTTTTTCTAGTGGGGTTAGCAATGGTAGTGGCTTCTTTGATGTGTGCTTGGGCAACCGTCCCACAAAGCTTGGTGTCAATGAGTTTTGGTGAGGCAATTGGGTATTGGGGAGAGGCCTCTTTTTAGATGGCATGGTTTTGTGCTAGTCGGAGAGCAGAGTGATGGTGGTTAGTGGAAGGGGTTGATTGACCTGAGGTGGGAGATTGGATAACAAGGGTTCTTCATCTGTCAATCAGGACTGTAACTTGGCCAAAGGCCAGTTGTTTGCAGGGTTATCGTCCTTGCATCCCAATCAATTTGACACCGGCGGTTGTGTCCCATCCATCCATGCCCTATAAGGATATCTTCGTTCATTGTTCTTATATGCATCACATAAAATGAGCAGAGTGATGGTGGTTTTGCTATGAGGAGTTTGCAAGCAGTAATGTCTTCTGCAAAGTGTCCACTAGCACTTGCCAAGTGGGCTTGCTCTAGAAGGAAGACATATTCGTCTTCGCAGACACGTCTTATGATTCTGTCTTTCCCTTTCCTGTAGAGTCACCATGTAAAAATCAACTAGTAAGGGGTAACCTTTTTAATGAGGTGCCTTGCTTGGTCTTTGTTGAGGAGTGGGTCAGTGGGTAAGGACATATGCAATTTCCTCTCCCCATTTAAGAATTAAGCATAGCTAGAACAAGGCAGCATCTGGTAAGTCATCATCGACACCCATCAGCGGTGGCTCACCATTGGGGATGTGTAACATATGGTTAACCAAAACATGCTGTGAGCCCTTATGCACCATGAGAATGAAGTTGAACTTGAGCAGAATTAGTCGCCATCTAGTGATTCTGTCGGTGGTACATGGTTTATTTACAAGGTAAAGGAGAGCTTGATGGTCCATAAAGAAAATGAACTTAGTTGCCGAAAGAGAATGGTGAAACTTTTAACCGTGTAGACCATAGTTATCCCTTCCCTCTCTATGGTGGTGTAGTTTCGTTCTGCCTCGTTTAGTTGGCGACGCTAGCAAAGCTAATAGGGAAATCCCTATTGTGTTCGCTGGGTTGAGCCAATACACATTGAATTGCAAAGGCAGAGGCATCGATGTGAACATGGAATGTGATGTCCCAATTGGGGGACCTTAAGATGGGAGTGCATACGTGCCCCATTCAGTTCGCACAAAGGCTATTTTATGTTGCGTGACATTGACCTTTTTAAGGTCTACACACACTCGCACTTTTTCATTCTTTTTGGTCACTATCACTATGGGTGAAACCCATTCTGTGTGCTCTGTCTCGTAGATGAATTTAGCATTTATAAGTCTTTCTATCTCCTCTTGGACCATCTGGGAGTATTTGGGATTCATAGGGTACGCCCTTTGCTTTACTGATCTCACTCTCTCTACCATGGGAATGGTATGCTTAACCACTTCTAGAGGTACACCCTTCATGTCCATGTACTTCCATGCAAAGAAATCTTAAAATTCTATGAGGAGAGCGACCAAGTCTTTTTCTTCTTAGCTAAGAGGTCTTCCCCTATGGAGATGAGTCTTGGATCCTTACCTGGGCTTGCCAAGTTAACTTCTTTAACTTTGGCTGCACCATCATAAGAGGTCCTTGGCTCTCTATCATGGGTTCTTTGGGCCGAGTCATATTGTACAAAATGATCGGCCATCTTGAAGGTCCTAAATTTCTTGGGGACTTGTTTGGTCTTCTCAACTTTAGCGCTTCTTCTTCTATCAGTTTTTTGGCTTCCTTTTCTGCGAGCGCTAACTTTTTGTTTTATGCTTTGCACACGGAGCGGAAAAGCTTTTGGGGTTCAAGTTGGGAGTTCCTTTAGTTCGGGGATGACCATATTAACTAGAATGGAGATATTGCCAAGATCCTTTTGCTAAACTTAGCTGAAGTATGCGTGCACGTCAACAGCCCCTACATATTTCAACCAATGTGTTTCTAAATCAGTAGGGAAGACATACGTCTCTTTTTCAAAAAAACCATTGGGTTTGCAAGTTTTACATGGATGGTTCCCTCATAATGGTTCCTCCCTATTGTCATTCCCAGGTCATGACTCAACTTCAGGCATACATGCGGTGCTTAACATGTAGAGGGACGTGATTTCTTGCCCCAGCTATAGCGAACCAGGTTCCTGTGCATCTTGGAAGTATGCCCAAGGTAGGAAGGATATGCATCCAATTCTTAGAGTCTTCGGGCTTTGGGAGGTGTGTAAATTCCTTGCTATCCCTCTCTTCATCAACCGTCTAATGGCATGTTTGGCATAAGTGGACTGCTGTGGATCGGGTGGTTGTTACCGAATCCTTTGCGAAGGGTCGGCCACTCATGGGATGGACTTTCCAAGTGCGCAGGAGGTTGACCTTTATCGTTTGGTCTTTTTTTTTTTCGGATATAGATATGATTTGTGTCCTAGTCATGGATCATTTTGGTCTCTCTCATGAAGGGACATCCTAGGATACAATCATATTAATTAAGTGCCTCTAAAAAATATCCTTGATTTGGAGCTATTGTATGTTTATGGTGGCGACCCCTCGAGTGGGGGGCTCTCTCCATAACATTGAGAATACTACCAACTAATGTGGTTTGGTAAGTTGATTTGGCTCCTTGTGATCTTGAGAGAGAGAGAGAGAGAGAGAGAGAGAGAGAGAGAGAGATCAACACTTGTGAAAGGCCAAAAGGACATATGGGACAAAATACATAAGATTATGATCATGAAGATCTGGAGCTAAATTTGAGGTCCAAACATCCAAAATAGATATATTATAGTAATCAACTTGTAGAGCTATGATGTCAGGCATCATAATATATATTATATTATCATAGTAATCAACTTGTAGGCATTATATATATTCACTTTAAAAGCAGTCTAAGTCTGGTTTTGTTTTGGGTTTTGGTTTGGTTTTGTAAAAATCCTCAATGAGAATCCTATTCTCACAATGGATTGCGCCACTTGCCTTCTTTGCGAGTTGCTTTAACCTTATCTAAGTCTGCATTCTTTTGCTTGAGTTGTATTGGGGTCAATTCTTATGTGTTCGTTTGACTATTTGAGAACCCCAATCTTAGTAAGTGATTATTGCACGAGAGAGAGAGAGAGAGAGAGAGTTTGGAGCAAAACTAATTAGAAGCGGTATTTGCTAGAGAGAAGTGTAAGATTGGTTTAACAAGGGCTGCTCGAGGTTTATGCTATGAACCTTAGAATATACGTTATTCCACGATTATTTGATGGATTAAACAATTAAAATCAATAGTGTAAGCAAGTCTAGAGTAAGTTATGGCGTGAAGGTGTGAAGCCAAGGTGGTCGTTGTGGTGGTCAAGTGATCGTGAAAGGGGGAAATGCCGTTGGTTGATAGAGCCTAGATACACAAGCCCACATACACAGCAAAGCACAGCACAAGAGAGGGTTGTGGACGCGGAAAAAGATGGTGGTGGAGGCGCTTGGAGAAAGGATGAACTTCCGGCACAACACTACGATCCTACCCTACTCCAGCAGCATTGCAAAAGTGACCGCGTTGGCCTGGTCCCCAAACAGGTTTGTTGGCTCTCTTTCCACAAGGTTTCCTACAGAAAGCAAATACTGTAAATCTTCGCACGAGACAATAATGTACGAACTTGTACGACCAGGGTTCCCCGTCGCAAAGACACCTTTGCATCAGCCCACTGACCTTGATGTTTTTACCGTGCCCTTTTGAGGACAATCCAGTGCAAATAGTGTAAATCTTCGCACGAGACAATAATGTACGAACTTATTCCACCTTACAAATAGAGTCCCCCGGTGGTAGCACGTTGAAGGGATACACACCATTCTCTTTGCATTCTGGCTTCGACATTCATCCGGCCTATCATTGCATGCACAAGTCCATGATTCCATGAAAACTCCAGCTTGTGGGGGGCCTTCCACATAGCTTCAAAGCTGAAGGGAAAAAGACAAGCTATTCGCGGAATCATACCTGCCCATCACTTTTTCCAGCCGAATTCACCTCTTCATGGAGATGGGTATGTGTAGGCATCTAACCTCGTTTTGTGTGTAGTGATTCCTTGCCTCTCAGCTTTATTGGACAGCTATGCATGAATCTAGGAGTTGTTCCACAATCAGCTTCCCTATGTCTGTATGCAATGCATGAATTGAGTCATTCCACGATGGGCTGCACACTGTCTGTAAGTGGTCTTATACTTGAGTAGAGCTGGTGACGAAGTTCAAGGAAGAGCATTGTAACAAGGGCCATAAGGTGTGGCAAACTTCGGAAATCATCTCCAAAATGTCTGCAGTTTTGTGCCAGCATAGGGATAAAACTTGCTTCAGTTGCCATGAAGCTGGACTTTCCGAGCAGGAAATGACAAGTCACTATAGCACTCAACGGATAAGACTCAATGAACAGGACTAGATGGAAAAGGATGTCCTCAAGGATGAGCTGAGGGCCATTTAAACGATTCTTGTGAGGCGGTGGAGTCGGTGGCATCTCCTATCTCGGGTAGATGGCCATTGGAGTGACAGTGCAATGCATTCAATGCCGATGCGTGCAACTCTTATGTATCCATTGGTGGTGCGCTTCCGTTTTTGGATGGTCCACTGAATGCTCTTGGATGGTCCAGTGGAATGGTCCAGGTTCGGGAGACGATCCAGTTTGGCACCCTGGGATGGTCCAGCGGAACAGTCCAGTGTGGGCATCCTTAGTGGCTACAGTGTGCCATGCTGCTATATTGCTGATGATCTCCCATCTCTGACAGGGGCCTTGGGCCTCCTCCCAATTGGGGCTGTGGGGCTGTCATGATGTTTTGGTGAGAGAGAAGAAGGGTGAGGTCTTGTTCCGTCTCCTCGTATGCTAAGGCCGGTGTTTTCTCGGAAGCCCAGGCTATCACGTCCCGGGTGAGGAGAGTATCCAGCAGTTAGAGAGCCAGTTGGCAGCTTGCCGACAAGAGATCCAAGCAATAAAGGCAGCACATACAGTGGTAAGTCCATCTATAGATGTGTTGGGATTAAGAGGGAAGACTAGCAAAGGGCACATGGATTAAACACTAAGATTAACGATACTCACTAAGAGATAAACATACAAAGTGTTAGGTAGCACTAAGCAAATGAGTTTAACCATAGTGAATGAGACTAAGCACAATGATTAACTCAAAGACAATAGAGATGGTTTCTACTAAGGATCACACAGGATGATTATATTAACCAACAAGGGTTACACCACTAAGCACTCTTTAATCACACACAAGTGAAGGAGAGCTTGCTCAATTTATAGGCTACAAAGTAATTGCCACCTAGACCCACTTTCCTCTCCACCTCTCCTTGATTTACTCCACCTCTCCTACACAATAGGAAAGTGCCTTGATCAGTGGAGAATCTAGCCATCTAGTGGAGCCACCCGACCTTAAATCAAAGGATTAGGGTAACCATACACCATAGTATATGGATGTAGATCACACAAACTAACACCCTCTGTTGATCTATGTACATATCACGCAGGATGTGTAGATCACAGAAAACACACACACTGCAAAACAAAAAATGTCCACTGGCTATAAAGATATCCACTCAGGATTTCAAAAAATAGCCACTAAGGATAGCAACACATGCTTTATCATGAAGTACCACCACAAAGGTGCAATGCCACAAAGGCTATGAATGGCACAGTCGATCCACAAGATGTTGATCCAACCAAGGAAATTTTACAGCAAGTTGATGTAGAATGTCACCAATAGACCATCAAGGATAAAGAGGCCTCTTCCACTAGAGCCACAAGTCTACTTCTTATTGAGCAAGATGGACATCCACAAAGTACCACCAAGAGTGATGGACCACCACCAAAGATGATTGCCACCAAGTAAAGTCACCATTGAAGATGGAAATGTGTCGCGAGTCACATCTCCACAAATAGATGACAGTGTGCTCCCATTTGAGCCAAATTCATCACAAGGTTTGGCACACATGCCCACAAACCAAACAGTGCATGACACACATGCTTGCATCTTTGTGTAACAAAGTTTCCAGCAAGAAATGTTTCCACAACACGTGTGATCATAACCAAAAATAAACAAGGCATCACATAGATGTGTACCACTACTAAGTTCCCCTCTTTTACATGGAATTAACTTCATAATATCCATGCTACTTTTCACTAAGGTAAGGGATTGCCTTTTATACTTCAAGGCAATACAATTGATTAAGACGATATTCCACATAGGATTTTCAAAAGATAACCTTACACAATTTGGAAATTAAAAAAAAAGCTGCCAACAACACTCGACATATGGCACTCATGTTGCTGCAGATCCAAAAATGGAGCATCACCGCTAGCTGATGATGCTGATGATGTCATGTTGCTTTTAATGGTTGCCGCGCTCAGTAGCACCTTATCTACTGTGGCCCTGCCTTTGTGTTACCAGCAACTCACACAGTGTGTAAAGAGGTCACACATGCTACAGCTCCAGATACCTCTACCCCAACTTGAGCCTACTGTCAACACCACAGTTGTCGACTGCTCACAAATGAGATGCGCTTAATGAGGGGAAGTGTATTAGTCGCAAAGATGAGGACGTTGCCGCCATTTTCTGCTCAAAAGGAGGCCACCTTTTTCTGCTTAGAAGGAGGTCGCCTGCACCATTACCATTTGCAGGCTCACACAGTTGGTTACCTGATGCTGTTGTGGTCGCCTTCTTCTTTCTTGTTCAGCAGCGTCCTACAGAGGCTGCTCAGAAGAGCTCAGCCCACTGTGCACAGAAGGACTGGAACACTACCATTTTTCTTGTAGAGTGACGTATTCTACACATGAATCCAGCTGCTGGTCCCGGCCTCCTACACAGAGCCGCCTCTCCTGCTAGCTGCTCACATAGAGCTAAAGCTTTTGGCCGCCTGTTGCATGTACTTCTCTCGCACATTCTGCTGCAACATATTTCGCTGATGTTGCTATTGCCCACACTAAGTAAATCAAGGGGCTTTCATGTATTGGATGTATATGTGGCCAGGGGGAAGCACCGTGAAGACTTTGGATGCCTTCATGTGCGTCAATGTACCATGTAAGATCAGCAATTGATCTTAAATCAAGGGGCTTTTCAAGATCGTATGCTTGTTGAGCTTGGCAAAGCAGCAGGCAAGACATTTATGCCTTGAATCCTCAGATATCAGCTTGCAGTCAAGGGGCTTTTGCCCAATTTCTGTTCGGGACTGTTGTATGCAGTGTTCGGGACTGTAAAAGTCTGATTTTCACTCATTTGGACAGCCAAGAGAGCATTTATTGCTACTGTACCTGCTGGTACAGATTTGGCACAGCTTTGTGCAAGTTTTGGCATGGCTGTACACTGATTTGAGTGAGGAAAAGGTTCAATTTCAGCTGCTGTACTTGCCGGTACAGGTTTGGTACATCATTGGTGAGCACTTAGTACTGCTGTATAGTACTTTGGAAGGGCAACAGAGCACATTTAAGGTGCTGTCCTAAATCTACAGCAACCAGATTTTGGTGATTTCATCACATACAGTGGGAGAAAAGTTGCATTCTTGCTTCCGCAGTGGGAGATAAACTTTGGGAGAACAACTGTGAGCACTTTGTGTGCTTTTGGTGCAGTGTTTGCACATTTTGCAGGGAGTCAGGCATTGACAGGTTGCATATTGCTATGGCAACCACAGGTGAGAGCTCTTCATTGCTTCACATCAAGAAGCTTGAAGGCTCACATAACTATGATATTTGGCAAACCCAGTGCTATAATGTGTTGCTCCAGAAGAAGCAGCACAAGCCTATCAAAGAAAGGGGTGTAATGCCCGCTTCTCTTACTGCTGAAGAGTGGGAAGATATGGATGAGCTGGCAAGATCTACTATCATGTTGTCTGTGTCAGACTCTTTACTTTTCAGCATTCGTGAAGAGAAGACAGCTTGGGGAATGTGGCAGAGATTGCAGGACTTGTATGCCCAGCAAAGTGCCTCAAGCAAAGTGTATTGGTTGAAGAAACTCATAGGTCTTCAAATGAAGGAAGGGGCTTCTATGACAGCCCATCTAAATGAGTTTAATGGTATTGTCAGCCAAGTTATAAATCAAAAGTTGGCAATGGACGATGAGTTCAAAGCCACTTTTCTCTTATGCACTTTGCCAGAGAGTTGGGACACATTCAGGACAGCCACTAGCAATTCGAATGCTATGCTGTCATATGCAGATGTTGAGGGTGCTCTTCTTCAAGAAGAGATGAACAGGAAAAACAACTCTGTTGGAAAGTCCAATGCAATGAATGCACGTGGGAGATCCCAGCAAAGGGGTAAAAGCCAAGAACGGGGAAGGAGCAAGTCTCGCTCCAAAAAGGACTTGGAATGCCATTATTGTGGCAAGAAGGGACACATCAAAAAGCAATGCTACAAATGGAAAAATGATCAAAAGGAAAAGGGAAAAGGCAAAGACAAAGACAAAGATGAAGCCAAAGATGCAAAGCAAAAGGGCAAAGGTGGAGTCAAGATTGAAGAAATCAATGTGTCACATGCAGGTGACAGTGAGGATGAGGTCCTATTCACGTCTTCACTTGATGCCCATTCACTTCTTACAGGAGATGGTCATGGTATGCACTCATGGATCATTGATTTAGGTGCCTCCTTTCATGTCACAGGTTGCAGAGACTTGTTTGTCAGGTATACTGCTGGCAATGAAGGAGTGGTTTATTTGGGTGATAACCATGCATGCAAGATTCTTGGCAGAGGTGATGTGAGGCTTGTGTTTTCAGATGGCTCACAGCTTATGCTCCATGATGTCAGGCATGTGCCTGAGATCAAGAAGAATCTGCTTTCTACTGGACAGCTTGATGATGCTAATTATGTTACCACATTTGGTCATGGAAAGTGGAAAATTAGTAAGGGCTCACTGGTTGTTGCCAGAGGCTCTAAGGTGGACACTCTTTACTTCATGCATGCAGGTGTTTGTCACCATGCTAATGTAAATGCAACCGAGCTGCCGAAAATCTCTATGTGGCATAGCCGGTTGGGACACACGAGTGTCAAGGGAATGGAGCAATTGTCTCGTTTGGGTTACTTGCCTTCTCTAAAGTTTTTAAGTTTTCAGTTTTGTGAGCATTGTATATATGGTAGGCAACTACAGTGCCCCCACAAGAAAGCTCTTGGACAGAAAGATGCTCAGTTAGAGCTTGTGCATACAGATGTATGTGAGATGCCTCAGCTTGCTTTGGGAGGGGCAAAATACTTTGTCTTTTATAGATGATGCCACACGCAAGGTGTGGGTTTATCCTCTTCGTTTGAAGAGTGATACATTCTCAGTGTTTGAGAAGTTTGTTGCTCTTGTTGAGAACCAAACAGGCAAAACACTGAAGGCTTTGCGTTCCGACAATGGTGGAGAGTATATGTCCAAACAGTTTCAGGACTTTTGTGATGCTAAAGGCATCAAGAGGGAGCTCTCTACTCCTTATGATCCTCCACAAAACGGGACAGCAGAGAGGATGAACAGGACCATTCAGGAGAAGGTCCGTTCTATGTTGTCACATGCTGCATTACCTCATGGTTTTTGGGCTGAAGCTGTTATGACAGCCGTTCATCTTATAAACAGGTCACCTAACACGAGGCTTGGTGGGAAAGTGCCAGAAGAAGTACGGACAGGGAAGCCTCCGTCATCATACAAGCACTTGAGAGTGTTTGGTTGCGTTTCGTACGAGCACATACGCAGGGAAATGCGCACCAAACTTGATCCTAAGTCTCACAAATGCATATTCCTAGGATATGGTGACAAAGGTGAAATGGGGTATAGACTTTGGGATCCCGTGAATAGAAAGATTATACGCAGCAATGATGTCATTTTTGATGAAACATGCATGTATAAGGAGCCTGCAAGGCAACAGGAGCCTGGCAGAGTCATCTTTGATGATGATGGACATCATGGATAACAACCAAGGGCTGTAAATCAGCCATTACAGCAGCAAAACCAGCCCTTAAATGGTGCTGAAAATGGTCCAATTGGATAGCCAGAGATGGCAGAAAATATCCCTATGGATATGCCACAGTTAGAGGAAATACCGGGCATGATTTTTCAGCCTTATGGCATGGAACAGGAACCACCAATAGGTGATATGCAGGCTGGACAGCAACCTGCAAATGATGGTCATTGGGTACGGAGGTCCACAAGACCCTCCAGAGCCCCTGACAGGTTTGTTCCAGGGGTTGACTACTTGATGCTCACTGACTGTGGGGAGCCCTCATGTTATAAGGAGGCTTTACAGAGGGCAGACAAGGCTCTTTGGGAGCGTGCCATGAAGTCAGAGATGGATTCTCTGCACAAAAATGGAACATGGAAGTTGGTGCATTTGCCTGCAGGCAAGAAGGTTTTGCCTTGCAAGTGGGTTTACAGGCTCAAAGTTGCACCAGATGCAAAGCCAAGATACAAAGCCAGGTTAGTGGCTAAGGGCTTCAAGCAGGAATATGGTGTGGACTTTGATGAGATCTTCTCTCCAGTGGTCAAAATGACCACACTTAGAGCTGTATTAGCTTTGGTTGCACATGATGATCTGGATTTGATTCAGATGGATGTGAAGACTGCTTTTCTTCATGGTGATCTCCATGAGGAGATATATATGCAGCAGCCAGAGGGTTATGCAGTGAGTGGAAAGGAGAAGCTTGTATGCAAGCTGAAAAAGAGTCTTTATGGGCTCAAACAGGCACCAAGGGAATGGTATCATAAATTTGATACATTCATGAAATCCCAAAATTTCAGGAGAAGTGACATAGATCACTGAGAAAGCTTTGGATGGCAGTCTATTGATCCTCATCTTGTATGTTGATGATATGTTGATTGCCGGGAAATCTCGTAAAGAGATGGATGCCTTGAAGAAGAGACTGCATCAAACCTTTGATATGAAGGATTTGGATGATGCAAATCACATTTTGGGTATGCGGATACTTCGGGACAGAAATCAGCATGTGTTATATTTGTCTCAGAAGGAATACATTGGCAAAGTTTTGCAGAGGTTCAATATGGACGGGGGGAAGAAGACTAGTACTCCTTTGCCTCCATATGTGAAACTCAGTGCTATGGACAGCCCACAGTCGGATAGTGGCAGGGCTGATATGGCCAAGATTCCGTATGCTTCAGCTTGTGGCAGTCTCATGTATGCCATGGTTGCTACTAGGCCGGACATTGCATTTGCAGTGGGAGTGGTTTCTAGATACATGGCCAACCCTGGCAAGAAGCATTGGGAAGCAGTGAAAGGTGTCAAGAGATACCTGAAGGGCACACAGGATATGTGCATTTGTTTTGGCAAACAGGATGCATTAGTGCATGGTTACACGGATTCGGATTATGCCGGTCATCCAGATAACCGGAAGTCTACTACCGGTTATGTGTTTACATTCACAGGAGGTGCTGTGTCATGGATATCCAGGAGTGGTTGATTTGGGTTATACAGGGGATATTCCATTGTTGCATTGTGACAGTCAGAGTGCCATCCAATTGGCAAAGAACCCTGTCCTTCATGCAAAGACGAAGCATGTGGATGTGAAGTATCACTTCATCAGAGAGGTGATAGAGAACAAGCAAATTCAGCTTGTTAAGATTCATACGGATGACAACCCGGCTGATCTGTTGACAAAGAGTTTGCCTCCGGAGCGGTTTGCTCATTGCAGACACTTGATGGGCATTGGATGAGGCCAGTTTCAGCCTTGATATGGCCTTGTATATTATCATGTACATGCTGATTTTTCTTTTCCTTCATTTAAGGACACTTTGCCTTTAAGTGGGAGGTTGTTGGGGTAAAGGCATAATGCCCACCCTTATAGTGTGTACAAGCCCATAAGTTATAGTACATAGTACACTTAGTACTTTTAATGTACTAAGTGCACTATGTGTACTAGTGCAATATACATGTGTGATAGGGGAGTCACACACTCATCTTGGTGAGTTGACTTATCCCCACAACTCTCTCTCTCTCCCTTGCTTCTCTCTGTGTATGTCTCCCACATGAACTCTAACCCTAAATCTCTCCCATTCACCTCCCACTCTATTTGGGCTCTACATTGATGAGGTGTCTAACTACATAGACATACACGGAGGTCTAGGAGCACTTTTGGCAGGAGTTTTGATACCCATTCTATTGTATGGAGATGAAATTGTCCTCATTTCCCCTCTCACCAGAGGTGCTGTTGCAGAGACACTTGGATGCATTACAGGCCTTTTGCGAGGATTGGGACCTCACCGTAAACCTTGGGAAGACCAAGGTTATGATTTTTGACACTTCCCTGCAAAGGTTAGGCAGATTTGCACAACAGTTTACATATAGTGGGGAGCTAGTTGAGCATGTGACCTCTTATGTATACCTTGGGATCACTTTTACCAGACCGTGTTTCTCTATGCGGATGGCAGCCAAAACTAGATTGATGCGCAGCTATGCAGCTTTGGGCTCACTTGAGAGGCAATGCTCATAGATACAGTTTCAGGAGCCGAGGATGAAGCTCTAGCTTATTTGACACACTAGTCACACCCGTTCTACTATATGGAGCTCCCATCCAGGGTCCTAGTTTATACCATAGGAGGAGACGGAGGGAGGAGCTGTAAGCCCAACGGAGCATGCAGTAACAGATTCAACCACGTGTACAAGAGATATAGATAGAGAGAGAGAAGGGGGAGAGAAAGCTAGGTATAGGGGTTTCACACTACTGTATACCACGCTGAGCAGGGAATAGGCCCCACCGCCTTTTCATGAATTTATTTCAGGAACAATCCACAGGCTTTTCCAAGCCAGGACCAATACAATGAAATGAATACAATATCAAACAAGAGTGCCGATGTTGAGGTTGGGCTGAAGTCGGTGTCGAGGCACAAGATCTAATGCTGAGCTCACCACGAGGATGACCCACGAGTCTTACACCAGGCTAGTACCAATATCAAAAGTCTGAATCAAATTTGATGCTCTCAAATACCCCGAAGAGTCTCTTCACCCAATCCGGACAAAAATCTCGAAAGAGCACACACTGGGGTAGAGGTGCTTGAAGGACGAGAGAATTTGGCACAAGGCAGCCCAAGGCTCTTCTTCCAAGGGATGGTGGCGGCATACTCTTCAGATGGCGGCAGTCCCTCAAAGGCGGCGCAGGCGGTGTTTTTAGAGGCACAAGTGGCGCTGCTGGAGATGGCGCTCGGCGGCGCTCTGAAGTGGTTCGGCCAGGCGCCGATGGGAAAACAGCACTGCATAGGGCGCTATAGGGCGGCACAAAGCTGATTGAAAGAGAGGTAATATTGGGTGCTGATAGGTGGCGGCGTTGCAAACAGGCGGCGGCGGCAGCAGCGCCAGTGGAGCTGAAAACGCCGACGGAACGGGCTCTGGATGGCTGAGACGCTGGCGGAGGTGGCGGCGATGGTTCTGCAACGGCGGAGGAGGGCGTTGCATGGGCGGTTGTCAGCGGAACAACGATGGAGGAGGGTGACGCTAGGAGAGAGGGGAAAAGATGATGATGACGACAAAGTTCTTGCTCTCCCCAAGGTGGTTCTCCATGAGTTCTTCTGTGGATCTCCAAGAGGGTGCAAGCTACTTATATACTTGATGGGGTCCCTGCTTTTTTTTCCTTGCCTTGCTTTTGCTTTACCTCTTTGCTTTTGCTTTGCCTCTTTAAATATTAATAATAGCCCAAAAATAGCCAAAGTTCTTGATTTTACTTTTTGTAGCTTGAGGGCCTTGCTTTTTGGAAAAGCGGCTTTTAGCTTTTTGATCCAATTCGATGTTCTCTTTCTAATGGTGCCCTTAGCTTTTTGGTCAACATAGTTTGACTTTTTGCTTTTTCCTTCTTTTTGACCAAGATTGGTGCTTTTTCCAATGCTAGCTTTATGAACCCTGTTTGCATGTGTCCCTCAACTTGTCCATGTGTCCGGGCATGAGTTCTATCTATGAAAAGATCTTGGAGGACCAAATAGTTACATTTTCTTCCTCTTATATCACAATTGTCCTCAACTGTGGGGTACAAATATGCCATATGATCATGGTACTAGCCCCATTTGGTGCTCTTGTGCATCTGGTCTTTCCCCCATATATGTGGTGCCTTCGCATTTCTTTGACCGATGTCCTTGTTGTTGATGGTACAAGTTCTTCATTGGCCTGTTACATGTGTTGGATATAATAAATGCATACTCACCTTCTGCAAAAACTAGACACAAGCTAGTCAACAAACAAGTATGCATCATTCACGTCTATTGGGTATTCCAAGTACTGGCCAGGTAGTCTGGAGCCCAGTGGACACATCCAAAAGAGCACACAAAGTCAAAGAAATTCAAACATACATCAGTATGCAATGCACAAGTAATGATCCTCATGTTCATGGATCGTCCTGTTTGGTTTCATCAAAACAGTGCTGAGCCATCTAGTTCCCGAGGGAAACCGCTCAGACTGTCGCTCAAGGCCATCTGGTCACTAGGACCGCCCAAGAAATCTTCCATAGTCATTTGGGCCATCTGGTCGCATTGACTTCCTAACTATGAGATCCAATGTAGTCATATGGGTCGTGTGGTCGCAATGACCGCCCGATTGTGAAATCCAATACAGTCGTCTTGGCCATCTAGTCGCAATGATCGCTCGATGCGAGATCCAATAAAGTCATTTGGGCCATCTGGTTGCAATGACCGGCCGACTGCGAAGTCCAAAATATTTGGCATCATTGTCGTTCAATGGGTCTTCTGGCATCGTTGCCTCCCATATACAAATCTTGCTCCTTGGGCTTTCAGGCATCGTTGCCACCCAAACTAGAGCATGTCCAATTAACCATTACATATACAAGATAATGATCAATTCCATTTCAGTATAAATATATATACAATGAAGAGGGCTAGAGGTACAATCCCTCCCTCTTAAATCCGTCTTGATCACCAGACATTTCAAGCTTGTACTTCAAATACATATGGACCAACTGCTTCCTCATAAGCTCGAAGAATATTTGGATAGCCCTTGAAGTACTCTTTCGGCATGCATTTCGCATCCATAGGCGAATAGTTCTTAAACTTCAAGAGGAATTTCTTGACCACTGTCTTTCTTCTTTTTCTCGCGGAATGGAATACAATCTGTTCTGGCTATAAGATTTCTTGTTGTTCTTCCACTTCTGGCGGATCCTCCAATATAGGCTCCTCTGGGGGAAGTCCTATATATGGCTTCAATAAACTGACATGGAAGGCATTATGTATCCTCCAATGATCTGGAAGGTCCAATCGATAACATACATCATTGATCTTCTTGGTAACCTGAAAAGGTCCATAATATTTGGGGGCAAGCTTGGGTTCCTTGCATAGTCACAGGGAATGGGCATTTTTAGACTTGGGAATGTTGGGGATGGCAGCATCTCCCCGTTCCCATCCCTGTCGCATGTCACTCTATAGTCACAGGGAATGGCCATTCTCAATCTTTTCCGTCCCCGTTCCCCGTCCCGATTTTGCGTCCCATGTGACTATGGTTCCTTATGCTTCTTAGCTTTAAACTTTCTAAGTCTTGCTTTTTCAAATCGCAATAAGACCCGATCCCCTTCTTCAAAAGTGACCTTTCTTCTGTGCTTATAAGCTTTCTTTTGCTTGGCTTGAGATTTCTCAATAGCCTTTCGAATCTGTGTAAAGGCCGTATCCAAATATCGAATAAACTCGTCCGCATGGAAGATCTCTTCCTTGGTCTTTAAAATAGGCAACAACAGTGGTTTGCCATAGATAATCTCAAAAGGAGCTTTGCCTATTGAAGAGTGAACAGTGTTGTTGTAGGCAAACTCAACCAATGGCAAGTACTTCTCCCATTGATCCTTTACTTCGAGAGCATAACACTTTAGCATATCTAAAATAGTGAGGTTTGCAATCTTACTTTGTTCATCTGTTTGAGGATGATAAGCCGAAGAGAAATTCAGTTGTCCCCATGTTGTCAAAAAAGTGCTCTCCAAAAGAAACTGGTAGTCCGAGGATCTCTATCCCCCACAATGGATCTGGGTAATTCATGATGCTTGAAAATTTGTTGAATAACAATCTCGCCATATGATCTGTGCGGATGGTCTTCTTCACTGGAATGAAGTGGGCTTGCTTACTGGACTGTTAATAATAGTCCATATTCCATCATTCCCAAATCCTGACTTTGGCGACCCAAAGATGAAGTCCATAGTAATACTTTCCCATGGAATATTGGGTATTGGCAAAGGTTGCAATAATCCTACGGGTTTTTGTCGATCAAACTTGACCTTCTGACAAACCAAACATTCTCGAACATATTGATCAATGTCTCTTCTCATGCTAGGCCAATAGAAATAACTCTTCAAAGCTTGAGTTGTTGTCATGATTCCTCTATGTCCCCTATAAGGTGGGGCATGGCATTCTTCCATTACCTTTGGCCTCAAATCCTTAGTCACACATAAACGGGTTTGCAAGCATAAAGATCTTTCATCATAGTGAAGTCCAAATGATATCCCATAGAAACTGTATGGGTCATGGGTCTTCGAGATAGAGCATCTGCTACTCTGTTGTCTTTACCATGGGTATGCAAATCTGAAAATGAAATTGGGCCAAATAACTAGCCCATCTTATATGTTTTTCTGATATCTTAGGTTGAGACATAAAGTACCTAAGACTTTGATGATCTGCCTTGATAACAAACTCAACACCCATAAGATAGTGTTTCCAAATCTTTAAAGCATGAATGATAGCCATCAATTCTTTCTTGTATGTGGGTGCGGTCTTTTCGGCTCCTTGAAGTCTTCGACTCTCATAGGCCACGGCATGGCCCTCTTGGTTCAAGACTGCTCCAATGCAATCTCTTCAGGCATCACACTCTACCATATATGGCTTTGATAAATCTGGAATAATCAATACTGGTCCTTTGCTAGCATAAAACTTTAATGCTTCAAAGGATTCCTTTTCAGCTTTGGCCCACCGAAATCCCACGGCTTTCTTTGTTAAATCATGTAGTGGACTTGCTACCATGGCAAACCACTTGATGAACTTCTTGTAGTATGAGCATAAGCCAAGGAAACTTCTGGCATTATTTTCTTTAATAGTTATTTAACCACAAGATTAGGGCTCTTAATCTGCCAAATTACACTTTTACAGACTAGTCATGCTAGTGTGATTGTAAAATAGAAGTTTTTTAGTTGTGTGTGGTGGTGGTGGCTCGAACTTGCTCGCCTGTGACCTGCTCATCTGTTCGCCTGTGACCTCATCAACTCTGTTCACTTGCGCCTGAGACCTACACGTCTTGCGACCTGCATGTCTTCTTCTTCAGGGGCTCGACGGAGTCGGACGTCTGTTCGCCGCTGAGAAGAACTGTCTTGGACTGAGCAGGGTAAAGCCGGCGACCATATGAAAGAATCTGTCCAGCGACAGCGTGAGTCTTCTCTGTGCAGCTGAGTGTGTTCACTCGCCCTTGTGTGTGCTGCGTTGTACATCCCTGTGTGTGTGTGTGTGTGCGTGCGTGCGTACTGTGTGTGTGTGTGTTTTTGTGTGTGTGTGTGTGTCAGCCAGCCCGACTCCTGTTCTACAGCAGCGTTCTACAGCAGCAGTATTTCCTCGTCTGCAGCAGCATTAGGGTTTCTACTTCATTTGGGGCTTGCAGCAGATTTGGCCAGTGGTACCGCAGCAAATTCTTGTCTGCAGCAGCAGTAGGGCTTAGAGCAGTTCTGGGGCTTATAGCAAATTTAAGGTGTGCATGATGGAATCACCTGAGCTGGCCATTTATAAGCGTCGGAAAGCAATGAACACCTCGAATTTGGATGCCATGTCTTTGATTAAGGAATGCCTGCATGAGGATTTCGAAGAAGCAAGATGTGCTTGGGAAGGACCTGCCCCAGTCACAGAAGTGCGTATTCCGGTGCAGGAGCTCATGGATCCGGTTGCGCAGTATGCATTGAATGCGGTGATTCTCTTTTTCCCGGGCAAGATGCCTAGTGCACAGGATGTGGGACAATGGGTTGATTTCTTGCTTAAGCGTCAAGCAGTCCGGGGTGTTTATTTTGGAGCAAGAGGATTCTATGAGGTCTTGTTAGCAGACATGGAAGCTAGAGATGCTTTGTTGGAAATGTCTCCCCTCTTCTTCAATACGCAAATGACTCATGTTCTTCCCTGGGCTCTTACTAAAGATTATCAGAGCCTTATTCGACATAAGTGCCCGGTTTGGGTTGAGGTGGTGGATTTTCCTCGTACTTGGCGTCATTTTCTTCCTTTGTTGGCTGCTCAATTGGGCAAAGTGATTTGCCCCCCGAAGTTGGATGCCAATACAAATCGTTTTTGTATTCTATGGGACACTGATCTTCCTGCTCCTACGGGCATTACCGTTGATTCTGGGGACGCAGTGGTCGGAAAGCGACCATTCAAGCTTAAATGGGGGAAATTTGCCAATTCCTGTTTTCGCTGTGGCAAATTTGGTCATATGCAATCTGAATGTTCTGAACCAAATCTACAACCCCCTCCTTCGGCTGTCCCTACCCCTCAGACTCCTCCTCCAGCGAAATCTTCCCCTGAGGCACAATCTAAAGGTGCTTCCGCATCCACATCAACAACTGGACTGAATAAAGGTAAAGGGAAGCAGTCGCAAATGCCAAGTGTTCCTGCTTCCCCGAACATCAAAGACAAGGGCAAAGAGAAGCTTCCTGCTACTCAGGCGTGGATAGTACCCAAGAAAACTGTCAAAGCACGTACTCTACCATCTTCTCGCAATTATGTGCCCCCCTTGAAGAATGTTGCTCAGCAAAAACTGCCTTGTAATGATAACTCTTCCTTGGCTCAGGCCTGGGATAAAGTTGTTCGATCTTATAAGGAAGTAGTTACAGGGGGCACCGCTTCAACGTCGGATGGCCATCACTTGTTTCCTCCACATTCGAGTTTTGATTTGGCAGCTGATGTTTCCGCGACAGATGCGGATGTGCCCATGGGCACGAGTTCTTAAGCTTTCTGTTGGTTTTCTCGCCCACTGTATATACCATTTAAGATGCATAGTTCTATACATTGCATTTCATATAATGTGCGCGGATTATGCAATCAGGATAAATGGAGGCTAACCTGGCACTATGTACATACTTGCAAAGCAGATATTGTTGTTCTTCAAGAGCATAATCAGCATAATTTTGCCGGACAAACTTCCTATTTTGCGGGATATTGGATAGCTTATGCAGGATCCGCTGGATACTCTAGAGTGCTGATGCTTGTTCGCCATGAATTATTTCCCATGTTGGTATTCAATGATCCAGCTGGCAGATGGATGGTCATTCAATGTATTATCAATGGGGAAGTTTTTGAGTTTGGTGGTGTGTATGCATACACAGCCTCTACTGACAGGGCTCGTTTGTGGCATGCCATCTCCTCTTATTGTTGGCGTTCTAATGCATTTCTTTGTGGCGATTTTAATAATGCTCCAAATCATGTGGATAATACTACTGGACATTCTCACATGCTTCATGTGGAACGACAAGCTTGGGATCTCTTTCAGCACACATGTAATGCCTTGGATTTGTGGCCTCTGTTTGCAAGCCAATGATCCAGGATTCACATTTCAGCATAACGCTCGATCAATGTATCGTGCTCGTCTGGACCGATGGTATCTCTTTCAGATGCAGCAGTATGATGATTTTGTATGTGATATGTGGATTGATTACTCCTTGTGTCTCTCAGATCATGCTCCGATATGCTTGAAAATACAATTCGGTTCATGTTCTGCCAATGATTCATTAACTAGAAAGAGACTTCTGCATGTCAATAATGCTTATCTTAAGCATGAGGTTTTTCGCAATCTGATTGTGGACATTATTTCGCCATTGATCTCTCAAATGCATGTTGATATGGACACATCATGGTTTCGTTTTGTTATGCGGGTTCAATGTGTGATCCAGGATTATGGCAGACACTATTTATCGCATTTCAGAGAGCAAGTTCAACAGGCCAAAGGCACTTGTCAAAGTTTGATGCATCTGGCTAACACTTCATCTCTTACTGAAATCCAGATGGCAGAGTTGCTTTCTGCTCGTGCTTTGTTGCGTCGTAATGATGAGAGAAAATTGGCAAAGTGGCAGACTAGAGCTCGCCAAAAGGCTATAGCGGATAAAGGATGCACTTCTAAACAATTCTTTCGTCATCTACATCTTTCTAGGCAGTCTCAAACTATTAAGAGGATTAAACTCCCGACTGGTGATTGGACTACCTCTCGTGTGGGGCTTGCACGGGCCATGGAATCTCATTATGGCAAGATTTTTGAGGCCTCTTCTCTCACGCAGGAAGGTCGACAGGCTCGTCGCTTGTTTTTATCTCAAGTTGCTCCGATTTTATCGGCCCACCAGGCTCAGCTTTTGGAAGCCGCTTTCACGGAGACAGAATTGTATGCCAGTTTGTGTGATTTGGGCCGTTGGAAGTCTCCCGGTTGGGATGGCCTTACTGTAGAATTTTTCTTATCGTTTTGGCACTACCTGGATTAGCCACTATTGTTAATGATAAACAGGGCATGGGAGCAACAAGTTTTGCCTTCATCTTGGAAAGAAGGCTTGCTCAAGTTGATTCCAAAGCAAGCACTTTGTGAAGAGTTCTCGCAATGGAGGCCGATTACGCTCATGCCTGTGGTTTATAAATTGCTGGCTAAAATGCTTGTCAATAGACTTAAAGGGTTTTTGCATGATGGTTTGCATCCATCTCAGTATGGCTTCATTCCACGAAGGCAAATTACTGATAATCTAGCAAATGTCATCATTGGCATGGAGTATGCGAAATACACTCGACAAGATGTATTGGTCATGCAGGTTGACATTGAAAAGGCATTTGACACTGTTCTTTGGGATTACATTGCAGATACCATGCTTCGGCTGGGATTTGGGCCTAAGCTATCCTCTGTGGTTTATTTCTTGTATGCTGACAGTACCTCTGCCGGTTTGTTGGATGGTTTTCTCACAGATCCTTGGCATTTGGGACGTTCAGTAAGGCAAGGTTGTCCTCTCAGTGCTTTGCTTTATGCGATTGCTACTCATCCCCTGCTTATGTATTTGGAGTCTTTGACTTCGTCTGGAAGATTGCAGGGCCTGAAATTACCCTCTGGGAAACATTTTATTGGGCAAGCTTATGCAGATGATTCTCTCTTTATGCCTCGCAATCACCAAGATGATGTGGAACAAATTATGCACACTCTTCATTTGTTTGGATTGGCAACAGGCCTCAAAGTGAATTTTCGTAAATCCAAACTATTGGCTCTGACTGAGTATGATTGGCATAAGCTGCTTTGTCCAGGCGAACTTGTTCCTCCGAACATTATAGTTCGTCATTTGGGTTATCCGCTGGGTTGGACTGTATCGGCTACACGGAAATTGGATTGGGTAGCCGAGCGCTTGCACTCCAAGTTACATTATTGGAAGTTGTCCACTTGGCCGCTTCATGTGCGTCTTAGAATTGTGCAATGTATTCTTGTAGCTTATGTGCAGTTTTATCTACCTTTGCTATATTGGTCTCAATCCCGCTTGAAGTCCCTTATGTCAAGTATATTGGCGCATTTCTGGCGCACTTCATCTCGTGGAAAGGGCCTCAGACTGTTATCCATGGACAAGTTATGCTCTCCTAAGCGCCTTGGAGGGCTGAATATTTTGGATTTGAGACGTCATGTTTTGGCTAGGAAAGCTATGCTTTTGCCGGTTTTGTTGGACCAGCAGCAACCGTGGACTCTCATGGTGTCCCATTTGTGTCGGCATATTGTCACGCCATTCTTTGGTCATTGGCAACCCACATACTGGGATCTTATATGTGGAAAACTTGAAGGACACATTCCGGGATGTCCTTTCACTTCTTCTCTCATTATTGATTGGAAGGAAGTTACTTCACATATGATATGGCATGGTTCCCGATCTTTGATGGGCAATTCATTGCAGCTAGAGAGTTTGCATTGGAGTCGTGTATTTTCTTCCACTTTGGTTGACCGTTCACCTCGTCAGGCATATTTTCTATCTCAAAAAGAAATATGTCAGATACATCAGGTGGTGGATGACACTGGTCAGGTTCTTTCCTTCTCTGTTGCGGCGGATCGTTTTCAATTGGGATCCCATTATTCTCATCTTTGGAGAGAAATTCAGCGGATGATTGCTGATATTTCTCCTTTACCTCGCTTGAATGTGGATTCCCGTCTATCTGATTGGAATCTTGGAACCACTGCTATGAAATGTATTTCAGCTGGGACAGTTTATGCCCTCTTGCAATCGGATGCATGGATAGTCAGACATGGTAATCAGCTATGGTCTCTCTCCAAATCTTCAATGTGGTGGAAACGTACATTGTTTCGCATTTGGAAAAGTCATCTGCCTCTCAAAGAACGCCTGTTCTTGTGGCGCTGTTTGGTTGGTGCTCTTTCTGTTGGTAGCTTGTTACATGCACGTCATATTGCGCCTTCACGTTGTGTCCGATGTAAAGCTACTGAGGAGATTGTCCCACATTTACTGTGGGGTTGCGTATGCTCCAGATCGTTCATTCGCCGGGTCTCGACTGCTCTTCGGCTTCGTTTCCCTTCGGGCATTTTTCACAGACGGTTTTGGCTTTTTGGGGTGTTACAAGCATCACAGTCTCAGTTTGCTGTATTTTTCAGCTGGGTCCGATTCTGGGTCTTTTGGACCATATGGCATGTTCGGAACAACCTCATGTTCCAAGCCAATGACATTGATCCCTTCCATTACTTCAAGTTCTCGCTTGGTCACGTGCTTCATTTTGCTTATGATGCTGGGGACATCACTCTTGATGCTTATAGGATTTACTTTGATTGCTTCTAGGTAGTGAAGCCTATGGTTACTCTTCTTTTTCAGGGTTTTCCTCGCTTAGAGGTTTCCCACTTGTAAATAAATCAAGGATTTACAAAAAAAAAGTGATTGTAAAATAGAAGGATTCCTTGTTCACAGTGTGGATGACATCTCTAGAACAACTTGTTTTGTGTGGACAACTACGTAGTCTCTAGGACAACTCTTATGTGGAACTCGGATGTTTTAAGTCTCCTAAAGAAGAAAAGTCAACCATTGTATAACGACCAAAGTCATATGGGTTTTACTGTAGGAATATTAAGGATATCAAAATTTTTATGCTGGTTTGCAAAAGCTATTGATTACTGTTTCTATTGATTACTGTTTCTCTAAGATGCTCTGAGTGTTTTGTTGCATGGTTTAGCCGAAAGCTTGCTGCTGTTACCATAGCCCGCATCGTCTACCTTTTTGATGAGACTGGAACACTGAAAGAAAAGTTTGCAACAAAGCCAGCTGATCCAAAGGTATGGAACCTTTTAGCACAATGAATTTCATGAACTAACTAAGAGACTTATCGATTTTGATGGATTCCTTCATCACTTGTGTTTGACTTTGGTGTTTATAGTTTAGTTTAATGGCTCTTAAGTCATGCTTTCACTTTTTGAATGAATATGGTGTACTCCAAGGAGATGGCTGGCATATTACTTACGACAAGTTCTTTTACAAATTGCAGGGCTCCAAGCTGTATATCGTTATAGGAATGGTTTTCTCCCCTGATAATACAAAGCTTGCCATTGGCCAAAGTGATGATATTATCTTTATATACAAACTGGGGTAAGAAATTTGTATATTCATGAATTCTCGCCATGGATGAGTTTGCATCTCTTTCATGCAGTAATCTTTGATTTAAAAAAAAGCTGACATTAGAATGAGGCTTTGGTAAAGCTGAAATGTAGATGATGAGGAGTGTTTCAAAAAGGACTTGGACAAGTGCGTAGCTCCATGTTTTCCAAGGCTACATATGACTCAAGCATGTGGCTTCTTTTGTAAGCCTTGGTGTATTTCCTCAATAGTGTATTGGAAGGACTTATGGGGCT
Organism: Cibotium barometz; assembly: GCF_041138505.1. Lineage (NCBI taxonomy): Eukaryota > Viridiplantae > Streptophyta > Polypodiopsida > Cyatheales > Cibotiaceae > Cibotium > Cibotium barometz. Next base: position 33,550,034 of record NC_141091.1, read on the forward strand.
TCATATTAGCGTAACATGCGTGCTAAAAATGAAAGACTTAATCAATGATCAACACTAAGCAAAACATGTATTAAGGTTGATCAAGGCAGCAAAGGCACTATAGAGAAGACCATAGACATAAATTACCATATATTGCAATGAAGTTCACAGATTTCAACTAAGGTCTACTGAGTGCATAATCATCCCTGAGTACTGATATTACCAGCTGCTTTCCATGTGAAAACGCACATGAGAACTGCTCTCTTCTGTGATTGAGATACTGGGTTGCTGCTTGGAAGATGTGCCTCAAGAAAATACCTCTGAATGACGTACAATGACTCCCTTGACTGCCCCTTTATAGTGATCTAAAGGGCTGGTCCGATGTCAGGGCTGGCTGGTTGGACAACTGTGCCAACTGTGCATGACTAGATACAATGTATCTAAAAACTGATGTCCAGTATCCGGTTGCCCAATCCTTCTCCATGAGCCAAATAGTGTAACACGAGTGCTAACAACGGAAGACTTAGATAAGCAACAAGAGAAGCGGTCTGGAGCTCTCCCCGTCTGCGCACCTGCTTTCCCCCGCCATTTCCCCCCTCTGCCTCCTTTCTCCTTCGCGCTGCGTGCAAGCCCCCTCCATCACCATCGCCTGCTACCTTCCTCCTTGCCCTCCGCTTCCTTTTCTGTGTACGCCATCCTGCATTCGCGCTCCCCTCCACCTTCATCTTCCTTCGCACCACCTTGCCCCCTTTGCGCTTCTTTCCACCTCCTCGCTCTCCCCTGCTCCTCCACCTGCTCCTTGCTTCTTTCTGCCCACCTTGCATCTTCCTTCAACCCCCCCTCCCCCCTTTTCCCTTTCCGGCAGCCCCGCATTCCTCTTGCCTTTGGTTTCTTTGCCAGCTTGCTCCCATCGTCCTGATCCTCTTCGTCTTCCCGAGCCCTATCCAGTCCCCCTTCGAGAGGTGTTTTCAGCTTTGGGTAGGTTCTTTTCTTCGGCAAGTGTCGGTGTCTTCTGGTCTTCTCACTTCCAGGAGGACTCCATGGCAGCTGCTCTGTCATCCTTGACAGAGGCCGCCTTCCCTTGCCTTTCCTTTTCTGAAGCGGACCTCCAGCTCCTCGCTTGGACAGTCACCTCCTTGGAGGCCTCCACCCTCGTTTGCAAGATTGTGGGTAGCTGCCCGGCACGCAAACAGCTCAGGGATCTTTTGTAGGCTAGCCTCATCGGCGAGCCTGACAAGATCATTGATGGTTATCCTTTGGAGCGTGGAACCTACCAAGTTGAGTTTGATTCGCCTGCAGCATTGGATAGAGTCATGCAGCTAAGCCCTGTTGCACCGTGTACAGTCCAGGCCTTCTTTGCGAGGTGGTTGCACGGCTTTGACCCAACATCCGACCCTCTGGCTGGCATCTCAGGCTTTCCCGTTACAGTTTGCTTTCTTGGCCTCAGGAAAGAATATCTTCCCCTCCTCTTAGTGATAGGTGGTGTTATCAGGAGAGTGACGGAATCCCCCTCCCAACCACCGCTTCGGATCTACCTCGAACAGCAGCGATTCCCTCTCTTGGCATCTGCATAGTCTCTCCAGAGAGAGTTCCACATGCCATATCACTTCCGTGCCTCCATGGGGCTTCTATTTTGTAGAGAGTTGAGTACTCTAGCCACCTTGGACAATGCTTCATTTGCTGTCAGATGGGACACCTTGCTAGCGCTTGTCCCTGCCGTCAGTCCAGGAGAGCGTCACCAGCGCACCCCCCCCGCCCCTCCCCCCCCTCCCCTGCTCAGCTCCTCATCGTGGGGTGGGCGGGGGGGTCCTGCCCCTTAAAATTCAGAGCACCAGGTCTCGGCCCTTGAGGATCCTGGTGCAGGAGAGTGGCAGGCTGTCGGTTTGAGGCGGAACAATCAGACTTCCAGAGCAGAGCGGTGCCATGAGGCCCACCTATCTGGTAGGCCTCACGAGGATACGGTTTTGTTAGAGAATTGTTATGAGCACTTATCAAGCAGCGCCCCCCTCCCCCCCCCCCCCCCCTTCCCCCCCCCAAAGTCCCATCGGGGAACCCCCCCCTCCCCCCCCCCAAAGTCCCATCGGGGAACCCAATGCCCGCCCCCCCTCTTTAGAGATCGTTACCTTGCGGTGGTCCCTCTCCAGGTTCCTGTGAGGCCCTCTTACCCATTAGAGTCTCCGGCGGGCCCGGTCTCACAGCCTTAGCAACCCCCCCCCCCCCCCCCCCCCCCCCCCCCCCCCCCCCCCCCCCGCCGTCTAGGTGAATCCTTGTTTCTCTGAGCTCCCTCCACAGCCCTCATTCCTCATCCCCCCCACGCCCCCCACCCCCCCCACCCCCCTCTCCCCTCCTTTCCACCTCCCCTGACTTTTTCTCCGGCTTTACCTCCTTCGGCTCCTTCCGTCCTTCCCCCCTTGGCTTCCTCGGAACCTCCCCTTCCCGCCCCCCCCCCCCCCCCCCCCCCCCCCCCCCCCCCCCCCGGGAGCATACACCGCGCCCGCCTGTTGTACCCACCCGGCGAGGAGGCATCAGTCTGGTTCGGTTCTCAGAGCCTGTAGTGATGACCATGGTTGCCTCCTTGGTGTGTGCTCTCTCTCCAGAGTCGCCCCCCCTGCCCCCTCTTTCTGGAGACCGTTACCTTGCGGTGGTCCCTCTCCAGGCTTCCAGGTTCCCGTGAGCCTTGAGGCCCTCTGACCCATCAGAATTCCCGGTGGGCCCGGCCTCACAGCTTCAGCCCCCCCTCCCACGTAGCTCCCTCCACAGCCCTCATCTCCCCCCCCTCTCCCAACTTTTGCTCCGGCCTTTGGCTCCTTCCATCCCTCGCCCCTCAGCTTCATCGCGTGGAACCTCCTCTCCCTCCCCAATCCGCCTCGCTAGAGCATACCCCGCCACCCGCGGTTGCACCCACCCGGTGAGGAGGCAGCAGTCTGGTTCGGTTCTTAGAGCCTGTAGCGATGGCCATCGCTGCCTCCCCGGTGCGTGCTCTCCCTACAGAGTCGATCCCAAACCCCTCTCCCCCTCCCTTCCCCCCCCCGATTTTTGAGGTAGCGAACTTCTTCGGATGCCTCCCCGTTGAAGGCGCAGACATCTCCGAGGAGACGGTGGCCTTCATCTGTATCTGCATGGTTTTGCATCACTCCAGGCCCTCCACCCTAGAGAGTTGTGCAATGATCTTCTCCTTCCCTCTGAGTGTAGCACTAGGGACAGAATGTAGCAAGGAGTCTGTGTCTAGCACCATTCACAGGCAGGAATAGAGCTTTCACACCATCTGCATGATCTGCATATCACCGACGTGCTCACTCACTTTTGGCCGTTGGTACAGATGGAGGTGGGTGGCTCTGGCCACAAGGACCCGACGGGAGCTGGTGTCCTCCATTCTGGAGGTGTTTTCCTTTGTATTTCTCCACGTTTTGGTGGTAGTACCTCTCCGGCCCTCCTAAAGATACCTTCATTGTGACAGATGGAGCCCAAAGTATGCATATTCCAGGGCCCGGACAGAGTGGCTCCACATGGAGGGCAGGCTTCGTGCCCACTTGGCGAGTTTTAGCCCCGGACAGATAGTGATTACTCTCCATCCAAACCCTAGCAGCAGAGTACCGCTTGAAGGATGAGGTTCTCACCTGCCTCTGCAGCTCCAAAGTCTATACACATAGTGAACTTGCAGCCATAAGTCACAAACTCACCATGTGACATTAGCACCCAAAAATCACATTTCATTCGCATAAGGTATTGAGAGTTAAATGCGCTTGCATCTTCTATTCAAGCTTGTCCATAAATTGTATTAATTTGGTTTCTTAGGCCACTTTGACCTTTAGAAGATGTCAATAAATCTTTTTTCCTTCTCCCTCTTGTCTTCATTGAGACATAGAGTAGGACTATGAAACATATCTGGCACTGTTTCCGCATGAGATATCGAGACAGAGAGACCAACTCATGAGGGGACAGAGGAGGCAAGAAGAACACAGCCAGTACACAACTCACATCTGTCTTCTAAAACATTGGATATTGCCGAGCTGGAGAAAGAAAGAAAGAAAGTTGTAAGAGAGTCTCCAGGTGAAGAGGAGGAAATGCAAGTGCACCAGATCAGGGCATGCGTAGAAAGTTTCCTGCCACAAGGAGTTTTCATCCTCATCTCCAGATGCCTAGCTGCTGCTCGATGTCCTCAGACGACACAGAACACATCAGAGACCCAGCAGGAAAAAGACCACCCTCCACATGATTTCACACCCGACCACACTCTTCTGCAGGGACAAAGGACCATTCTCAATCTTAAGGCAATACATGAGTTTGGATCCCCATGATGTCCGTCATGGGGCTTCTCAACTTTCTTAGTACAAATTCCAGTGATATCTTTCTAGTTTTTTTGACGTTGCATTATGTGATTTTATTGCAATCCTTGTCTACTTTATTTTTAAAAAGACGTGTAGATCCAAGTTAGAATCATATCATTTGTGCTGAAATTCTTCACAGGTTAGATTGGGGAGATAAAAAATCAATATGCAACAAGTTCCAGCAGACACTACCAATAAATAGCATTCTTTGGCCACGGTCAAACCAAAATGAGATTGTGTTTGGTTTAAGTGATGGAAAGGTCAAGGTAAAAATTACTGGAAGGCTATAACATAATGCATCAAAGAGAATTTGAGTACTATTTAATGCCGTATTGAAGCAACATTGCATGTGCTTTGGGTCTTTCGAGAGTCAAGCCATAAACAAGATCCTTTATATTATCCTGGCGGAAGGGTTTGAGTGGATTTTGATTACCGTTATAGGATTGCCAAAGCAATGTAATTCCCATTGATGTTTATGGATACCTATGAATGTTTAATGTGCTCTTTGGCTGAGAGTCAGTTTTCCCCCATTATGATGTTTCTGCAGAACTGCATTTATTAAGTCCATGCGTACTCACACCTTCTCTTTAAATAGCTAATATGTTTGCCAAGGTAATGAAGGTTATCTTTTGAAAACAGGTGGGGCAGTTGCGTACTAATAGAACCACAACACTTTACACTCATGGAGCATGTAGTCCTGTTGTAAGTTTTGCATGCAGTCCTGATGGCTGCACATGCTTAGCTGGCCATTTAGATGGATCAATATATAGGTAAACGTAACTTTGCATCATATCATTACTGCCTTGTGTAACTTATTAATAACCAAAAAAAAGGAAAACAAAAGAATGTGTGTGTGTGTGTGTGTGTGGGTTATCATTGAATATTGCAAATAAATTGTTAGAAATTCTTTTGTTGTGGTTCAATTAAGAATTTGTTTGTGTGTATGATTTAGTTATGTATTTGTCCATTTTTGCAAGTTATTAGTACTATTATTATTATTATTTTTTCTCGGGTGTCTCTATTTTATTTTATTTTTGATTTTTTAAAATTTGTTTGTTTTTGGTGATGCTCTTCTTTCTTTTAAAATTATTCGTAAGTTCAGATTCATCTGACCTCATCCAAAGCTTTTTCAAAAGCTTGCACCGAGGTACAGAGATTGGATCTCACGCAACATTTGAGAGGCTCTAGTCGGAGGATTGCACAGATTGACACAGCCATTCCCAACCACTGGATTACTGGATCTTTCTTGGAAGACCGTCATCATTCTTGGTTTGGGGTTTTTTCTGGGACAGGTGTTCCTCTTCAGGTTGTGGGTCTCCCCTTGCCTAGGGAGGATGATGTACCGGTCTTCTTTTCTGTATAGGATGGATGGCAGTTGGAGAGATGTGACGTGCAGGACCTTATTGAGGGCCCCTAGATTTGTCCTGTCAGAGTTGTTGGCAGGTTAGGGAAGCACGTCTTTGTTGACCCCCCCCCCCCCCCCCCCCCCAGGGATGATCACAGAGAGTGTTAGCCTTTGGTTGTATGGTGGCTGCCCTATCAGACATTTGCATTGGGACTCCGGTGAGTGGGTGTGGAAGGATGCTTGTAACCCCTTGAAAAGCATGCCTTTTTTCAGTTATACGGTACAGAATGCCAGACATCTTATCTTGGGACACATTCAGAGTGTCCCTACTCTTAGACCCCATTGGGAATCTTACGGCATTTCGAATGACATTCAGAGGGTTTTTTGGCGGAGATTGTGGAATTCTTATAGGAAGCCACTGATTTCCTCCTTTATTTGGGTTTCTCTTCATGGTGGTCTGGCTACCAATCAGTGGAGGTCAGTTACTGGTGCTTGCCCAGCATGCCCTAGATGTGCAGGAGTTTCGGAGTCAGTTTACCATTGTTTATGGGGATGCAGGGAAGCACAAAGGGTTTGGTCTGTGATTGCACACCTCTTTGGTAGGATTAAGAGGGATGCTATCATTTCTTTTGGTTCTATCATTTGGTTGACATAGTCTGGGCCACAGCTGAGATTCGAGGGGACTGATAGGAGCTTGGCCATTATGGTTAGGCAAGGAGTTGCTCGGCAGTGCTGTCTTCAAGATTTGCCACTTTCACACTTTGTCCCTCCGGCACAGAGGTTAGACAGTTCTTGGGAGATTATTGCTAGCATCTGAGCCTGGAATATCTGGAAGGCTAGATGCACCGAGGCTATTGAGGGTACTCCCGTTCTTGTTTCTCAGTGTCTTTGCAAGATTTGGAGTGATATTATTCACACCATCATGGCTACCTGGGCCAGAATCTAGGGATCTTCGAGGGCTGCGGAGAGGAAGCGCGGCCAGTTTATGAGAGAGTGGGACATTGTGAAAGAGGATGGCAATTGGACACCGGAATACACTAACTAGATCATGAATGTGTTATGCATTTTCAGCATGTTTTTGCAACACCACCCCAGATGACTCTTGATATTGGTAGGGCTTGATAGGAGCTTCTGTCCCATGTTTCTAACATTGTGGATATGGATGAAGTGGTTGATTTGGAGTCCATGTTTTTAGCTATGGAAATGAATAGGGTAGTAAAGGCGCTTGGTAAATGGAAGACTTGAGGATGGGATGGATTGACTGTGGAGTTCTTTTTGCAATTTTGTCTAATGCTTGAAGAGTCACTTTTGGTTACGATCAGTGAGGCTTGGAATTCAGGCATCATGCCTTTTGCTTGGTAGCAAGAGGGATTGATAAGACTAGGCCAAAAAAAGGATTTGTGTGTCAAAAACGTTTTGATTTGCGTGCCCTATTACCTTGATGTCAGTGATTTATAAATTCATCACTAATCGCCTCAAAAAGATTTTGAATAAGGGTATCCATCCAGTGCAATATGGTTTTGTGCCTCATAGACAAATAACAGATAACATTGCTAATGTCTATGTTGGCAGATAGAGTAAGCAAAAAATACAAAGTAGGATACTTTTGGCATAACCGAATCTCTTGTTTTATGACAAAAAGCATTGAGACCTTTTGGCAAAATTCTCATTATAAGAAATTTCTGTGTGGCCATCTATTTGAGGATGGAATGCGCTGGACAATTGTAACGTAGTCCCAAAATTATCAAACAATGCTCTCCAAAAATGGGACATAAATTTTGGATCTCTATCTGAAGTGATAGTGCGTGGCAAACCACCAATGGGGTACCAAAACCGAATGAACAAGAGAGCTATGTCCTTGGCTGTGGCTGTCTACTTGCATGGAATGAGCATGCAAAACTTATTGAATTTGTCAATAATTGTCAGTGCCCGTGCATAAGTCTGAGGCTCAAAATTACTAACTGGGTACCTAATGTTAGTGTCTAAACCTCGAATGAACTGATTGAGCTTATCTTCTTCTGAAATTCCCAACTACGGGGCCATTGTAATGACCTTGTTGGAATAGGTCAAAACAGGGGAACCACCCTGAGTGAGTTTGTAAAACTCGTCCTCAAGATTGGTCATGTACTGTGGTGGAAGAAAACGGGCTTTGAGGTCAGCCATGAAGGTAGACCGATGAAAGTGGAATTGGTGTGTGATGGAGTCTGTGTGAAGTTGCCACCAAGTAATAGCTTCCCCAGTAAGTTGGGGTGCTACTACATGGACTTTGTCTTGTAATCTACTAGGATAGTCAGGAATGTCACAAGGCTAAATGATCCTGATATGATTGGAAGAAAAGAAGGGTGCGCAACTTCGAAGCTCCATTGAGGCCGTCCTCTTGATCTTAGAGGTTGTGGGGTGCCCTGTATCCTGTCCAGAGAGAGTAAACGGTGTGAATAATATCTGACCAGATGGTGGAGAATTAATAGACGTAATGGCTTCAAGTACCCTTGACAATCCCTGTGCATCTAGCTCTTTGAGTCTGTGTGCTGTTAGGGTGGCAATGATCTCTGAGGCTGATCAACTCATTATCTCCTTTCTAGGGGCATGGGATACCATCAACTACTGTAGGTAATTTAGATTCTGGATTACAGATTTAGAGGAACCTACTTGAAGGGGCCTTACTTGGATCTCCTGAGGCACAACCACCAGATATCTAGGCTGCCAGGATGATGTGACTGATTACAGAGAGTAAAATTTTCCACTGCAGCTGGTTGAAATTGGACGTGAAGAGTTTGATTGCTTTACCGCAGCTCAATAAAATTGGACTTGTGGTTATTGTGAATCAAGTATGTGTTGCCTCAACATGATATATGTCCTCATTCACATACATGTGTTTGGGCAACTGGGAAAACTGATTTGGCACTTGCCTGGTCAAGATCCGTGGCACTGAGCTAAAGTGAGTAGTCTTGGAATTATTGCTGGAGAAAAGCAGATCCAAACTTTGAGAGGCCTCCTCTCTAGTGGTTAGCCAATGGAAGAGTCTTCTCACACACCAGCTCATATAATACACTCAAAGCTGTAAATTATGCCCATGGGAGTGTTAAAATTTATAGATGGATAATCAACTACCCTTACATTTGTATTATCATCTCAGGGTGGCATGTCTTAGTTAAGGTTTAGATGATCAATCAAAGGCTGAGTGTTTGAATAGTATGTAGTATCCCTGTAGGTTTAGGATGTAGAGCTTTCTTAAAAGTTGGTATAGACATATTCTCCCTGTTGACTGATAAGACTGTCAAATGCTCTCTATTGACAAATGTAAAAACATTATTCGAACCAATATAGTAGAGTTTTACTCACTTTTCTCAAGAGTCTCAATTTTTCATTTAGACTTACATCATGGTGATTTCATTTCTATGAATTGTTTATGCAGGTTCTCACTTGGTAAAGTGGCTGGGACTTTTGCAGTCAAACTCACAGATCATGGTAAATTCTGTGTTGACATGTTTATACTTTGTTTCCTTTTCTTTTTCTTTTGGTAAAAACACAAGATTTTTGTGTCTACTTTGCACTTGGAGTAGGTCCCGTGAAGTATTCATTATTCCTTGATTCAAAAGATGGCCATTACTTTCTGAAAAAAAAAAAGAAAAAAGGAAAAAATGATGGCCATTAAAATACTATCCAATCTTTTTGATCCAACAAGATTTATTAAACTTACAGCTCTGTGCTGCACTTTTTCTTTATGTTCTGATTAAGTTATACTTTCTTTTTTCTTTTCCTAGAAGGTTCTGTGCCTACTGCACTTGGTTGGGGAAAAAGCATCATAGCTGCAGGTTGTGACTCTAAGGTACAATTCTTTTTTCCATCTTATAAATGCTGCTGCACTAATTATGGATATTTCAGATTGCAATTGAATGAAATGCTACTTTCTAAGTGAGTCTTGCACTGTCCTTGCACATATACTGTCTGAAACTTCACAAATAATAGCTCAAGTTGTTCTTTTATCTTCATAGGTGGCCTTTTACGACTTAAATGGAGCTACTTTACAAGTAATTGATTGTGCTCATGAGAAGGTAAGGTAAACTCTTTGCTAGTTTACATCCTCTCTTTGTGCTTCAAGTGTGGAAATGTTTTATACCTCCAGAGAAAAGCAGTACAAGGGAAGTTGGCATTGTTGTTATTCTCTTATGTGACCTTCTGTGGTTGTTACTTGCAAAGTGTTTCTTTCCTTTGAGAGCAAGTGCTGTATTAAGTACAGAGAGGAAGGCTGCAGCAGTACAGGGAAATCCACCAGTAGAATGACTTTCACCTCATTAGAGGGATAGTATCTATTTTCCTTATATGGAAGTCTTTCTTCTTGGTAAAAAAGGAAGCGTGAAAGCTGATTTAAACGTGTTGCAAATGTAGTCTCATTGCTCATGAATGTGTGCATTAAGTCATGAATTGAATTTCTTTTTGCCTTTATTCATGAAGGGTCGATACCATTATCATGATGCAAATCATAATAGAAAATAGGACATTTTATCAATGCGAATGAATCATTTTTTTTGTGAAATATATACCCATTGAGAAAAAAAAAATCCCCACAAATTATGCAAAAACAACATTTAATTATGTTCTCAAACATTAGTAAAAGCATGTTTTGTTGTTGAACTATGGGTATGGGGGATTCTGTTTTTGAATAATATTTGGTTGTTAAAATATTAGATATTTTTGTTTTTGAGTATGTTAAGTGTAGATTTTATCTTCTCAACTGTGGTTGATGGGTTTTCAGGGTTTTACTTCAGCTTCTTTCAACGCTACAGGAGAGACAGTGGTACTGGGTTGCTATAATGGATTTCATGTTTTTCAGTAAGATAAAAATCATGTTTATTAGATGCTAGTAAACTTTCCCACTTGTTCTCAATATCAGTAGAGCGTATCTGTGCACAATAATTCTAAGATGAAAGAAAGCTTCTCTACTTTTTTTTAAAACATCAAAACATTGTCTTCAGATCATTTGACATATCAAATAAGTGATGATTGTAGGTAGTATAAGAGAGAATTTTTACCAATCAAAAATAACTTTTTGACAGCAATACTGGCTTTGATGATGTCTGGGAGGACTTTGGCCTGCACGAAGTCAAAAACTTATACACAGTATCTGCAGTTGCATGGAAACCTGATGGGAGGTGAAAGGCCATCCTACTATAGTTTTAGTTAGTTTTAGTTTTTTTAAAATTTTTGCAAGGAAAGAGGCTTCCATTAAGTATAAACAAAACTGTACAAAGCCACGGCCAAAGGCCGGTCAAGCATCATCCCAGAAGGCTAGGTGTGTGCAAGCAGTCTGGGGGTCGGGGGTTTGATGGTTCCAAGGGAGTTCTGAGGGAGTGGAGCAGAAAAAATCCATGGTCTCATTGCCTCATGAAGGAACTGTGCCTAGCTTGTGCAGAACTGAAGGGTCCCTGGATACATTTCCTAGTTTTAGCTTCTTGTTGAGTGTAACTTATAAATCACATTTTCATTGGCAGTACATATTCTTTGCTTCTCATGAACCTTTTTTACCCAAAAAAGAAGAACAGATTTTTGAAATTCGTTGTAGTTTTTTTTTTTTTCCCGAGAAAAGATCCTTTCATTAGTTATATAAAAACGCCCGTAGGGCTACAAAAGATCTCTCCTACTCATAAGAGAAACAGAGCAGTGAATACAGCATGGCAGCCCGGGAGACTCTCCCTAGGTGCTGCAAAATACAAGCATCAGTACAAAGGACTGAGAGGCTAAATCATACAATAGGGGGGGGGGGGGGGGGGAAGAGCCAAACAGGTGGCCTGTAGTGCCAACGGGGGGATCCCGTGTGTAAGGTGTAGAAGGGGCCACAGCGCCAAGTGGTGTGAAAGGCCTGGCGCCGCAAGATCGCCTCATCCGAGTCTCCCCGGATGCGGTCGTACTGTCCTCGCAGGGTGTGGATCAACTCCTGCCAAATCCCCCGTACAGTCTCTGCTGGTGGCTCCAATCTCCCCCTCAAAGGCCGTAAAGCACCGGGCCCTCCAGGTGAACCAGATGGTGAGGCTGCTGAGGAGCTCCCATCGTAAATCCCGCTCCTGTGTCCAGCTGGCGGACGAGAAATCCGGTGCCGGAACCAGGCGAGGCTGGCCCCTAATAAATCTGATGGCCTGACTGCCCTGCTCCATCTCATAGCCCATAGCAGGCCTTGACGAAGTCGACCAAGCAGCGGCACCCCACGTAAACATACCCTCTGGAGAGAGGGGAGCCAGAATACGCAGCATCCGCAGCCAAATCTGCTGCGCCTGAGGGCAATCCCAAAGGCAGTGTCTCTGTGTCTCCATAGGGTGGCCGCATCGGACGTAGGCCGCCGGAAGACCGCTGTAAACAAGCCAAGTGCCAACTGCTGAGCGCCTGTGGGGGCGACCAGCCACTGAAAAGTCCAGATCCTGCGGGCCTGTCGACTAGCCCAGAGCCGAGCCCAAAAATCCTCCAGGAACTCCTGTGAGAGTCCCTGTAGCCGCCAATGCCCCGCTGCCGCTGGAGAGACCGTCCTCCTCGCCGTCAAAATATGCC